>NC_140769.1:31415276-31821970 GCF_044657685.1 Stegodyphus dumicola
AATATTTCTATAATGCAAATTACTTTGCGACTAACTTATATTTTAACGCAAAAAGAATTCTTCGTAAATGTAGAAATTTACGTATGTTATCGGTGGGTTATTATTTACATATATTTAAAAAGATGATTATGAAAAAGAATTACTACATTTAGGGTACACTCGACCTAAAAAATTAGTTATGTTTACGCATATGTGTTAATTAAAAAATAGTTATGTTTATGCATGTTTTACTTACGTTTTACGCATATTAGAGTTTAACGTAAATACATTTCTAGTTCATATATAAATGCATGTATATTGCAATTTCATGAGCTAAAATCTCGGCTCATACTGGTTATTAAACTATTTTTCAAAGCGTTTTGATTCTCAAGCAAATGCTTAAGAAACTGAACAGCAGAACTGACCAAGCGAACCCAACTACGTCATCAGTCTCTTCTTTCGGTTTCAGCCGCGAGAAGCTGGTGAACTAGCCCTTTAGCCCTGTATATTAGGTGGGATTTAGTAAACCATGATATTTAATAATGATTATGTTTGGTTGAAAGAGAACAATAAAATAATAATAATTCTTTCTAATTTAATAATGACTAGTTAGTTAAGTTTAGCCTATATAGTTCGGTGTTAATAACTCTGTAACTATAACATGTATTGTATATATTTACCTATTAAATAATTCTGTTAAGATATGTATTGTTTCCTATAAAATATCAAGTGAATGTATAAGTGTTAATAATTTATTCATTTTAAGAGTTTTTATTTAACTCTTTTCGTCTTCCTTTGCTTCCGTTGTCTAGTTTGTAACACTTGCCAAGTGTGATATATTTTCTTTTATATATCATGAATGGCATAATATTCAAAATATGTATTTCAGTTTTAAAGAAAAATTCAATCTCAGAAATATTTTATCATGTAAGAAATGTTAATCAAAAGTAACATAGTTAGGTAATATAATTAAGACACAATAATAGGTAATATATTTTGAAAGATCATTTTAAGTAATTATTACATTTATAAGTGTTAGGCTTATTTTAGATTTTAACATATACTTGAGTAATTGATTATTACTATCCCTTTAATGACAGATTTAAATAAATTATAAATATATCTTTTCATACTTAGACATAAGTAATTATTATTTCTGTAACTTTTCCTTCATTAAGAGACTGTTAGTTTTCACACTTTGAAAAATTCTTTAATTTATAATTTAATAACTTGTTTTAATAAGACACAAAAAGTATATTTTATAACTCATAATGATAGTGTTCCATTTAAAAACTATTAGATATGTAGGTACTTTTTTCTGTTATATGGGCACTGCAAAAAAACAGTGTTAAAATATGTGATAACTTGCTGAACATAGCAATAATGTGATCAGCTAAGTCATCTTGGTTTTATGAGTGAATTGAGGCAAATATTCATGTGTTATTATATGTTTATTATACTTTCTTATTCTCACTAAATAAATATAATTTACATGCCTTACAGCTTGGGTTGTGCATTTTTCCAATACTAACCGTAGTCTTTGTGCATTGGACTTCGATATATAAAGCATTTGTAATGAAATCTAGAAAATGTTCCTTTTGATGTCATTTCAAAACAGAAGATATATTTAACTTCCCAGTCCTCTATGAAAGCATGCAAAACCTATTTATCGGGCCCTGTTTGACATTCTCATTCTGAGCATATGCCACAGAAATTTAACAAAGTTATGCACAGTGTTTCATCGATTTAATTTAATGTCTGCTGGACGTGTTTTTGGCTGTGCTAAGCAGCGACCATGAACATCCTTGAAAAAGAAACTGTCACTGCAATTTTTGGTACTATTCGGTTTCGAGGGCCGTAAAAAATCGCCAAATTATCGTTGATGCCAATGCTGCCAAAAAGAATTGCTGCAACCCTAATAATTGCGGCAAGAAAGGAAGTATAATAGTAAATAACTATTTAAGATTGATGTTTTAATTTAGATGAAAGGTTAATTTCATATAATACTTTTTTATTATTATAATTTATATGAAAAAGGCTAAACATGACTGAATGGAAGCATAAGAGTAAATAACTATTTCAGATCTTTATTATAATTTATTTTATATTATTATTATAATTTTGCAATTAAAATATGTGAAAATAATCATTTACCCCTCCCCCCAACTACATCAATAATACAGTTATCAAATTAAGGTATCATTTGTTTATTTAAAGCATCTTATAAGAAATTAGTTTTATAACCAAAACTAACATAAACAAAAGACTCACCTGGCTTTTTTAATTACCTTTAATTAACAAAACACAATTAAGATAAAACATTATAATTAAGTTACAAAGTAAAATCTCGGGGAACAACGCGCTTAGTCCATGACTCCAGTACATCGACTGAACAATGACTGAAGGCTATAGTCTTTTTTTGGCTAGTGTTTCTTCCGGCGACCGCTAGTGGCGTTCGTTGAGCCGTGAGGTTACAGACTTTCCCTCTGGCTGGTACAACGTCTCGGCAAAGAGCTTTTTGGTCTGCAAATAGAATGTAACTTCAACCATACTCTATCACCTGGTTCGTAAGAAGCCTTTTGACGTCGAGAATCATAATATATTTTTATGCTCTTCGTTAAATCGAGATGATTCATCAGCAGCATGTGATCCGGATAATTCCCTTCAAGCTTCATTGAATCAGGATGATTCATGGCACAGTATAGAATTAAGATAATACTCTTCAAACTTCAATGAATTAGGATGATTCATTCAAAACTTCATAGAATCAAGATGATTCTCTCCATACTTCATTGAATCGGGATGATTCATTCAAACATTTATGAATCGGGATGATTAATTTCAAACTTCGTTGAATTTGGATGATTCATCACACAACACAAAATCAGGATGATTCTCTTCATACCTCATTGAATCGGGATGATTCACTCTAAACTTCCTGAATCGCGTTGATTATTTTCAAACTTCATTGAATCGGGATGATTCATCACATAGCATAGAATCAGGATGATTTTCTTCATACTTCGTGGAATCGGGATGATTCACTCAAAACTCCATAGAATCAAAATGATTCTCTCCACACTTCATTGAATCGGGAGGATTCATTCAAGGATGATTCTCTTCAAACCTTCACTGAATCGGGATGATTCATTCAACAACACAAATCAGGATGATTCATTCAACAGCACAGAATCAGGATGATTCTCTGCAAATCTTCACTGAATCGGGATGATTCATTTAACAATACAGAATCAGGGTGATTCGTTCAACAGCACAGAATCAGGATGATTCTCTTCAAACTTTACTGAATCGAGATGATTCATTCAACAGTATAGAATCAGGATGATTCTAGAAAAGTTCACGACATGGGGTTGGATCTCCCCCTGGTTCGAAGCAGTTCTGTTGAATTTTCGTAATAAGCGGTTTAGTTGAGTACGCCGTTTTGTAGGCAGATGTTTACCTTCGTCACTTCGAAGATTCACTAAAGTGGATGTTTCAAAACTTTAGTTTAATTGAAAATTTATAGAATTTCTGTCTAAGTGCGTAATTAGTTCTTTGAGTTGAATCACTTTCAAATTATATGAAACGAGCTGTGATACTTCTTTGGCGAAATGAAGCAACTCCAATGATGGAACACAGCAATAACTTTTATTTAACACTAAAAAAAATGGCGACATACAAACAAGAAGAGAAAACATATTCTATAAACTTATTTTTTTAAAAAAATAATTACATGCTTCGTGCGAGAAAATGCATGCAGCTCTCGAGCCTGCATTTCAATATTGCCAGTAATCTGTACATTATTTATTATTCATCTATTTCAAATGCACGAGAGATTAATAACGATATTAAAGCTCTTACAGAGCAGATCCAGTTCTGTGACTAACACTTGCACATCCTTTTTTTCTGGTTAGTCCCAAAAATTCATGTTATCGTACTTTCAATGTCCGTTGAAAAATTCAATATGTGTTTGAAGAAAAATTATATGTTCACAAATTTTATGAATTTCGTAATTACCCTTAACATCTACATAATATTTGAAAGATAACATCGAACAAAATCATTAATTTAAGATTACTTCGAAAATGAAACTAACATTTAACAAGGATTATTACACTTGTTAATGGACAATAAAATGCACAAATTTAGTAAACATAAAATCCCAAAAATATAATTTTGATAAATTTTCTATTGTAAATGCCTATAATATCTACAAAATACTAAATGCTTTAAGAAATTAAATTTCGACGGTAGTTCTCTTTATATAAGTTGTTCTCAAATATTATGAAATAATAATTTAAAATTTCTATAAACACAAAATTCGAAAATGCAGCAAGTATTAGAATGCCTTTTCAGAATAACGGCAACTAAATATTAATTCAAAAGAAGTATTTTTATTGAATAAAAACAAAACAGTAGCAATGTTTAAATAATATACTAGATAAAAACCTTTTTACTTTTTAATCACTTATATTCTCAAAGAGGAAAAGAAAATATCTGTTAATATTATTCATAAAATAAAATAAAACAAAACATACAACTCATTCATTGATAGCAATACAGTTACAAAATCCTAAAAGAATTACGCACACCGGAAACATATATCAATCAGAATGAAAATAACATTTTGCCACGTAAACACTTTTAGTTCAGAACCGAATCGAAATTTAACTTGTGTTGACTTCCCGTGAAATCAAAATTAATCATCAGTTAGGACATAGAATTAATAAACCAATCTTCAATTAGAACACAGGAAATTCAAATGGAAATCAATTATTTAAAACAATGTAAGCAATTTAAATTCTTAAAGTGCAATGGAGGAAGTCTATTTCCTTGAGCCAACACCTTGATTAGAGTTAATAAACTAACTCTCGCGCGTTAAAGTCCATTCTGCACAAGAATTTCTGGAAAAGGGATGAAGTCTTTTTGTAAAATTAACCACCCGATCAGGAAAAGGTTCGTCCTTCAGGAACATATTTCTGTGTGGAACGTCTATGCGTCAGGAACATCAACAGCCGGATAGTAATAACTCACATTCAGCTGGAACGTACAAGTGTTAGGTATATGCACTAACAATCACCCGCTAAAATAGTACTCAGGAACATTCTTTATTAGAAACACCTTGGTAAGGACCAATCTGGAAAAACAGTGGTCAGGAAAAAGTAGGGATATCCAGGACGAACACCTGTATTAGGATCTCCTCGAGAATGTGTAATTAAAATTCTCGGGAAAATATAACGAAGCAGCAGCAAAGCTATATTTTGCGTAGAGCACTTTATCTCAACTCGAGCAAAATTCTCATCAGCTGAAAGCCGAGAGAAATCCAAGTTCGCAGCCCGCTGGTATACGCCGCTCGCGAGAGCAAGACCCCACTCTTTTCTCCTTTCTCTTTAAGCTCAAAAAATTAGAATCAGAATTAAAAACTAAGACTAACTTCTTACATCGTGCAAGCTCCGAAGGTAAACTCGGTCTCTCATCCCCCGGAAATTTCATAGGCTTACCAAAAAATCACAAAATTAAATCTCACCAATCTCAGAATATTACTTTATCTTTAACTGAGAAAATTACACTCCTACAACGAATCAAAAACAAGGCAATCTGACAATGGACTGACAATCTGACCATCTGTACTCTGAACGTGGGAAGTAAAGTGGACCCCCCCAGCTAACAAGCGGAAACTAAGCGATAAGAATTCCAATTATATAAACTTACAACAAACCCCACTGTAATGAAGTAAAAAAAATTGCAACTATAACAAAGCGAAAGCAAGTGAGAATGAGAAAGCCAATTTTCGTTTCAGCGTCATTAGTAAAAATGGCCACCAGCGAAGAAAAGCGACAACTCACACCCTAACTGCTTCCACTGTAAGTAAAAGGCCATAAACCAGGTGTCTCCTCTCAAACATTTCCTGTTTTTGTTACACCAATAATTTCAAGAACTACCAGCTAAATAAGGCTGGTAGTTCAAGCCTTAACACTTACAACAACTTAAGAATACTCTTTTTAACAGATTAAAATATATATGAGTACAAATAAAAATATTACAATAATGGTAACTTAAAACAAACATTAATATAATTAAAATTCGCGACATAACACGTTTTTAACGAAACATTCCATTCCATACTATTAAAGTATTATTAATGACGTTATAGTTAGAATTTTATATTGCTTATTGAGTGAAAATCTGTTCTTCTTATTAAATTAAATGATTATTAAGTAAAAATCTCTTATCTGTTATCTTCGGGAAGATGAAACTGATACTTCATACGCTTTTTAAAATAATTTTCGGGTGAAGATGAAACCGATACTTTATTCAATTTCAAAATAATCTTCGAGCGTGGGCTTCGCTGGTAGAAGTAGTACCTAAAACTTGGAAAATATGAGTCCAAGTCCTACAGTCCTAAGCTAAACATTTTTTTTTTCAACTGGATAAATCATTCGAGCCACGCGTTGGGTGGCCAACTGTAACCAAAACTAACATAAAGAAAATACTCACCTGGCCTTTTTAATTAGCTGTAATTATTAAGATAAAACATTACAATTAAGGGCGTTATAATTACACATTTAAGTTAAAAAGTAAATTTCGGGGAACAACATGCTTAGTCCATGACTCCAGTACATCGACTGAAGGCTATAGTCTTTTTTGGCTGGTGTTTCTTCCGGCGGCCGCTAGGTCGCGCTCGTTGAACCGTGGGGTTACAGTTTTAAATTCAATAATTGCAAAAATGGAATTTTCGATATCTGTAACAGATTTAGCAAATGCAATCAATAGATTAATATTGCTTGGAAAGAAGTACAAAAATCATTATTAAATATATTATGAAAGCTGGTTTTAATAAATATCCTATAGTATTTACTAATGAATTTGATAAACGCATTTCACCCAAATATTATTTCAGCATCTGAACACATTTTAATTAATGAGCTGACAGGAGCAGAATACGATGAATCAAATATAATAGAAGAACGTGATTTATTTTATTCATACAGAGGAAATTCCTTAGCCGACGTCAGTAACGCGCGAATCCAAACTTCAGAAAATAAAAGGCTTATTTTTTCCGAAAACAATCTTAAAAAATCTGATGTGTACAGCACATGGCTTCTTTGTACGGAATATTAAATTATATGCATTTTTTCTTGCATTTCATTTAAAATTATTGAATTGAATTAAATCTGCTTTGCCAATAGCGCATAAACCACAATAGAATAAATACGCTTTTTAAAATTCAATATATTTATTTACCATAGCGATACTCTGGCGCTAGGTTCACTTAACAGCGTTAAATCTCATTCATTTTATAACTCAGAATGAACAAAAAGTATATTATCTAAAGAAATATCTAATCGTTGCCGCATGTTCTATTCAAATACTATAGTTGATAGTTGACGGGGGGCGTGCGCACCATCCCTTTACCATAATGGTTAATTGGCATATGCAACACATCCACCTCTATCTAATGCCGAATGGGCCACACAAGCACCTCGCACCAGGGGCCGAAACCCAACTACCGGACCATCCGGGTGGCAGTCAAAAGAGCCCCAGAAACATGTGCTCACCAACGCCCAAGCCCACCATTTATTGAACTAAAATGCAATAAATACATAGCCAAACAAGGGCTCAACATAATACATAGTTGGTTCACACAAAAGAGAGATTACAATCTGTGCGAGACACATAAGAATAATAATAAGAAAACTAAGAATAATAATAGAAAACTATACAATAGTATACACTACAGAACTACTACTATTATAGTATTACATAACACTAAAAACAGCAAAATGGAATAGAAGGAAAATAGATGAAAAATATAAGTGATATAAAAGAGTTACTAGTAGTAATAAGATAAGATATATTAGAAATGCCAGTGCCGTTTAGTAAAAAGGCTTGTTACACACTTACTGCATAAATCAGATATTTGGTATGTGTTACAAACAATATCACAATGCAACCAGTAATATTATATAACTCGTAATACTATGCCTAAAATACTGTAAGCGAACACGTGCATTGCTTATCTGACTGCATCAGCATTTTTTAATGCTATTTATGGTTTGTATGATTTGTGAAATGCTGATACGCTTTCACTAATTTATTATTTTCGATTATTTTTGGCCTTTTGAGTTTTAATTATGAAATTTAATACCGCGTGTCTTGCCAAATAGCCTAATTGCTGGTTACTTGTTTTTGCCATATTACGATAAATTTCGCTTTACTGCGCGATTTAATTTAATCAGACAAATTTTCTCTGTTCTGCGCGAATTTTTTGGATTTTATAACGCACGTAGTTACCCCCAAGCTTTCACTTCAGGTGACTGTCAGGGGCCTCGTGTGTTTTCCGCCTACACATCCGTCTGTGGAGAAGGCTGTCGAGCCAGGGCTCCATTCCGGGGTGTAGGACTACTGCCTTATGGGCGCTGGATTTCTGGATTTCTCTGCGTTTTGCTTTGGCTTAGCGCGACCATGGAGAGGCTCGTAGAAAGTATCAAATTACAAATACATGAGTTGGAACAACTCAAATTGGATAAAGGGGAACTCACAGAAATTGAAACAAAATTCTTAAATTTTTTGTTAAGCTCACTTGAAATTGTCAATGCACTACTTACTCAAAGTAAAACTGACTCAGTTTTAAATCAAGATAAGACACAACCTCAAATTCCAACCACAAGTAAAAATTATGAGGAAAATGAGAGGGCACGTAGCCCAATTAGTATTCATGATAACACAATTGTTACTGATGATGAAAAAACATTAGATAAAGATTCTAGCTCTGACGAAGACTATCCACAACGTTTTGGAGACAAAACAGTCCGAACAAGAAATCCCAGACAGGGTTTTAAAAAGATTAAATTAGATAATTTCACGCAAATCATTTCACCAGTTATTACTCAGAAAGATTACAATGGTACGATCGTACCGCAGGAAAATTCAAAGAATACTAGTCAAGAATCAGTCATTCCTGAACAACACACTATCTCTGATAACATTGAAATGGACACTTCTAATGCTGATGATCAGCAAAATTCCACAAATGATAACAACACACAGGTCAAAACACCTAAAAAAAACAAACTCCCTCCGATTATTCTCAAAGAAACCAAATTCAAATATAAAGCGTTAACAGGATTATTCCATCAACACAAATATAAATTCATCGGACAGAATATTAAGGATGGTGTTAAAATTATTACTTCTGATCCTGACAGTTATAAGGGAATTGTTAGGATCTTAAAAGAGATGGAAGTGGAGCATCATTCGTACATTTTGCCAGAGGATAAAAATCTCAAGGTAGTAATTAATGGACTACTTCTCACGACTGAAATTGAGGAAATTAAGGAAAATTTAACTGAATTAAATTATCAAATAATTGAAATAAAGCAAATGTCACGACGTAGAGGCGGTGAAGTTCAGAAACTTCCACTTTTCCTTGTTACCCTACCTAAAAATGAAAACTCTAAACAAATATATCATGAACGCTATTTATGCGACCTCAGAGTCAAAATTGTTGAATACAGAGGCCGACAGGGACCATTGCAATGTTTTCGATGCCAGGGTTTTTGCCACACTCAGGCGGGTTGTAACTATGAACCGAAATGTGTCAGGTGTAGTAAAAATCATTATGTAAAAGACTGTCCGGACAAAAATAAGAAAGATGTTCCTTTAGTTTGTGTAAATTGCGGTGGCAACCACACATCTAGTTTCAAAGGATGTGAAAAATTTCCAAAAAATAAAACTGAAAAGCCTAAAACTTTTTCTAACAGAATAGTTGAAGGTAAATCTTTCGCAGCTGCTCTTTCGACTGGTATCTACACAGATACAATTACTGAGGCCAAAAAAGTTTTCACTGATCTCGCTGAACTGGTTTCAGCAATAAAATCCGCTGGTTTTTTCCAGCTCACACAACAAGTTAAGGACTTAACAGAAATCATCATGAAAGCAATCAACCCAACAATACTGATAATGGGCCCGCACAGAATTAATAGAGCTCCTATCCAAATCATGATTTGGAATGCTCATAGCATCTTAAATAGAATCCAGGAATTTCATAATTTCTTACTAACCTATGATATTGATGTTGCTCTTATCACCGAAACGTTTGCGACACCTTGTGTGAATATTAAGATCGCAAATTACAACTGTTACAGGTGTGACAGACTGAGTCACCGTGGTGGGGGGGGCCGCTATTTACGTTAAGCACTCCTTGCAATCATGCCTGATTAGCGAAGATAGAGGAAACGGCTACGAAGCTGTTACAGCTTCTGTTTTATTACCAAATTATGGCATAATTTATTTCATTGCATTGTATAACCCTCCACACATTCCTATTGATGAGCATAAACTCGCTCAATTGCTGCCTAATTCAGAACATATCACCTTATCTGGCGATCTCAACGCGAAGAATGTAGAGTGGGGTTGCAGACGCACCAACAGAAATGGAGAACTTTTACTAGAATTTATTAATAATTATCCTATTTATTTTTATGCTCCTACTGAATATTCCTATCTTCCTGATGACCCTCGAAAAGGAGACATCCTGGATGTTCTTCTTACCACCACTTCAATCCCGATTTATCTTGATGTGAAAGTTGAATTAACTTCAGATCATGTGCCGGTTTTAGCTACGCTTGGTACAAATAAAAACACTGACGAAAGATTTAAAATCACTACGGACTGGAATAAATTTTATAATTTCCTCATTGAAAACCCTCCGGCTATTAAGCAACTTAAAACAAAATTTGATATTGACTATGCAATTGATGTTCTCAATAATAGCATACTTAGTGCATATAACAGGGCTACTAAGAAAATTCCTGCTGATAAGTACAGTGCTAGATTGCCTAGTAACATTAGAAACCTGATTTCACAAAGAAACAAACTGCGCAAAAGATGGCATATTGCCTGGGATCCTAGGATCAAAAAAGAGTTAAATAAACTGAACAGAGAAATAAAGAAAAGTATTTATAAACACAGAGATGAGTCTTGGAATGCAAAAATTGAAACATTCAATGAGCCAAATAACGCTTTCTGGTCTTTTGCAAGGAATCTTCGAGGCAAAAAACCGAACAATAAACCAATTTACGGTGATAATATTATAGCTGTCACTAATAAAGATAAAGCCAATGTAATGGCTGACTTTTTAGAAAAACAATTTGTTCCTAACCAAGATCCAAGCGACCCTTTATTTTCATATGACACTAGATATTTTATTCAAGACTGGATTAATGGCCCGGGACCCAAAAACAAGACTAATTATACTTCATCTAATGAAGTTAAGGAGATTATCAAAAGAATGAAAAATAGAAAAGCTCCCGGTTTTGATAACATCACCAACGTCGCCATCAAAAACTTGCCTATTAATGTTATCACGAAATATGTCAGCATTTTAAATGCCTGTCTTGAAAATAATTATTTCCCAGATAAATGGAAAACTGCTAAAGTAATTTTATTACCCAAGCCTGGTAAAAATGCTACCTCCCCGGAGGGTTACAGACCAATTAGCTTACTGCCCGGTCTGGGCAAAATCTACGAACGAGTTATCTATAAGAAAATCGAGCCTTACATGCATAAGATACCTCCTGAACAGTTTGGCTTCCGTAAGAAATTGTCTACGACCAAGCAGCTTGTCCGACTATGTGAATACATCGGTTCTGCACTTTTCAAACATCAGAGTGTTGCCTTACTCATGCTAGACGTGGCGAAAGCTTTCGACCGCGTCTGGCATGAGGGGCTTATTCTCAAGCTTATATCCTTGGATTTTGACAGAGACCTGATATTACTCATTTATTCTTTTATTAAACACAGAAAATTCTTCGTCAATATTGGTAACGACAACTCTGATCCCAGAAGACTCAATGCTGGTGTAGCTCAAGGATCAATTTTGGGACCAATTCTTTTTATATTCTATGTTGCTGATTTCCCTAAAATATGCACAGACTCTAATTTTTATTTAGGATGTTACGCCGATGATACGGCGCTTGCATACAAGTCTCACAATCAAGAACTTGCCATCTCTAAATTGCAGGATAAAATTCCGGAAATTGAGCAATGGTGCACGAAATGGCGCATAGCCATCAATGCACAAAAATCCCAGCTTATTATTATTGGAAAAAGGCACTCTCGAAGTCCATTTGTAAACAAAATTTACATTTAAATTATTCATTTTAAATTAGAGAATTATTAGGAATTAGCGAAATACTTTAAATAAGTATTTCGCTAATTCCTAATAATTAAATAGGTATTAAATAGTATTTGACTTTCTCTGAACATTTCTAAAAGGGAATAAAATAAGTTTTTTTTTTTTTTTTTTTTTTTTTTTTTAAGTATTATTTAAAACTTGTAACTGAGTTATTATAAAATGTAAAGGGAATAATTCTTTTAATTATACTTATCAGATTTTTTTTTTACCCTTCATTTCAACAATACATATTCCAAAACTCTTTATTACGTTCTTAAGTGCGCATCTCATAGCATTTGCTTTACAATACCTTTTAACAGATTGCTTTCCAATACGAACAATTCTTGCTTAAATAGATTTATAACGTATTTGTCAACAGGATTTCAATTTATGTTTACAATTCAATATTAAGGTTATTATATATTTAGATAACATTTATAATCATTATAAATTAGATACATTTAATCATTAGATTTCTTCACAGTACTTTCACAGTTGTTTATAAGTGAATAAATTCTTCATTTCAAATACATTTATAAATAATTTAATGAATATTTAAGTATTTTGTCAAAGGCAGCATGCTTTTTGCAGTCAAAGGCATACATGCTTTTTGCAAGCACATGCATAAATACCCATACATATTTCCTATTTATCATTTCCGGCATGTGCAAATCTTTAATTTCTGTGCATTCACTATATTTTTCGTGTAAAGTAATTTACACTAATTTAGCATACACCCGAAAGTTTTACATAAAAAATATATAGGAATATAATTTGAATGAAAATTATAAGTATTATTTTTAATACCCACTCAAAGGTCAGTTTTTCTTCAAAATTCCTCCATGATGGCATCTCTCTCTTTAGGCAGATAGCCCTTGCATGCGTTACTCTATTTAATAAAAACTTAATCTGACCTATGTGCCTAATTACAAATATTTTAACATACATACTTTTATATTTACATTTAGCCATCAAGTTTCAAACTTTTCAAATCTTCTAGAAAATAAATTTTGGCAGATCTCTTTTAGCAATTTTCTTAAAATCTATATTTTTGTAGTGCAACAGCTTAGAATTTTATAAAACAAATTCATAATCAAAATCGCTGTTGTTAGTTATCGAAAAATAACCAAGATGTGATTTTTGCGTAAATGTCAGTAAACTATACAAATTGCTATTATCCATCACACTATGAATGTTTCTTTCATGCGAGAGTGTTCCCTTTTTCGATTTCTATGGAACTGTCGTGTGTCGAAATACTATCAGAATCTTGTCAAGCGAGCTTCTGAATGTAAACAAAGAACACCCCGTCTGGTGACCCATGCTTCAAAGCAGTGCTTCACTTCTAGCGCGGAATGGCCCCTCCTCCCTTTCCTACCTCCATGCTTCGTTCTGCTGCCCGGAGCAGATATTGATGGTAGATGTTTTTACGATCCCTCTAGAATAGGAATTGCTGAGTATTCCTGTCGACTCAGTTTTAACTCGTAGGCTGGACCGATAGTTTAGCGGTCTCTTGGATCGCCTCTAGGGGTTGGGGCGTTTAACTGTGTTAATGCAGCCTCGAGCTTGACAGGTCTGAGTGCCCCTTCCTCCTAACACACTGTCTTATTTGACCGAAACTTATAACCAGGGTAGTAGTTCGTCTCTGATGTTCTCTTCTGTCTTATTTAAACGTGAAACTACTTGATGCCGATGCGTATGTAAGGGTAGACGCATTCGACAAATTGCTTAATCCTTATTTTGTGTGCAAATCGTAGTAATTTGTGCAACATTTATCTTGTTTTGTGATTGTTATTATTTTTCTACATAAAAAAAGGTAAGTGGAGTTACATACTATGTTAAACTTAGGTTATTTTTTTAATTCGGAGAAGCAACAGTTTGAACATAATTACTCGATAACTTTTTACCTCATATTCTTGGCTGCTTAAATTACTAATATCTAAACCATTTTCCTCTAAAGTCCTTAATAAGAATGTTGTTCGCCCTCCACCGTTCGTATCTGTTGTAATACAAAATATTAAAAACTTTTCTTCAATACTTATGTCTATATTTTCTAAATTAAGATATCTCATACATAAAGGATACCTCAAAATTAACGCAAGATTTGAATTTGGCGCCATTTTCGCATTAAGTTGTTGGCAACCCTGAAAACGAACAGTTTGAAAGCCAAGAGTTTAGGGTTAGTGAAAATGGAGCGTTATACGATACAACAACGTGCCTTCATTATTGAACAAAATTTTAAAAATAATGAAAGTTTGGCGCCCGAAGTTCGAAAATTTTATACAAAATATGGTAAAAATAGTGTTTTAACCTCGTTAACTGTGAGAAGATTAATTGAAAAAATCGTGGAGACTGGATCAGTTGGAGACGCTAAACACACCGGTCGTCCAAAAACAAGACGTTCAAATGTCAATATTGAAGCAGTGAGTGAGAGTGTTGGTGAAAACCCAGGAACGTCAATTCGGCAACAAGAATTGCAAATTTCAAGAAGCTCTCTACAGCGTTTACTCACGAAAGATCTGAGTCTGCATGCTTACACAATTCAATTAACACAACAATTGAAGCTTAATGACCATGAACAGCGAAGAGAGTTCGTGGAATGGATTATTAATCATCAAAAAGTGGATGCTGGTTTTTCGAGCAAAATAATCCTAAGCGATGAAGCACATTTTCATCTCGACGGCTTTGTTAATCGTCAAAATTGCCGTGTTTGGGGTTCGGAGAACCCACGTATGATTAGCGAAAAACAAATGCACCCACAACGTGTTACTGTTTGGTGCGGATTTCGGGCAGGAGGCATAACCGGAATATACTTTTTTGAGAATGAGGCTGGTCAAGCAGCAACTGTTAATGGTGCTCGATATCGCGACATGATAACAATATCGCAAATGAAACAATTCAATTACTGCATGAGACATTTCCTGATCGTGTAATCTCTCGTTTCGGTGATCAGAATTGGCCCTTGGATCATGTGATTTAACACCATTAGATTTCTTCTAATGGGGTTATTTGAAGTCAAAGGTCTATGTCAACAATCCCACAACCACACGAGCATTACAAGAGGAAATTAAACGGTGTATCAACGAAATTCAGCCACAATTATGCAGAAAGGTCATGAAAAATTTTGACGAAAGGGTGAGTATGTGCGGGCAAAACCGTGGAGGCCATTTGCCCGATGTGTTATTTCATAAATAACCCTATCCTATTCACTATGATTCCCTTACAAAATAAATATTTAAAGACTCTCTTTTATATTGAATTCAAATCTTGCGTTAATTTTGAGACACTCTTATCTCCTAACAAGCTAATTACTTTATTTTGAATTTTATCTGCAAGGTAATGAAGCATATTTTTTTGTTTGAATTTTATTAACATATACAAACATGATAGGGTCAAATATTATGATAATTTCTATACACTTTAAAAATTATTATTTCTTTCGAAAAATCTGTTACTGGAACTACGAAAAAATTTGCCTAAGTTTTTTATTTGGCTAAAAACTGAATGGCATAGATAATTCTTTCAATAATATCGCGACAATGCTTAGCCTCTTTTTTTTTTTTTAATAAAATTTTAAATTCCGAATTAACAGGTCTATTCTTTCGTAATCGTTCTAAGAAATCGGATTAACTCTTTCGTTGTTTGGCAAGATTCGACGAAAGTACATCTAAAAAAATTTTTTTTCTATTTTTGTCTTTTGGGAAACTGAAACTCGAAACCAGGTTTTGGTAATATCCAGGACCATTTTTTATAAAGGCTTGAGCTTAAGATGCCAGTAATGGACTTGGGCATAATCCGGAATCATCAGGCAGAAATTGCAGATTTCAATAGTATTTTCTTATGTTTTTTTTCGACAAGCTGCATTGAAGTTAAAGGTAAAACACTATCTAAACTCTTTCTGATTATTAGGTTCTTTTGGTACTTTCAATGGTAGCTGAAAGATTGATGGACAACTATTGCTAGTAGCGTCAGCTTGGGTATTCTTTGAGCTTTGGAAAAACTGAGTAATTTTAAAGTCCTGGCTTATTAACTCAGAAGTGGGTTATAAAGTCTGGCTTATTAAGTGTTTTGTCTCAACTTCTTTTTCTTCATTATATTCTGATACTCACACAGTTTTTTCTGTTTTTCTTCTGACATCTGGGGAAAAATGAAAACAGAAAAGTGGAAGTAAAAATAAAAGTAGAAAATAACTATTTTAAAGAACTATTGCGTAAAGCACTTCTTAAAAACACTCGAAAAGTCACTGTTTGAAATATTTTACCTTCCTTCTGAAAAAGTGAGTATATCTTAAACCAGTGGTTCTTAACCTTTTTGAGCAGCGACCCAAATTTGAGAAAAATGTTTATGTCGCGACCCAAAAAAAAGTCAATATTTTTTCATTGCTTTATTTTAGAGCATATTTGTAAAAACCTTTAATCTTACAATGATGACTTATTTAACTTACAAATTTTTAATTTTTTTTATAATAATAAAGTTAAACAAAAGTACTTTTGATCCAAGAAAAATTTAATAAATAATCAAGTGTTTTTAATATTTTTATTGACCAAACTAAATAAATTTGAAACTTTTTAAAAATAATTGAAATTTAATCTTATAATAACATTTTATACGCTTTTAATGAGAACCTTGTGCTTGAATACATTTTGAAAGATCTGCAAACCTGGGTTGAATGCTTGTCAAGGAGCACCTTAAATCTATTTCTGGATTTAACTTGTTCCGGTGGTTGTTTTTGATTACACAGAGAGCCGAAAAACCAGCCTCACACATATATGTTGTTGAAAAGGGCAATAATACTTTTAGGGCTTCTTTAGCAATTATTGGCTTTTCGGTTTTTAGATTTAACCAGAAAGCACATAAAGATTGAGTGTTTTTGTAAAAATTGTATCGAAGTGCTTGGTCACTTTGAATTTCTATTAATTGTTCTTGAAATTGATTAATATTAACAAATTCCTCATGCAAATCACTTACGTCAAAATCAAATGGCATTCGAACCCAATTATATTTAAAAACATCGTCTGCAGGAAAATACCGATCAAAGTCTGCTATTAGTTTTTCTAAATGATTGATAATAATTTTCTGTATTTCAAAATCTGTGATATTAAAATTCTTGTCTTCAACAAGTAAATTAAGAGTCGGAAATGAAGCAAGTTTCTTTACTTCAATCTTATTTCTCCATAATTTGAGTTTATTTTTAAAACATGTAGTCCTTACATAGACGTATTTAGATTATTTATTTCAAACAAAATATCTGCCAAATAAGCAACTTGAGTAATCCACTTCAACTCGGAGAATTTAGATGCTAATGGGTGTTTCTTTTCTCTCAAAAAAAATTCGACTTCTGTCCGCAATGATAATACTCTTTGAACAACTTTGCCCCGGGACAGCCATCTAACTTCACAGTAATATAATAAATGTTCGTATTCTGCACCAAATTCTGAACACAGTTCGCGGAAAATTCTACAGTTAAGAGCTCTTGATTTTATAAAATTGACTACCGTAACAATTTCATCCAAAACGATACTTAATTCGGGCGATAAATTTTTTGAAGCAAGATTTTGTCTATGTAAAAAACAATGAACCGATAAAATTTGTGAATTCATTTGTTTTGCTCTTGTCGAAAAACCCTTTTGAGATGCTGTCATGGCAGCTGCACCGTCGGTGCAAATACCGAAACACTGATTCCAATTTAATCCTTCTTCTTTAAAAAACGAATCGACAATGAGAAATATATCTTCACCTCTAGTTTTTGTTGACATTGATTTGCAAAATAAAAAATCCTCCTGTATATCTGTTAACCCTGGATACCGCACGTAAACCATTAGTTGAGCATCGTTACTTACATCTGTCGTTTCATCCAGTTGAATACTAAATAAACCAGCAATTTTTATAGCAGAAATAAGTTGATTCTTAATATCAAACGACATATCATTAATTCGTAAACGAATTGTATCATTTGATAATGGTACCTTTTGTAATTTCTTTGAAATTTCATCTCCGCACATGATACGTGCCATGTTTGTGGCAGCAGGTTTTATAAGTTTTTTAGCAATATTATGGGGTTTCTTTTGTCTTGCAATATGCCAAGCCACATAAAAAGAAGCAAGTGTAGCTTGTTTGGTAGAAATTAGAAAACTATTACTACTTGGTGCATCTAAACGCTGTCTTTTTAAATCGGCTTCTTTTCTTCGAAAAAAGTACGATCTTTTCCCTCAAAGGAAAAATTTTTATGTTTTGCATCAAAATGTCTTTTAAGTTTGTTCGGTTTCATCGATTCATTACTTAGTATTTCACTGCACAAGACGCATTGCGGCTTGTTCATTCCTCCATCATAAATGTAAGTAAACCCTAATTCTAAAAATGCTTCCTTGTATTCACGTTTTGCCATTTTAGGGTGATTACAATTTTACAATACGCACTGCAGCTTGATCACTCCACTTTTAATAAACAGACAAAAATTGTTTCTAAAATGCTTGTATTCACGTTTCATGATTATTACACATTCCACTGTTATTCACAACATAATACACAGAAACAAGTTTTTGACAAAGAACTTGCGACGGAGTGCAACTTTTTTACGTAAATATCATTAATATGCAAATAGAAATTAACAGAATACAATTTTTTGTTATTACTTCTTTATTCACACGAGTTAAATCGATAATATCTGCTTACATGTTTACAACCAACGGAAATTCCCCGGTTTCTTAAAAGTCGAAGTAAAAGTAGCTGATTGAAAGCGCTTTTAATTTTTACCAAAAGGTGTCAATACCAAAGAATGACTATGTTACCTACAACCTTATTGTGTCTGCGTGCACGTAAAGCAATGGCGTGAGTATTACCAACACCTCATAGAAGAAAGCTATAAGACAGAAATTGGATGTCACTTCTAGAAGGCCATTCGCGAAGAGCGGTTAAACCAATGCATTGTTTTAGAGAATAACTTGTATTAAAAAAAAAACTCTTCTAGTAGGTGTTGGTATTACTTATTTTTGTATATTAAAAGTTTTTTTTTTTTTTAATTTGACTTAGCGCGACCCAAAAAATATGCTTCGCGACCCAATTTTGGGTCGCGACCCATAGGTTAAGAACCGCTGTCTTAAACCATTGCTTGGAAAATATATGAATTATTAGATCAATGCCAAATAATTCAAGGAGGTCGTGGTACTCTTTTGTTTATTTGAGTAAATAAATCAAATTTAAAGTATGTATTTAAGACGTAATGAAAATAACGAAAAACTTTCCTTCGGTTTTCCGCATACCTAAAAATCGGAAAATGGCCAATTTTTGATTTCAGAATACTTTGTATATTTTTGCTTCACTTCAAATCTCAAATAAGTATACTTTAAATTCAGTGATACTCCGTAAATATGTCAATCCTTTCTTCTCGAAAGATAATGATTTTCAGTTCAATAAAGAAATAGTTCATGTAAAAAAAAAAAAAAAAAAAAAAAAAAAATCGAGTAATTATGCTCAAATTGTCGCTTTTCTGAATTAAAAATAACCTAAGTTTAACATAATATGAAACTGTACCTTTCTTAATGTAGAACAACAATAACAAAAAGCAATGACCCAAAAAAAGATAAATGTTGCACAAATTACTAGGACTGCAACAGTAGACACAAAATAAGGACTAAGCAATTTGTCGAACGGGTCTACGGCGCCCTCCTTACACTCACATACTCATCGGCCTCACGTATTTTCGTTCGAATATATTTACAAGATCATCTCAACTTATGTCAAAAACTGCAAAAAGCATTAAATGATAAAAATCAAAGTGATATAAATAGTATAGATCCAATGCGTTTAGTTTTCGCTTCGCTTGCAGTGTTACTTTTTTATAACATGTTGTTGTTGACTCATGCTCACTTGTCTTACCTATAGTCAGCCCAAGCCCTCGAAATTCCTCGTGGTAAGGAGCGCAAGATACGCCTGTCGTTGCCAGTAGCGTTGAGCACCTTACAGTTGACAGTGTGATTTAGCTCAGTTTCGCCCCCAATTTTGATGGAGAGCACCATGGGGGGGGACGGATCCGAACGTCTCCCTCCCCTCTTACCCTACCACCAACCTCTCAAGAGGACTTTCGCTTTGCATATTTAGAGTGCCCCCATGCCGCACGGACACATTTACAAGTATCCATGTCTTTTACGGGATTCAAACCCGAGACCTTCGGCATGGCAGTCAGCATCGCTAACCTGCGGTTCAGGGGCTTTTTATAACATAAATTTATGCATAATTCTTCAATAAATATGTTTGAGTGTGTATTTTAACAAAGCACAAAATGTTTGCATATTTAGACAAAAGATAAAGTGTATTTTTTTCTGCTTTTCCTATTATCATGTTAATAATGCTTCATTTTAAATGTTAACCATAAGCAATGTCCTTTTAATATCGTCACT
This sequence comes from Stegodyphus dumicola, assembly GCF_044657685.1. Classification (NCBI taxonomy): domain Eukaryota; kingdom Metazoa; phylum Arthropoda; class Arachnida; order Araneae; family Eresidae; genus Stegodyphus; species Stegodyphus dumicola. The sequence goes on from NC_140769.1 coordinate 31,435,827, forward strand.
ACATAAAGGCACTCGCCAGACATTTGCCCGACGGCGCCGATTAGGCTTGGCGCGGGCCTGGCGATAAGTTTTGCAGCCACCAAAATGCACCAAAATGCATAGACTTTTGATTTTGTTCAATTTTCCGTGAGCGCAAGCAGGCGCCATTTGACCATGTAAAATATCAAGCAATGCAAAAATATTTCTGTGTGTTTAACTAGAGTGAGGAGGCACTTTCGGAAGAAAAGATTTCTTGGCAAAATTACTTCTTGAACTTCGCATCCTTTCATTGTGGTAAGGCTTTTCGCTAGTGATTTATGTTTTAAATAATTATATGCAAGGTGTTCATAATTAAAGTTACTTAATTTAGAATCATGTAGAACCCGTTTGGAAGATTTGTTTCTTTGAAATTTGGTATATACGTTATATGGGCAATGGAGCAAAGAAATCCTCTATAAAAATTAATAGTTGAAATTTCGACAGATACATGGCGCTTTTCGTGCAATGCAAAAGGATGTTATGCAAATACGTAGCATTTTACGAATCCAGTAGTCAGTGCTGCAAAACCATTCTTCACCAAGCTCTTAGAAAAGAGAAAACGAGCTTTACTGATCAAGATGTTTTATAGAACAGCAGTATTTTTTCAACTGCCCTGAGAGACACTTGAAAGGTTTACGAAAAATGCATGTATCGAGGCAGGGTTTAAAACATAGGGAGATAAATCTGAAGAGACTGGGGAGTTGTGCGTTCAGCGAGTAAGAAGATGGAAATGGATTTCAAGTGAAACTATGGAAGAAGTCGCTCTTGGCTCTGCCGGTTCTCAATATTCTTTAAGAGCAGTGTAATGTGATTTGTCTTCTTCTCCTTGGCGAGCAGAGCGAAAAGTTCTGCGATGCCTTGTAATGTGATATCCATACAAGATCCATGTTCTGTAAGAGTTGCATCCTGCAGACCTGGGTTTTACTAGTCTTCGTTTGTATAACCGTTGACCCTGCATGGCTTTAGAATATTTTCTGGTCAGGCGAGTCGCATTTTACCTTAGACGGAGCATATGAGGTACTGCAAGTTCTAATGATGTGCATGAACGGTCTCCGCATCCCGATTAAACGCTGCATAGGGCGTTTTTACCGCTGATTTCATTCTTGATGGCTTTTTCTTTGAAAAGAACACTCCTCAAGGCCATGAAAGGTGTTCCGTCACGGATTCCCATTACTGCAAGGTTTTTCAGCGGCAGGTCATGATTGCCTTATAAGAAAGAAAATGTTTAGAGATAACTGTCTTTATGCAAGATGATGCACAACCTCACATAACCTGGGAAACACCGCTCACCAGTGAAGGCACTGTTTCGTACCCACTTTGGAGATTGATCGGTAATTTTCCAGAAGTTTTTCCACTGCCCGCCCTCCTGCGTATCTGAATCCCTACGACTTCTGATCGTAGGAATTTCTCAAAGATCATCTCTATGGAGAAAGCATGCGGACTAACTATGCCAGATCTGAAAGCACGAATAACAAGTCATGTTGCTGCAGTTAATCAAGAAACCTTTCGCGCTACTGTTGAACACGCTATTATACGATTTGATCATATGATAGAAGCAAATGGAATACATATTGAACAAATGCTGAGGTTAAATAATGTTTTGTGTTTCCGATTTATGTTTCTTGTTCTTATGCGCTCCCTTCTTTACCTGGTGGTAGAAATTTGAACTACCATTTTTATTGCATTTATCTTTCCCCTTGATCCATATAACGTACGTACCAAGTTTCAACGAAATACGTCTACCAGAAAATTCCTAAATAGGGTAAGTTTGATTATAACTCCTTGTTATTTTCATATCTATATGAACGTCATATGTGTTTTTCATATGTATTTTTTTATTATCTCTCATCATGATGTAGGTGTAATCGAAAATCAGTTTCAAGAGCTAGAAAATATTCTTTTCAGATCTTCATTAACAGAAAGACTTAGTTTCCAAGTAGCAGTAATATCACTATTTAATTGTTAATCGCATTTTCAGAAATATAAGTTTTATAAAAAAGTCAACTTCAATAAATGTGCCTTCAATGCATTCTCATGACCTTTAGATTATGCTTATTTCTTGACTTTAGATCATAATATACTCAGAATAATAGTTATAAAATAATAAAGTAATGAAATTTAAAGTTATCTGTTAATATACTAACCTAGAATCTGCTAGAACACGAATTTTTTCGCGATGTGAAAATAACACTACCGGTCCTTGTTTGAATTCGATATAATCTAATACGGCAGCCAAAGAAGGTCAAATACGGTTTTGTTTAAGTATTTTAATAACCAAGCAGTTCACAAAAAGAAACATGAAATATAATTTATTTATAATTACATGTTTACACATATATAACAATCATAAAACGTAGAATAATATAATTAAATTAATGCAAATAGTATTTTAATTTGTGATCCTCTACAAACAAGGAACAGTATTTAATGGTAACTCAAATTTCAGCTTGCACCTTGTAAAAAATAATACATTTTTTACAAGATTTATGACTTTTAGATTCAAGGAAGTGCTTTTGCGCATCCTAAAGATAGCAAAATAGCAACTCAGAAAATGTTTTCGAGCAGACGAACAACCATTATTTCGAATTGGTTATCGAATATTCCGAAAACGTTTTATCGCTGTATATAAAAACTGCTATAGAATTGAATGAACTAATTTTCTGAGAATCTCAAAAAAATTTGTTAATCATTAATCTCTTCATTTAATGCTTTTAATTAGAAGAAATATTCACGTTTTAAAGCGATCGTACTCTGTTGACGAAAAATAGAAATTTTTCGTATTTATTATTAGTGTTCTAAATATTTTTATACACTTAAACTGAATTATAAGATCATTTTTCGAAATATGTTGTTTAGTTCCTCCATTAAATATGGTACTGTGTTCTGTACCGATAAACTTTTCATCTCATACAAAGAACGTAGTAGCCCATAATTTAAACGTAAAAAGAGACAAGAGAAGAATAAATAATATTACAAAAAAGGAAAGTTTTTGTTATTGCGATATCAATTGCCTTTTTTGCTTCCTGAACTGAAGTGTTTGACATCTGGACCGTAGGAATATTAATTAAACGAGTTATATATGATTGTATTAATTAAATTTCATTTCCGTTGTGGAACTCGGAGATGTTTTTCGAACCGTGAAAATGATAATTGATAAAAATAATGCCAAAAACATAATTACCTCGGGATAAAATTGTAATAATTTCATCCTTCATCATTTCAAAATTTACTTTTAATTCATTAGCAGTTCAAATTTTACAAATATTATATTCAAATTAGATGCAATTTTGTATTAAAATTTTTTTAATAGTTTCCTATTTTTTTTAGAAAATATATAAAATCTGTCAGGCCATGGGTGGAATTCACTTTAATGATTTCCTTTCCAAAATGACATGCTGTTATTAATGCCTCATTACATGTAAAAAGCTTCCTATTCTAATAGTCCTGTTATACTGGATTTTTATCATAATTTACCGTATTTTTATCATATTATAATCTCTCTATAGTTATATGTTTGACTTCTCCTCAGGAGTTTATCCTCGCGCTGTGTCATGTATTAAGTATAATGATATATAATTTGTTAGAAACTGCAATAACATATAAGACTTTGTATTTACATTGTATTATGTTAAATGTATCGTAACTTGTTATTTACACAAATGCAACAATTTTACTGCCAAGGTATACCACAATTGTTAGTAATCAATCATTCATTTTCAATTATGTACTCACGTATTTGAATTAGTGTTGTCTTAAGGGTTCTCTAGATCATGGTGGACGTGATGCTATACTAATTAACCGTATGGTAGAGGCATAGTGCCCACGTCCCACGTCCCCCGTTCCTTATCCTTATCTTTATCCTTATCTAATAGTCCTGTCAATTACACAGTGTTTTAAATGGTAGCCAACATTGCTATTGTTTATTTCTGCTTTGCCTGCTGCAGAATTCTGTTGTAAGTAGTCTCTTATTAGTGCTTTTTAAAGCTCCAGACTATACTAAATATAAGAGTTACGTTTATTGTCAAAAATAAGTATTGATCATCGAAATAATATTATGCGTAAGCAGTACAAATGCCCACGTACTAGCTAATCAAATATGCAATTTAACTAAATTCCCCATTTTTATTAGTCAAATATTCCATATTTAGAATACAAGAAGTATATGTTTACTGATGAAATTAACCTTTGAAAACGGCTTTAGCGAATTTTAAAGGACAGACACAGCATTAAATGGGTAATCCTATATAAATAATGCTTTTTTTTAAATTAAACTAAAATTCGGAGGGGCTAACCAAACTACCTGTATCAATTTGTTATAAAAGCAGATGGTAATTTTACCTTGTTCTTATTTTTAGTGCAATTTTTAAAGAGTTCAATTTTGACAGTAAATTTTTTCAAAGCTAAATAAAAGTGACAAACATATTTGGCATATTTTGCTTTATAAATTCAAATAAATAGTTATTAATGTAGATATAATGCACTATACAAGGGCTCGGACAATAAGCATAGCCCATTGTTAACGGTGGTTCCAGAAATCTCGAACCAGAAAACGCAAAATAAAAGACAGGCCTTTTCTTGGAAGATCTTAAAGAGTTCAATGAATTTTCGATCCGAACTACAGGCGTCCTACAAACCCTAGAGAATAAATCTCACCGTATACGATTGGATACATATGCTATTAAGAACTAGCAAAGGATGAAGAAGAGTACATTTTTAGATTTTCAAAGAACTTTTTTTATCGTAATTTGTGGGTGGGATGAGAAGTATGAAAAAAAAACATATTATTTATGGGAAGACCCGATATAAAACAATAATTGCGGTTTCAGAAGAATGCAATAGTTTTTAAGTTTCAGATGACCAAAAAATTAGCATCTCCAACAATTCCTTACCATGATAAAGAATAAAAATACAAAATATACGACAACAAATATTTCTATACTGAACAATAAAACTGCAGAACAAGTGACTACCTCAAAAACCCAACTTTCAAAAATTCCAAAACATCGGTAGTCAAAAATTTAGATATACAATATCTGTCGAAAATGGTAGGACACTTCAGTTTCTAAAAATAATGCCAAAAATTTTAAATGTATAAAACTGAAAAGCGTTTTATTTAAAAGTATGCATCTGGTTGTAACGAAAGTTTTCCGGCAGAAAAAGTTCTTAATAAAGTTGGAAAATAAAAACATAAATGCAGAACCTTTAGTGCGGCTAGTAATCACCAGCCAAATCGATGATTTTCTGCCAATGTTGGTAGTTTTTCAAAGCCTTTGGTCCAGAAACTTGGTGTCCGTCAGTCCAAAAACAGATCAATCGGTCGTCATGTGCAGAATGGAAAATAGCACCAGCAAGATGTAACTGCAGGTGTCAAAAAAGATAGAAGTCCGAAGGAGCGACGTCGAGACTATATGGTGGATGTGGCAAAAGATTCCATTCGAGTCCGCACAGAGTCCAGTTGGTGAATGCAGACGCATGTGGTCTTGCATTATTTTAGCGGAACATTACCTTTTTGCGCTGGAACTCAGTTCAACATTTTCCCTTGATAGCAGAGCCAACACGGACTAGCATCTTGCTGCATACCTTACTGTAGAGGGTTTTACCTTTTCCAAGATACTCTTTGTGGATAATACCACGATAATCCTACCAGATACAAAGGATGATCTTTTTGTTAGTAAAATTGCGGTTTGCGACTCTGCCAACGCGCTCACCGGGCCCAAACAAATCTTCATTTTGGCATGTGTTGTTGAAGTAAATCCACTTTTCGTTAAAAGTGACAACCTGGTGCAGAATTTTCTGCTTGCGTGATATTCGAGCAGATTAGTGCAGGCCCGAACACGTCTGCCCTTATCTGCTTGAGTCAGCTCATGCGGTACCCAGCTGTTGAACTTGTACATCAAGTTTATGAGATGCATAGCGAAACTAATGGACATGGTACTCTCGAGTGGTTGTATACTGAACTTCTTGCACAAATTCTCGCAGACAGGCCTAATCAACTTCAATAGACAGAGAGCTCCGCTGCTTGAACGTCATCGTCCTTGTTTTTGAACTTCAAGAGTGTCATATGATAAAACATTAGTGCATAAAGCTATACACATGATTTGGTGACATTCTGTAACTGACATTTTGCAACAGAACTGGAAGTAAATGATGGTTCTAATCTGGCAGCGTGATAGTTCCTTTTCAGACACCTTGTATTTAATAATAGCGATACTTTTACAAATTTCACAACACAGTGTTCTTAAGCAAATCTCTTTATTTCAAATGCCAAAAATCATTTGACAAAATGTGATTAAACACGCCAACGCAAACTGTTTGTGCAAACAATTTTTGTAGTGGCGAGAAACTTTCGTTAAAACCCGATATTTATTTAGAACTCTTTTTATCCTAAATATTTTTTAAAATTTAAAATATAGAAGTTAGCTGTTAATTTTCAATTTCCAATAGCTTTAATATTGAATACTAAATACGTGTAACATTGTGCAGGGTGTTTCACCATGACTGTGCTACTGAATATCTGCGGAGCTAAATATCCGTAAATCGATGGCTGTTTAAGAAATGAACTAAATAAGGCTCCCGTGATACTTCTTTGTCGATATGAAGCAACTCCAATGATGGAACACAGCAATAACTTTTATTTAACACTAAAAAATGGCGACATTCAAACAAGAAGAGAAAACATATTCTAACATTTAAAAATAAATTACATTCTTCGTGCGAGAGTCGCACGTGGCACTCGAGTCTGGTTTCAAATATTGCAAATACCTTAATGTTCATCTATTTAAAATTATTTAAATTATAAGATTTTAATATTATTTAAAGCTGTTACAACCTCTCCCCCAACGAAGAGACTTTTGCCGAAGGGAAAAGTTCTGTAAAATTCGAAAGTTTATAAGCTCGGCTTGCTAAATTGCTTAAAGAGAAAAGATAACTGCTCTCATAAGTTTCCAAATTTTCAGGCCGAAAATTTTAAGTTTTAAACAAGTATTTTTACACCACATTTAAATAGGAAGAAAATGGACCAGTGTTCAAATTAGTCTTCTTTTTTTTTCTTGACGGCGCCTAGATCTCTTCCATGGTGGACCAGTTCCTCGGCTATAATTCACAGCAAAGCCTTTCCTCAGTTCATCTGTGCCTTTCAGATAATATTCATTTGTCATTTGCTTTCGACAATTGTTTTCTTCGTCTATTAGTAGCGGCTTTGATATTAAATCAAAAGCCGAAAGATGATGATAACGCTGCATTGCAAAATGATTCTCAATATTAATTTCTTTATCGTTTTTTAAATTTTCGTGAACATCTTCCTCTTTTAATTCTGGTGATTTAACTTCTTCTTCAAATACATCTCTGGATGCTTTATTTTCTTCCTTCATCGGTTCCAAGATCTGCTCTTCAGCTATTTTTCTTTTCCTTTGAGCTCTAGTAGAAATGGCATTAAAATAGTATCACTAAGTTTACGTTCAAGTGATAAACTAATAAAATAAGGCAGTTCAGTGTTAACAGGAAGTAATAACCTGATATCACTAATATTACGTTCAGTGATGAACTAATAAAATAAGGCAATTCAATATCAACAGGAAGTAATAACCTGGTATCACTAATATTATGTTCAGTGATGAACTAATAAAATAAGGCAATTCAATATCAACAGGAAGTTATAATCTGGTATCGCTAATATTGCGTTCAGTGATGAACTAATAACATAAAGCAATTCAAAATTAACAGGAAGTAATAATCTGGTATCACTAATATTGCGTTCAATGATGAACTAATAAAATAAAGCAATTCAATATTAACAGGAGGTAATAATCTGGTATCACTAATATTATGTTCAATGATGAACTAATAAAATAAAAATACGCACGATTATTCGATCTCGCCGGTGCCTCCAAAATAATTAAGACTGTGATACTTCTTTGTCGATATGAAGCAACTCCAATGATGGAACACAGCAATAACTTTTATTTAACACTCAAAAATGGCGACATACAAACAAGAAGAGAAAACATATTCTAACATTTAAAAATAAATTACATTCTTCGTGCGAGAGTCGCACGTGGCACTCGAGTCTGGTTTCAAATATTGCCATTCACAAATACCTTAATGTTCATCTATTTAAATTATTTAAACTATAAGATTTTAATATTATTTAAAGCTGTTACACTCCTTTAGATTATTACAATTTTGATCAACTGATATTTTTTAAGAAAATGAAGTTAAGTTTTTATAAACATAACATGTCAGAAATCTGACTACAATGAAAATTTTCTTAATAACTAAACTAGTTATATTCTTCTAGCCCTTAAAAAGTAGTCCACCTTCATAACTATGAAAACTACCCCAGATAACTACTACTCAGTATTTTTGGTGATCGTTTTACAATTTCTTCTAAAACTCAGCTACCGAATTAAAATTTAAATAATTTTTTAAAATGCGCCTAGGTCCCAAAAATTTACGGAAATATCGTATCACGTGCTTGAAACTTGCCATATTTGAATTTGGATATTAAGGGGCTCTGGGATATTCTCTACAGAAGAAATATACAAATTGACATCATTGGAATAATATACTTCATACTTACCTTCGTTTATAACGTAGGTAAACAATCTTTCGACCATTCGTTGTGATATCGCAGCATTTTTGGTGATCGTTTTACAATTTCTTCTAAAACTCAGCTACCGAATTAAAATTTAAATAATTTTTTAAAATGCGCCTAGGTCCCAAAAATTTACGGAAATATCGTATCACGTGCTTGAAACTTGCCATATTTGAATTTGGATATTAAGGGGCTCTGGGATATTCTCTACAGAAGAAATATACAAATTGACATCATTGGGATAATATACTTCATACTTACCTTCGTTTATAACGTAGGTAAACAATCTTTCGACCATTCGTTGTGATATCGCATTTTGGACAAAGAAAATGTCAACTTACTTTGACCAAAAATAGATCCTTATCATGCTACAAACACTTTCTTCCCCAGATTCCTTGCGCTTTACCCAATGATCAACATAACATGGCTCATGTTTTAAAGCCAATACAAGCTTTCCCAAAACGATGACATGATCAGTCTGTGAGATGTCAAAAGAGGCGCTCGCTTTAGCTTCCAGAAATGCCAGGAGCGCTGATTAGGTACATGTATTCTGATGCCCGCTAGTTTTTAAAAGATGATTCTATAATAATATTTTTTTTTAATACAGCGTGTTTCAAAAACAATATACGTATTTCGAATGCATATATTTATTAAACTGTATGACATACGGATATGAAACATATGTATGAACTCTCAAGTTTAGATTACAGATGTTCAATATGTTCTCCATCAGCGACACGAACAATATCACAGCAATACTTAAATTCCTCCCATACTAGGACAAGCATGTCCGTCGTCACTGATGGACAGTACGGATGTTATGACAGTCTTCACCTCTTCCAGGTTCTGTGGCAGTGGTGGTACATAAACGTTGTCTTTAATGAAACCCCACAGGAAGAAATCACAGGGTGTCAAAACACAAAAATGATTTCTTTTTCGGAGTAGCCATTTTAAACATGTGACGGCTACCACGCAAAACAGAAGACAACTGACATCTAGCGGCTATTAATATAAACTAGATTATGTATTCGTTTCGCCAATAGCAGAGCCGAGGCGCAGTGATCGATAGTTTGGACAAAATAACTCTTTGTAATACGTATATTCTTTTTTAAACATGGTGTATTTCAACTGAAACTCCAATATAAGCATTTTCTCTGTTATGAGCACAGACGTATACCACTCATATTTAAACGGATAGACAACTATAAGTTTGGAATACCCATTTATAGAAATAATGGAACTCAAGTAGTATACTTCACTATTTACGAGTTTTAGATTATGTTAATTTAATAAGGCAAAGCAACTCGAGAGCTATATGACTATGAGAGAGATGCCTTTATGGAGGACATTTTAAGGAAAACTGGTTTCATATCTACATTATACATCTGGAAAATCACGGAAACAAACCATGCAGTCGGTCCATTCCCCGGAATTCGAACTACCAGTGTTCAGAGACTTTACCGCTCGGAAGCTGGTTAGCCTGAATGTCATAGAATAGGGTTGGTTTCGAGAAGATCTTTAATAGGATAAGGAATGACTTTTCAGGTGAAATTTTTTGTGAGCAGATATGCATACAAATTTACGTTTCTCACATCTTTGCAAAGGTGCTAAGTGATCAAAATCGCCGAAGAGAGAAACGCTTAACTGATATATTACTAAATTCTTTTTAACCTTAATGCAATTCCTAAACAGGAACCAAGCTTACATGTATAACGGATTTAAGGGTTATTTATCGATGCAATTCTTTTAAAATAATCTGAGTATATGCTTTGTTTCAAACTTTTACTTGTATTTTAAAATTCTTCTTATCCAAAAAACTATTTTCGAAGTGGTGTTTGTACTTGAAAGATAATTTTTGCTTTATTTATTTCCTGAAAATACAATAACAAATATGTTTTACCTTTTTGTGCATATGATAGAAGAGTACACGTCCGTTCTATTTTTGTATTGGTTCTAACTTCCTTGAAAACCACGTTTACCAAAAAATGAATCTCTATGTATATTCCTTGCATTGTACAAAAATGACAGAATTTCGAGACACTAAATTTTGAATGCACGTAGTTCTCCATCCGAACATGTGCGCGCATCTGGAAGCCAAAATTTTGAATTTGTTTTTTAATTACTTCATATTTTGTGCAAATTTAATGAACTTTTGATTGAGAAAAACTCCGCGATTTTTGTCACTCTGCAAAACGTGAAATACTTATACTCAAAATCAGAACTCGGCGATGTGAAAGAAGTGGTTTGCCTTTCGGCAAAACGCAATGTATAAGTCTTTCAAATATAAATCAACGAACTCAGTGATTTAAAAGAAACATGTTACCACTGTTCGAAATAAAATATTTTTATCTTATACGTGGCAGAGTATGGTCGTTCAGTAAAGCGTAATAAGATAATGTTTAATTTTCATATCAAATTTATTCTGTTAGACATTAACAATCTAAGCAATTTAGAGCAATAAATGAAGAATCATTTCAATTATTACTAGTTACTAGCTAGATCTGTGAAATTACATCAGCTGGATTGATTAAAATCATTATATATTTATTTTTCCTAACTATATTAGGTGGCTGACCGCGAAAGCGGCTATTATTAATATAAAAGTGTATCCTTATATAACTATAGGTCATATTCAGTTATGCTAGAATAAAATGATTTATTTAAAAAATAAGTTCATATTTCTTTTAAAAAACTGAAAACATATTGATTCACTAGCAGTTAAAACACAGGATACTTAAAAAAGCAGAAGCCGATTTCACTCATATGAAAAACTTTTATTTCTCGCACCATAAAACCTGTCTTACATCATCTGACAATCAAATAATTAATATGTCGGTACTCTAGGTTTCGATATGGGAATCTGTCGTATATGGATAAACATTAGAGCTGCAGTGATTTTCAGGCCACATATCCTCTAGTTGCATAGTAATTATAGAATGCACTATTCGAATATTTACTCCCGAAACCAGGGCTTAATTTCTAAACTTAGAAGCGACAGAGCCCTAAGGAAGATAGTCAGGAAAGAGTACCAAAAATAAATATTAAAATAAGTAATTAAAATTTAATAAATTATTAAATAAATGATCAATAGTTTAATAAAATACCAGACCTCGTCTTATTTGGAGCTTCAACTGGAATTACAATTCCACTCAAAAACAAGAAATAGTAGTCTAGCCGGTCTCCATCTGAATTTAAGCCCTGACTACATAATATAATGTACTATTTTAATGGATGATATCAACATAGATCATTAATTTTCAGTGAAGAAATAAAAAAAAAATGGTTAAAGCTTCACTAACAAAAAATAAAGAAAACGCTAGAGGTAATATGAGAGTATGGGAGGAATTTTAACGAAGACGTAGAGGCATAAAAACAAAGTTCAGCAAGGCCCAACACTATCAGACCACGATCTTCCTTGATATTATTCTGTTAAGCAGAATATGAGAGGAGAAAAAAAAATGTCTCCCAAATCCAAAGGGGGTTAATTTGTAAGCAGAGAACAAATGTAAAGTTCTGCGCAAGTGACAGTTTTCGAGTCCTGTATTTGTTACATCGTTCTAAAAATGTCTCCAGGTATTCTTTCCCTTGAGAAGTCACTGGTACCTTGACCACAATGATCCCTCCTAGTATTTTCTAAGATGAAAATCTCATTAATTCATTCCACTTCCTGGAAAATAAGCTTTTGACATATAGATGGGAACGTTTTTCTCAACCTCCATCAAAGAGTTTGCTACCCAGGGAAAGACCGGCATTCCTCGATTACTTAGAATATTTTTCTAACGCGTAAAATAACATTTGCGGAAATATTGGCTTAGTTACATGAGAGAAGCGTTGAAGACCTTTTATTTAGGGATCCGATGCGCTTTGATTAAAATTACGATTCATCTCAAACATTGAGAAGTACCAGAGCCGGGAGATGACACAATTTAAGCTCTAGCAAAAACTCTGGTAATGTAGTAAAATCAGTTACTGGAAGGAAGATCTGGAGACTTGGAGGTCAAAAGCACAGCGCATATTGTTGTGCGCAAAGGGACAAATCTAGGGCGAGGTGCAGTTACGTTTCAGATAGCATATACGACCACCAATGTTAAAGCAATTTTATTATTTTGTTGAAAAAAAATTAACCTCTTATTTAGATCATGTAATGCTTAGAAATCATATAGATAGACCACATGAAGATTTTCGTTTAGATTCCGTATTATTACGAATCACATAGATTAACCACGTAAAGATAACAAAATTTTACACATATATCATCACCACATTCCAGTATTTCATTTTACTAATAATTTCGCATTCGTATTCTTTGTTTATAATCTCACAACATTTAAATCTATATCTATATCTATCTATCTATATATAATTCAGTCATTCTCTTCTTTAAAAGACTATTTTTATTTATAATTTTATTTATAATTACATAAATATATTTATGACAAATTCTCAGTACCATAAATACTAAAATACACTCAACAGTTAAAATATAGGTACATAAAACTCATATTTTTGTACAAACGATTAAATATTTCACTTTACAACAAATGTCCAGCCATATCTACATATTGAACTGTCTTGAGCATTAACTTGTATTGCAGTATCTTTTTGAAAGAACACGCATTCCTTCAGCTGTTGCTGCGTATTGAGGGGCGATGCGATTGATTAGCCATTCTAGAGATATATTCCAGCATAGCCTATATATATAAAAAGAAAAAGAGTTGCAGTACTTAGTAATGTTATAGAATTCGTAAAACCAGAAGGGATATGATTTTCAGCTTAAGTTAAGATTAAAAATGATCAAACTGTTAATTATTTCAAAAAGATTAAAAGTGGCTAGGAAATCTTTAACTAGGAAAAACCTTGTTATAGAAATTCGATTGGAGATATCAGAAAAAGGGACTTCAATTATAACAATACCAGTTTTTAATTAAATTTTACATTGGGAAAATGGCCTGAGTTGAAGGAGGTGGCATTTCATGTTGAATCAGTTCTATGTACCCTTGAAAAGCAAATGTATGAAAACCATTCGTTCATTCGTTCCTAGCAACAAACATTTCGTAAATATTTTTTTTTTTTTTTTTTGCCGAAACAGGAAACAAAAACTTTTGACACTTCAGTTTAATACGTATGACGTCATGCCTGTCAATTGTACTAACGTGAAGCAAAAATGTTGCCAATAGTAGCTATTTATTTAAAATGCTGACATTAACGAAACACTTTCGACAAACAGTGACGTTATGTGCATTTAAAATTTATTCAACGTGATTCGTATTTTCTTCAACATTCTTCAAGAACATACATTGGTATTTTCTTCAACGTAATAAGAGGATACTTACTGTAGATACTTCTAAATTGATAACACCATTTTCGAATTTTTTCATTTTTTGGGCAGTAATTATAAACTAAAAACGTCTTTAAAAACCTTACTTTTAAAATTACCTTCAGTCATTTTGTTAGAAATTTTCTATTTTGATTCCTTTTTTTTCAGGAACTTTTTTAAATATCCTTCGTGCTGTTTATTATGTTTTGTAAAGCCGATATAAATTCGAGATTAAGTATATTTTGGAGACGGTTCGGGATCCAAGCAGTTGCTTAACACCAACACCTACCTCGCTACACCTATAGCTGCTAAGTTGCAGCTTTTGCAGCATGATTCAGAAAGGGAAGAAATCCCCCCTCTTTGTTCTGATGTAGTTGATCTTTGCTCAAAGTTATTCTTTCTCCATTCTGAATTTTTATTATTTGAGATTTTGTTAAAACTATATCAAAATTAGGTGCCTCGTCATTTGCCATTTTTAAATAAATACTAAAAAAAAAAAAAAAAAAAAAAAAAAAAAATGCATATTATCTCTTTGACGATCAGACAGATATACGCTCGCTGTAAAATAATGCCTTATTGATATGGAAATAAATTTGTTATCATAGTCTACCATAAAATACTTATCTACTTTCCCATTTCTTGGCACAAGCAAAATCATTATACGATCTTTTTTGCATTCAAAACCATTGCATACTTTTTGAGTTAGCTTCTTTTAAAGATCTAATTTATTTTCTGAGTCGTTACCGGTCAATAATTTTGAAGAACCTCTTATTTTATATAATATTTCCAAATACATATCTAACATTTTTCTTTCTTATCATTATTCTCTACAGCCGATCTCTTTTTTTCTTTTTAATTTCTACTGCAGTCAGATTTTTAGCCCGAGAAACCTGGCTTTTCAGTTGGCCTCTTCCTTTATCTAATCTTGTTTTTAAATAAATGACTTTTCAATTAATTTGAGCAACTTTTTTTCCCTTAAGAGCCGTAAGTAGTTCTGAAGGTATATATAAATCATTTTCTTCCAAAAAACTAATATCTAAGTTTTTGTTCAAACCTCTGTCCTTTGAATTGTCTTTGAAACTTTTAGTTTCCTAATTTTGAAATTTGAGCCTATAAGTAAAAGGAGTCTTGAAAAAATATTAAAATTATTAATTTATATATTTGTTTTATATGCTTTCATGTTAGAAAAATGGCATTTCTTTTTTACCGTAACGATGTCCTCGCGCGACCTTTTATTAACTACTGGTGTTGTCACTGCTATGAAGAGGTCTTCCTTATTTTACGACAATCCAAAAGTTCTACAGAGCCCTCACCGCAGAACTTCCGTATACTTAACTTAAATTGACTAATCCTAATAATCTTGTTACCACCGAAAGGCGTTAAGATAGTGACACTGATAAATACTGTTATAATTTACTTGAAGCAAGATAAAAAAATCTTATATCATACATTTCTGAATAATTTTCAGTTGTTAAAGTGAACACTGTCATCAACCCAGGATTCTAATACCAAGTTTCAAAATTACTTTGCTTAATGCTTTGTTTCAACAGGTGGCATAATTGAAAAGGATACTTGGGTAAACATTTAAACTAAAAAAGATTAAACTCTTTATTTATCTGGCATTACATATTATCTTCTGAAACTTATTTTTCATTTCTAGTCGCCACTTGTGCATAAAGACCTTGTTAAAAAATCAGCAGTGAATTATTCTTGAACAATCATCTCCAGCTGTTAGAAGATGACAGATAATTGTTGCATGTCTTCAGGTAATCATCTGAATTTAAACGTCAAAGCAGAGATTAGTTTACATTTTATACATCTTAATTCGCTAAAATATATCCAAGATTTAAAATTATCATTCATTTTTTAAAATTATAGTGTGTATTCCTTCAAAGACCCTGTTTGAAATGATTGTAACGTTAATGTGTCCTGGTTGATTACAAAGAACATCTTGTCTACAGATACGGCAATTCTTTATTTCGCATACATATGCTTAAATATCTGGCCAAGCCGTTGTATAGAAAATCTTATATAATCCTTTTCCACATGTAAATATAAGCCTAATAGAATCGAAAATTTCGCGTTAGAAAATCCGCTGATCTATTTGAACTGGGGAAAAAAAAGGGGGTGAAATTTTGGCGAAATGACGACAGTCTAGAAACATTCCAGAATTCAACATGGAGTACCCGTCAATTTTAAATTGAGATCTCTAAATTTTTGATTAACTGATTACTAGTACACATGGTGAATATTCATATTGCTGCACCAAGAAAGAAGGCAAAAGTTTAGTTCACAAATGCATGGTAAAGGAACGATGAAATAACACAGTTTTGAATTACAGAACATGCAGAAATAAAGACGCTGAGCAACCGCCTCTGGTTACTGCAGCAGCTATTAAATGGCTGGGCATAAAGTTGAGGAGATTTTGGATGGTATTTTGGATTCTGAAGTTCACATGCCTTCAATTCTATGCCAAAGTTCTTCTATTTTCCTGGCTCGCGAATGTTCTCTCTTAGTTTGAGATTTAGAGTTTTCTTTTGGTGAGAGATTTGGAGAACACGGCGGCTAAGACGAACACCCTCCATGTCGAGGAACCCTAGAATAGGTGGTTAACATGAGGTTCTGCATAGTTCTTAAAGGTGAGCAATGGAGGCCATGGAGATTGACAAATGCCACTGGAATTGTAATATTGGTAAAGTAATGGTGGCTGGTCAGAGTATCATTTATACAACTAGAGGTGAATGAGCTGTATACTCAGAGGTATTGCAAACCACCAGTTCAGGTGATGGAATGGTATGGTGATAGAAAATGCGCGTTTCCAAAATTCTGTGAATTCAGTGCCTCCATATGCGGGATACGACCATCTTTGTGCTGTAAGTAAAAGAGAGTTCTAAAATAATGCCACGTAATCGATGCATCTATATGCGTCGTAAACTTTGATTTTTGTGCTGTAGCTCTAAGAGAAGTCAAAGCGATGGTCGCTTTGCTGACACTTCGTGACATTACAAACGCTGTCGCATCGTACTTGCGGATACTTGATCCTGGGGAATACCATTATTTTCTGACTTACGGTGATATGGCTGTACGATGCCCAACAGAGATGAGGACCGAATTTCTGTTACGCCGAGCATTTTTGAGTGAAGACCTTTTGCAAAATGTGGACCTCCTGGATCCGTTGATTAAACATTCTGATAAAGATGACTGGATCTCGATCCATGTGAGCAGAAATTAGATGGAACGATAATCCCCAGTCCTTGTAGACTACCTCCTTTCTGCAATCGATAGATGACTCTCGAATCTGACAGTTCTCCATCAAATCTGGGACGTTGCTAAACAAGAGCAGAGGTTAATAATTGACATATTGAAACCCAATGCAATATATTTCCATCTTTCATTTTATTAAAATTTATGGGTTTATGAACATGAGGTAGTTTCTTGACCTGAAAATGTTATCGTCTCTTCCACTAATTAAAAATTAAGAGAATTCAAGATATTCCAGCTCAAGTTCATTCTTCAGATTCATATAAATATTTTAGTTAAACAGAAAGTCGCTAGTTTTAATATGATAGATTTTTATAGCTCTGTTTCAAACAAAAACATTTTATGTCGCCGATTTTGCTTGAAGTTTCTGTTGACTAGTATCTTTGTTGATAAAGGAATAATGCTTATCCTACTCCCTCCATAAAGAACCACATGTGGGTTAATACTTCCTTTTTCACTTACCTCATAAATAAGTATGTACTGATCTTTATTCTGAACGGCTCCACCTCGATCCTTTCGCAACTGAGACACACATTGTAGGATATCAATCGATCGGGATTCATCATATTCTCGCATGCAAATATCCAGAACAATGAATACGCCAGTTCTGCCTGTTCCGGTGCTGGAAATAAAAAACGCATCACTTGTTACAAAAATAATGAAAAATCAATATTGCTTAATTTGCAGGATGTTAATAAATCTATAATTATATGTTTTAATTTTCAGACTTACGGACATTTAGGACATTGGATCGGCTATCGAGGAAGTCGCAAGGAGCTTTCATGAAGCCTAGACTTGACACCACTTTACTTTACTTTCGAGTCATTTGAAAGTGTGATTTTACAAGATTTCTAGTCTATAGCACATGGAAGAAAGGATTCATCACGCCTTTATAGTGACAGTATCATTAATTCATGTATTTTAAAACTAAAGCGGGAAATTCTAAGCTAATTCCATAAAATTTCTTGTTATACATGAATAATAAGATATTGTTGCGTTTTCCTTTTCTGACACCAGTTGTTCGTACGTTATTTTCTTCCTTCACGTTCGTACGGGGAACGTATGGATTTGGAGTGAATAACGACGACAGCATTTGATGGAATATCGAAACACACTTTATTGGTCGGTATTAATCAGGACAGCTCCAAAACACTTTTACAGTCGTCGAAGATCTACTATAAACACGCTGACACAATCAGCGACACAGCTTTCAGGTTATCAAGCTATCACGGAGGAGACAGCTTCACTGCAAAGCACCAAAGTACAGCTCCCGACTCTGCTTGGTCGTTCTCGGAACTCCACGTACTCTCGAGACTCTCCAGGCTACAACTCGCGATGCACTCGACGACACACAGAGCACAGCTCCCGACTCTTCGGTTCAATTGTTCCCGGAGCTCAACACGCTCTCTCGACGATGCGCTAACCGCGATACACTATGAGACCCCTTCGGTGCATTCGACGCTCGGCACTCGCTGCCCGGCTGTCAACTTGATCGACTCCGCACGGACTGACTAACTCGAGACACTATGACTCGCACTCCAGACGAGGCACACCCCCGATACTAACTGACTGCGGACTAGCAGGGTTTATATAGCTTTCGGCTTGTTTTCAAGAACATTCTGGGCTAAACCGGTAAGAATTCATTCCAGAAGATTCTCCATCCGTCCATGGCACATCGTAGATGTTGTTGCCAAATGGGCGATTTCTCGCCAAACGTAGCAACCCTGCCTTCCCTTGCCATTTTATGGCGACCCTAAACCTGCTTTGCGGGGAAGCTATCTCACCGCGCCTGTACATTTCGTAACAATATCTTGCATGATATAATACAGAGGTTGTTCGCACAGTTTTTTTTATGAATTTGTTTTGCTGTTAAAAAATTCTCCTTGGACTTTTTTTAACTGCAAACTATATTTTTTGAAAGAACAAATTATCGTCTGCTACTTGACAGTTTTGTTTTAAGGCAAAATGTTGCTTTCAAAGAAGCAGTGGTTAGAAGGCTACATTTGTGTTCTTTCCGAAAAAATTCATTCGCATTTAAGTTATTAAAAAAACGTTGTGAAAGCCATTGTTTTTTTGATATCTAAAGTTACGATAAGGTAATGTTGTTAACAACAAAGGAAGAAAAAACGCCTAAATTTAGCTTAAAATGGAAGAAATGTTCCAAATCCGTATCCAAGGAAGAAACGAAATGTTTCGAAGAAATTAAGAACTTGAATGCTGAAAAGAAAACCTTTGAAGTTAAAGGACAGTTGCATAAGCATTAAAATTTTCAGTATCAACTGTCAACAAAGTGCTTAATGCCGATGTGAATCTTAAAAAGGTGAAAAAACAATGTGTGTCGTCATTCTCCACAACATAGTGTCGAACGCAAAACGCGCTGCAGAATTCGTTATGAGAATTATTTATCCGTGCAAAAATAGAAAAATGTCATAATAGACGAATCTTTGGTGTACTTAAATGGCTGCAATAAAAAGAGATCCATTTATTATCATCAAGGAGGAGAAAAAATCTTGAAACATAGATCAAGGAATCTAAAGAAAATTTTTCTATGGAATTTATAATTGTTGCTGGTTTTTTCATATAACAAGAAGTTAAAAATAATAGGAGAAGAATGTTAAAATCAACTCCATATGTTATCAAAACATATTTTTATACCCAATTTTCAAATATGAAATACCTTCTCTTTACACACAGTGTGATCAATCAGTAGAACAGCATCAAAACAAAGCAAGCAGCCACACATCAAAACCCACTCTTAATTTCCTGGAAAAAATGGAAAAAGAAATGGGTATAAAGGCTACACCCCTCACTCATATTCCTACTAAATCTCCTAATCTATCACTAATGCATTTTTGAGATTCTGGACTTTTAAAAAGTGGGTTGTTCAAACGTCGATCTACCACCTCTCTATACTTCGGAACGTTGTTCGAGAGCAATGAGATAAAACTACATCTTCCAGTACTACAAAAGGCTTTATTGTCTTCGAAATTACGGCGTATAAAGATAGTGAAGAATAAGGGTTATCAAATAGAACATTTCAAAATTAAAAATTTCAGTTAAAATATTTCTGTAATTACAATGAAAATCGTCTAAAAAATGTTCGACAGAATCTCAAATTATGTACAAGCGAGGTGTTCTGAAAAGTCAGGCTGACTCAGCACAGATACAACAGTAAATATTTTAGAAATAAAAATACCCGTGAGTAAAACATCTGTACGATGACAGCATAGTAGAACTCACCTGCAATGTACAACAGTTGGACCTGAGTTACAATTGATGAAAGGTCGACATTGTTGTATAAATGAGATTAGAGTTGTTGGGTCTTTAGGAACTCCTACGTCAGGCCAGCTTGTATACCACAGGTGAACGACATCACGAAACAGATTTTTCTGAAAAATGAAACACTGAAATTAGAATAAAACATTCAGTAAGTAAATTAGATGGAAAATTTACTATTACGGAAACACTAATTTAGATAATTAAAGAATTCTAGAGCCACTAAATTAATTTCATACACGTAATAAATTGGTTCTAATGCTCTAGTTAATTAACAGTATACACGTATTATATATTACGTTACGATCGATAGCTATTACTAACAAAACTGCTCAAAATAAATGTGTGAGTTTCACTGAACAACCGATTTTTTTTTACCATTTGTGGCATAACCAGTCGCGTGTCATGGTTTTCATCAAAGGTGATTAGGTGTAAGAATAAGATAATTTTTGAACGAAGAAAGTGATAAACACGTGATAATCTGCAGCAACATTTTGCAAATGGTGTTCCATGGCAACATGGAGTTTTATGAATTGAAATTAAGGGTTTCTACGAAAAATAAAAACGTTTTAAATGTTATAAATTTTTATACCACCAAAAAATATTATATATTTATATATCATATATAAATATTTACCTATATATTTAAATATTAAAAATATTTACTTCAGAGACAATGTTTGAATTTGGTAGCTTTCACTGAAGATCTTGAATATTAACCTGCTTCGCAAACTATTGTCCGCAACAAATCGATGAGCGCAACTGTTTCGGCTAGAAACGTTTTTTAATCTATGGTCCGGTTAAGTGTGTGTGCCTAGCAAAAAAAGAAAACTGCATTCGGATACTTCTTTTTCACAATAGACTGAAAACCATTCAAGTATTCAAGTGACAAGAAAATAACCTTGCTCAATCACATCCTTGAGCTACATGTTTTTTTCTCATACTTGAAATTTTGAAGCATTTTAAAAACACGTTCCCTCAGATTGTTTTCAGACGATTGTAGCTGACGTACGTAAAGCCAAGAAATCTTTCATGAGCACCATTGTCTTTCACAAATCGAAAAACTATAGAAAACTGAGACCGATTTTCAGACTCGTCTCAAATACTATCAATAATATTTAGAATTTTGTTTGATGTTTCTTAAAATAAACTAATGTTTTTTTTTAAAGAATTTCTAATTTATTATTGCATTTTGAAATTGCTTGCAAGAATTAAACATATTTTCCCCAGTTAGGAGAATCTTTGTATTTCGTGACCTCTAAATAAAAGCTCTTGTCTTGTCAAAAAACATCATATACCAATTAATCGCGTCATAAAAACTGCAGATAAATTGAAATAGAACATTATGAAGCCAACAACCCATCACTTTGACGTAAATTTATCTTATTTACTGCGTGCGCATGATCCGTAATGATATCTTCTAAGGTAACAGCTTTTTCGACTAAGTCCCTCTCGATATTTTGAATATAGAATTAAAATGGCAATATATTTCATTCCAAACCTTTTCACATCTCACTCAAGAGCATTCATGAATTCGAATTAAACTATTGCAGTAAAAACTCAAATGAAGTCACTAGTGAAACATGGGAAAACTGGAATTCCTTATGACAGCACACCACTAGTTAACAACAAAGTAATGCTGTGAGAAGAACAGTTGACAGCTAGCTGGTCCGCTACCACCGAAACAATGGTTATTTCTGTGGTGATGGCTGGTCCCTACCGCGAATAAACCTTAGTTCATCGGAACAACTCACTTGACAAAAGGGGAAAATGCTACGAGTTTGGTGGTGCCAGTTGAAAACTAATTGTCACTTGCTCCCACATAATAGCAACCTACTGCTTACAAATATGGCCGAAGTAACTCTATTTCAACCTATATGAATGAACAGCTGATGTTTATATTCAAATACAGAGCATAGTCGGCGAAAATTAACTTTCGTTTTAAAATTTATAAATGTTCGATAAAATTTTGTTGGGAAATATGATTACTGAAAGTGGCTACAGACTGGCCTAATTCCTCTAGTCCAATGACGGCACGCCAGCACCGCATTTGATAACTCGGAAAAAGAAGCAGTTTACGCCAATAACAATGATGTATATTGCTCATATGCAAATGACAAACCATAGTGATAAAAACTTCATAAGAATTTCCTTACAATTTCATAATAGGCGTCAGAATTTCAAAATAACAATTAACCTATTTTTATGATAGTTATAATTATTAATAATATAGATTATATATTAATAATTATATATTCAATATTTTTTATTTCTAACACAAAACTGATTTCTTCATAAGATGCCTTAACCGGAAACAATCAAAATTTAAAATTGCAGTATCAAGTAATTTTATTGGTGTCGTTTTTACATGGATTATTCGCCCAGCCATTTTTTGCATTCTCAGATACGGTTTTGCTATATTCTAAAACTTTTATCAGTTTATAATACTTGTATATCAAAATTCCAAATACTGCATGATGGAAGATGGGTGTTAATTAATATGTGGCTGTTTTGATGAAGAACATGAACATTAAGGGCTTGAGCATGGTTGTGCCTGAACAGCAGTGTAATTCTCGCGATATCAGAAATGACTTACCTACAGCCTTTCATAAATTCACTTTTGGTTTTTCAAAACTATGATAGTTTCAAATTTCAAAATTTACCGCTCTCAAATCAGTTTTCAAAACATGAATATCCGAACAGTAACTTGCATGTGAAATCAAGCATTTTTTGCGAGCACTGATTGGGGGGGGAAGCATTCGATAGGATAGAGATGTAGGATAGTAGGATAAAGATGTCGGATGATTGTAGGATAGAGATGTATGTAAAAATGCTTAGCAAATGAGCAAGCCTTGATCAAGTAACCAAAAAAATTCAGTCTTATTTCAGTGATGTTTCTTTGTAAGTTGATATGATGGTCCATCCACATGCATACATAACATATGTAGTGGATTATTGGACATTTATTTACATGCAAAATGGCCAACTTTTACATGTAAAATGTCCAATATTAAATGTCCACATTTAATATTGGACATTTTACATTTAAAAGTTACTGCCTGAAAAATGATAAAGATCAGTTCCGTGTTCTCTTTAGCACAGAGTCTTAATTATATCTGCGAAAAATACTGTTACTTAAGAGTATTTGCGGTACGAGTACAAAATTTAGAATGAATGCATTCTAAATGTTGCAAAATTAGTTTTTCACTAAAATAAGAAATCGTGCTGCTCAGACTGCTCTAAAAATTTTCGCTCTGGTGACGAATTGCTCGTTGATGCGTTATGGTCTAAAAGGCGAACTATTTGATAACGCTTATTTGACAAGCATTATCAATAAAATCGGCACCCTCCCATGTCTGAAACTTTCAGAAAATGTTCAACATAACTGCCAAAATCATTATCTACTTGCATTTACGTCAAAAAAGAAGTTGCGTAAATTGGTATCACACGAATGACAAAAAATAAGAAATTTCAGAAAATCTCCATCTGCTCATCATGCATCTTCCAGCCCTTAAAAAAAGAATTGTTTCTGGATTTTTAATTGAAGTGGTATGAGAAATACATCCAATACATCGTCAGCAAGGGGGCACATCATTAACTATTGCCGACACATCTCATTCCCCAACCAGCACAGCCTCAACTTTGATTGCAAGAAGCTTACACTGACAAAAATTGCTGACATCCTGCTCTATAAGTTTTTTCCTCAAGGTCATATAATGATGGATGAGATCTACATTCGA
Organism: Stegodyphus dumicola; assembly: GCF_044657685.1. Lineage (NCBI taxonomy): Eukaryota > Metazoa > Arthropoda > Arachnida > Araneae > Eresidae > Stegodyphus > Stegodyphus dumicola. The sequence continues at coordinate 31,460,032 of NC_140769.1, forward strand.
CAACTTTGAACACATGCAACATGGGAACGAGACTGTTCTTAACACGACGCACAGATAAAATTAAAGGTAGTCAGATGTTTCGGCTCAGAGGCAAGATATTTTACAGAAATAGTATACATGAGTTTAATCACATTGAGAAAGAAATATTGTATAAATTAGTTTAAAATATGCTATTAATTAAGGAGATGCACTTTCCCCCCCAACAATTACAGGCAATATCCTAGCGTGCATTCAGACATATTGATGTATTATTAATACGTATTCACATAAAGTTCAGTTAGATAGAGCGCAAAGAAATCAATTTAGTCTGGATTCATATGAAGACAAAGAAATGTTACTATGACAACAAAATAAGTAAGAAAAACAACTGTGTAGCCTTTTCCAAAACAAATTACAATGTGCCATTGACATTCATACTTTTAACAAAATAGTTTTATTTCCAAACATAATACATACATATAGATTCTTTTAGACGCAGAATAAATTGAATATTGATTTTCGTTAAATGTACAGAAAAGAGCAGCAATATTCTTTGAGTAATAGATAACTATGTAACGCAAAGTTGAATCGCTGCAAAGTATGTATATATCCGTCTTATTATTAGAAAGCATACCTCACCTCCAAGTCCAAAAGACGAAAAGTAGACATAGTGTAGAATTCGTAGACATCTTTTTTCAGCAGAGATACTTGAAAATCTCCATATGGTGGATGAGATACCAACGTACTTTGAGGAAAATAAACAGCACATCGTGACTGAAATAAATAAATAAAACACAATTATTGATGAGTTTTTCCTCCCACTGAAGACATATTTTTATGTAACGAATTTACACAGTGAATGACTGCTAATAAAAGAAATAAAATAATGCAAAACAGATTTCTTGCAATGTATTTCATACTGGTTATTTGTTTTTTAATATTTAAGCTTATATATAGCTTAGTTTGAAATCTAATATCAATATTTTAGTTTAATTTCAAGAATCAGTTTAATTTCAAGAATTTTTTTATTAAGAAAATTGCTTGGTTTGATTTTGTTTTATGTTATATAAGTAAATACAGTTTATTTTTCGCTTCTGGTTTCTGGGTCATTTAAATTCAAACTTGTTTATTTTATTTTTAATCTTTTGAAAACGAAATGCCAACACGGCTTTTTTTACATAATGATAATAGTAAGGTTTCAGATTAATTACGCAAAAGCGTGCAGGTCTAAGACTGTTTTGAAGCATGTTTAGTTCGGCTACGGAACAGAAAAAAAGGAGTCAAATTAAACGTCAAACACACTGTCGTTTTTCAAAATTTCTGCATCAGTCAGAGCGAGCTTATCGCTCTAATCATAAAATTATTTTTGACAAGACGAGAGCAGACATAGGAAGTATAGATATAGTAATTTGTTTGTTAGAAATAACTATAAGAATGATCTTCGCCTTTTCTTTTCGTAAACTGCAGTCTATATCCTATTCAGTCCCATTACTCCCTTTGCCGAAACTCAGAAAAGAACAGCCGAAAGAGACAGCTTAAGCCACTAGCTATAAACATTCTGGTTGATCCATTTTCAGACAGTGAGAAGTTGAAACTACACTTTATATACTACTTCAATCTACATGTGTTATGCACCTCACTCATTGCTCTTGTTTATTGTGGTATTTTAAGTTATGTATGTTGCTTGATGGATTTGATACTTTTCTTTAAATCAGACCTTAGAAGGTTCAATAATTTTTTCATTTAAATTAATGGTAACTGCATCTTCCGTTTACACCATTCCAGCTTACAAAACATTTCACTGGAATGCTCTCTACTTTTTTTGAAGTGAGCAACTGTAGGTAGTAAAAGCAATTGTAGCAAATGGAGGACGCGTGACGGTACATGTTAGTTTATTGAACTAGCATTAATAAATTCAACTTATGCAAGCTATTCAGCTCAGCTAATTGTTGTTTTTCAGAAACAAAGAGTAGCGAATTTAGACAAGTTTCACAAAAGGTAAATCACTGTGGCTAAAACCACAGGAGCATATCATTCATTCCCAAACTCCAATGGAATACAACTTATGGAGTACTAACAATCAATTGCGATTATTACATTGAAAAGTTGTCAAATGGAGAATAAAGAGCACCAGTCGACGACAAAGTGTGGAGTGTCCATGTAAGATAGATAGACATAAGTAAAGGTTATCTATATCTCTAATGAACCAACAGAAGGAATACTAAGCACAGCCGGCTGTTATTTTTAATGCCGGGGATAAGCTCATATTATACAAGACATTTAACTTTTCTGAAAATACTACTGCATAACCATATACCATTCTGCATACTATTTCGTAGTCGGAAGCGTGAACAGTCAACATCTCTAGAACTTTTACTTTGCAAATTCACTATCGCACCCATCGACGCCTCTTTAACTGTTGGAGATGCTATGGTACAATATGCATGTGAGCAACAAACTAAAATTATTGGAAAAAGATCGGCTGATTTCATTTCCTAATAGACCAGGCAAGTCAAACATTTGGTCCTTAACTCATTTTTCTGCTGTCGACAGTTCATCCCGAGAAAATAACAAAAAGTATATAATATATTAATAAAAAATTGGAATTCCATCCCATATCAAGGCATACAAGCTCTGGTTCTTAAACGGCCCCTTGAGGTGATCTCTTTACAAAAATATTTTCTGAACCGACGGCGAGGAAGTGCCAGTCTATTTACATAGAGTATTAACAGAAATTCAGTGCGATTTAACTCAAATTCGAAATTCAATAAGTACCTCCTAATTTTACATATACCTGTCAGCGTGGTTTCTAGAAAACAAAAAAAAAAAAAAAAAAATTGTATGTAATTTTAAATTCGGTAGCACGTATCAGTGTGAAGAGCTTTTCTCACTTATGGAGAGGAACAAATTCCTAGCGAGACCGTATTCAGTAGGCATTCATTTGACTTCGCTAAAATTGCTAATTAAAAATCGCTAGAGTGAGCAAGCCTATCCCCAGACATCTGAAAATTAGTTACAGGAAAAAAAAGATATCAGGTGTCAAGAACGAAACAATAGGTATCCATCTGTTACACCAGGATATCCTTATGTTCCTTCGGTATTCGATATGATTTTGTGCATTTTTCACTTTTTAAATACAGCATAAGTGTGAAAAAGGCTTTCTTTTCCCTTGCAGCGTGCACTAATTATAAAAGTGATGACTATTTGGCCCACATGAAGAGTGAATTTGACATGCCTGTATTGCACCATTTAGGGAGCGTCAATATACGTGTATCGTATACTAGGAAGCGTCAATATACGTGCATCGTATAATAGGAAGCGTCAATATACGTGCATCGTATACTAGGAAGCGTGGTTTACGTAAGCAACAGATTCTCATTTGCAAAAAGACAGAATAAAAGACAGCTTACAGAACAGCTGATGATTGTTATAACGGCCACTCTCAGTCTACAAAATAAGGATGATCGGTATGGCGAAAATGCATTTAATACACTCTTCATGATTTAATTGCAGTTCAATGGTCACCATAAATGGCCATTGCAGCGACAGTCACCTTGCATAATCCCAGTTAATATTTACTGATCATTACTCTACGCTACGAGTATGATGATACATTAACTTACCGTTCCATTTTCTTCAAACATGGTAAGCATAATGATTACTCTGCTTTGTTGTTCCCAAACCATTCTCCAGAAATCTTCAATGCCTTCAGGAAGCGGAGCCTGACATGCAATATAAGTAGCGGCTTTCCCTCCATAACCCTGAAAAGGAAAAATCAGATAACGAATTAAAAATAACTGCTCTGACGATTTTAAGAGTATATTTAAACTGGAAACCCTTAGAATTGAGTCATGCGCAATAAGTACTCAGCTTTTCTCTGCGAAACAGACTAAGAACATAATGATTTTTTGTTTTGCGTGTATTGGCAGTATGACTGAAATTAAAGTTTTAATATACCTTATCTTCGAAAGTTAATTTTTTCCCGCTATATTTAATAGCGTATTCCACTATTATAAGTCCTTTAAATTTCTTTTAAAAGATCATTTTATCTGTCATATTTGGAAATACTCGGCTTTGTAATTTTACAAGCCCAAACTGCACAGGCGTAACATATATACGTAAGACAGGTATTATTAACCTGGAAATGAAGCAATTTATTTAGAAATAAAACAGAATTTACAGAAACTTAAAGTGTTTAGAAACTCAAAGCTTTTGGTAAATAAATGTAGTACGTGAGTTAAAGCTGACCATGACGTTTAAAGTACACTGAAGAGAAACATAAGCCAGTTTACTTTCCTCATACAGCCACAAGGTTTATTTTCGGCCAGGAAATATGAAAAATCTGCAATGTTTTCCCGGGGATTCGAAATCCGGACCTCTCGATTGCCAGACGGGCATGCTTCTAATTTACCCCACGAAGTAGTATTGCTAGCCGAACTAGCGTGGTAAAGGAGGAGTAAATTCCTTGCATTTTCTCCTACTTTAAAGCGACTGGAGAGGAGGGGACTCGATTACCAAATCTACAATTTAGGTAATGACGAATTATCGTTCACCCTATTTTAGTGCTACCGCCTCTTTAAGAGTTAATTAGGATTTATTTAGGAGTTGGAGACGGGAAAAAGCAGCAGTACGGAATTTGAACTCCGGACCTCGCGATTGCTAGCCAGACGTGCTTCCAATTACCAGGACGCATTTTATTCTTGTACCACACAGGCACAACCATCACACAGGGCAAATGACGGCAGTGCTGTTGACTATGTTACTGCAGTCGAGGTGGACATCATTGCACGCTGAAGGTTCGCCTGAAGAATTTAATATCTATAATAGAAATTTTGTCTTTTTAACTCAATTAACGGTATGAGGAAGCTTTTTCATGCGTTTTGAGATAACCCTAGAGGAAACAATGTGCGGGTAAATCAAATGACTGTATGCACCCATAAAGCAATAATTGTAGATATGGAATTAGTTTCCGAAGAATGACTGGGGTGATTTATATTAGCTGCGTGGGTGATTACTCCATCCTGTTGAAACCGCAACTCACGAGGTCCCGAAGAACCTAGATACCTACGATATCCTGAAGAAATGTTTTGAGCATGACAGTCAACCGTTCAACGATCACACTTCCTACTAATGTTCCATCGTATTTCCTGCCCGTGGTGACCATCACTTCAGCAGACCCATTCACTTTTCGTTCAAGTCTGCTGCCATTAGGCAAAATTAACATATTTTGCCTAATGGCCTTAGTAACATATTTCAATTTTAATCTGTCTGCTACTGATGAACAAACTAAGCTATTTAAAAACAACAGATGCAGTTCTTAAGAATAGTATTTTCTTACTTTTGAATTAGATCCAGTCAAATAAAAATGCATTTATTCATGACATATCTAACAAAAAAACATTAAACATTTTAAAGAATTACGTTTTACATTTTTTTTGTAACTTTTAAAATATATTTTTAGCCAAAAGGGCTGTTAGTCTTAGAACATTCATTTTTTAACATGATTTTGTGTGGAGTCACTTTTCCCTCTGTTGCCAATTCGGGAAAATATATGATATTCTTCTTTCAAATTTAATTGGTGTTATTGATTAACACTCTAAGTTATCTAAAAGCAACAGATGCTGTTCTTAAAAACCTTATTTTTAACTTTTCAAACTGATTGATTTAAACATAAATTCATTTAACTTGTGATGTATCTAATTATTAAAAACATTAGTTTTTTTCACCTTTTAACTATACAGAAGATATACCAGCATTTCCATGTTACTCTAAATGTATATTCGTCTATACAATGCTTCACGATTCCTCCATGCCTGAGCAATCTTTATTGATAATTTCTACTAATAAACCAAACTAAATTTTAAAAGAGCCCTTTGGGTGACATGCAGATTTATTTTATTTACTTCTTTCTTTCTTTCTTTCTTTCTTTTTTTTTTTTTTTTTGTTTGTTTGTTTGTTTGTGTATGTGTGTGCTTAGTATAGCACTAAACAATCAAGATATTTCTTAAAATTGCGTAATATTCAATTTTTCTTCTTCAAGTTTAGCTCAACAAAACAAATTGTGGTTTGACCAGGTGGCAGATGAACTTTTTGAACTCTGATATTTAATTCATTGCCAGACTTTCCCTCTCATAAACCGGTATTGCAGGAGAATCATGACGGCATAAGAGAAAATATTCCTTCAAGTTTAAATTACCAACTTTATAATTCTTATGACAAAATTAAGAGATATTTGTTTTACTTCCTTATACCGTTTCATTTATTGCATATTTATTGCATTCACTAAAAATTTATTTTTGTTTCATTTATTGCATCTTTATCTTCACTTTTAAATTTTAAGGTCAGTCTTCTTATATGTCTCCTACAATCACTTTTTTACGAACACTTATTCAGAACTCTGACATCTCTGTCTCGTTTAAAAACTAAGCAAGGTCTGTTAAATTTATCGCATCCAGAAATTTTTGCCGCCTTCATGTTCAAAGGTAACAGATTGTTATCGATTTGTTCTACTCCCTCTCCCTGAAACATGATTGCAAAAGCTGAAATGAAGATAGTATATTGATTGTTTAATTACCCTATATTCGGGTGTATAACGCGCACTTGTAATTTCAAACTAGATTTTTTAATATCCTCGTATAACGCGCTTCCTTTTCATTGCAAAGAAACCTGAAAGATACCTGTGCGATGCTGTTATCTTTCGAAGTTGTTTATTCAAAAGTTTTCGCAGGCCTTATAACAATGGTATGCTGAACTGACAAGCGATAAGGGGAACGATACGCATGTGGGGAAATGTTTGAGGAAGTGAATAATTCTGCAAAGACGGTGAGTTGTATTGCAGGTGTACACAAGAATGTTATTCTAGGGTTTCCACAAAACGAGGAAATAATATGGGATACGAATGTACTCTGGATTCGAACGAATTCTCGGAATTTGGAGTCAGATGTTTTCTCTTTCTGCAGTCATTTGAAACCGTGATTTTAAAGTGAACATCGAAGGTTTTAGTAAATCTCATCTGCTTTAGCGAAATACGGTTGATATAATGTTCCTTTTTAGGAACAAATATAGCTCCTGCCAAACGACACAAACACAGGGCTGGTTTTAAATGCAAAGTCATTTTCAATATGCGAAAGGAAATGGAAATCGTGCTACAGGTTTGGCATTGGGAAAAGCTCCATGCGCAATGTGGGAGAAAAATGATATCACAATAATTAATATGCCAAAGAATGAATGTACTTTTCGGAAAGCAGTAAAGAAATGGACTATCCTAATAAAAACTGTTGCGAAACATTTAGATTACGAACCATTTAGTCATATGGTTGCGAACTATTTAGTTATTATGTTCCGAACCATCTACATATACCTAAATGGGGTACTAGAAAATCACCATTTAAGTACACGCAGTCATCAAATTTTCGTATGTTTTTCTTTTCCTTATTTTTAAAGCTATCATTTTTTTTACGTGTAACGGGCATCCGTAAATTTCGATTTAATTTTTTTTTTTTTTTTTTTTTTTTTTAATAAAAGTTCGCGTTATACGTCGGAATATAGGGTAACTATTTATTACAGTGAATCGAAAGCCATTTTCGGGAATGGGATATGGAATTTATATTCTACTGCCACTATTTTAATTGATCATCATTTTTCTCATAATATTGGAGAGAATTTGTCAGAATTTACCCTGCATCTAAAGAGAAAATTATTTCGTATGAAATCTGATACTCTGAGAGGACATTATTTCACCATATCCTGATGATATTGGTATTTATTATGGACCGCATTTTCGAACTCCACAAATTTTGACAGTGATCTGAAAAGTGTCTTTTTTTTTTTTTTCTTTTTTTTCTTTTTTTTGTCTTTTGAATCTTAATTCTGCATTTAAATGTTTTCATTCAAAACTTCATAAAAATTAGTTTTATTGACGTCTAACAAATGCATTCATTAAAAAAAGAATTGGAATTGCTGGTATTTAAGAGATGTCCTCATCATCTATATCACCTCGTGGCGTCTTTGAGTATCACACTCTTTCAGCCTGCCATCTAGCAAAAACTGCCAGAAATTTTATATATACTCTCGAATTCTTAAGCCGATCCGTGCCTAAGCCAAGAGCCACATTTTTCTTTAAAAAGTTAGCACAAGTTGATGAAATCCATGTAAAGCTAAATGTAAAATTTTGAGTGTCATCTGTATACAGCATAACTTTCCAGTACATTCTTAAAAATGATTTATGTATTTGAATAATTTGCTAAAACGTGTTAGCACGTATATTTTAGCCCCGACAGAATTTTCTTTTCATTCATTCCGTATGATAAAGCATTTATTGATTGCATACTAATTTGCATCTAGATTCAGGGTATTCGTAAAAATTTTAGTAATACTATACATATAGTAATCTATATTTTAGTAATATAGATAACATAATTATAACCTAACGCGTGTATATTTTTACTAAAACTCAATAATAAATTCAAATAAAATTAGGTATCATAAACAATATTAAACATGAAAATTTTCAAAAGCTATATGAATAGTTCTGAAATACTTGGGAGTATATCAGAATATCTATTTTTCGAAAATACGCTAAAACAGTCATTCAAAAAATGTTTGTATCAGTAATGCTCTGAATGGAACTGAAGATGTTAGTATCTACAAAGAACATGACAACGATATTAATAGGAAATGGAGGACGGTGCCATTCTTTCGAACTTAACTGTAGCAGAAACACTTCAGATAATTTTTAGAAAATTCCGAATCGGATACTGATATTGAGAAATTTGATACAGATAATAGGTCCACCCTGATGAAGACCCTGTGTGCCCTCGAAATCGATCGAGTTCTTGACTAAATCTACGCCAAACGCACGGTTGTTGCTTTGCTAATTTTATGTTTCACTTTGGCATGTTTCTCTTCTGTGTTGAGAAAAATAACATTTCCCCACTTAATTTCAATTACTAATATTTTTTGAATTATTCACTTTTGTAAATGAATTATTTGTAAATGATTTTGAATTCGTATTTAAACCGAAATTTAAATTTCAATAGCAGAAGGTTTCCTAAAATTTCTCTGCTTATACAAAGAAATTATCGCTCAATTGCGCTTTTTCCTGAAATTTTCAAAACTAGTTTTCGAACTGTCGCGATAATTTTGGGTATAGATAATTGGCTGGAAGTTTTGTAGTCTGCTACTTTAGAACACACATTTCAAAGTCATTACCCCTTCTGGCTAGTCTTGTAACCATGATAATAACTGCCATGGCAGATCTCGAATTCCCTAATTTAGTCAAATCAATTAATCCCCTCTATGCAGAGATCATGATACAAGTTTTGATCGTAAATGAGGAGACGGCCGATACGACCTTGAAAGCCCTATCTTAAGTTACAGAGTATAGTGTAGTGTTTGTCAACTTTTTTGCTCCATGAATCTCTTTCACGATAGCTAGATCATTCCCCCTCCCGTCCTTTTCAAAACTTGGAAAATACATATATACATTTATTTAAATTTAGATTATATTCTAATATGATTTGTAAATAAAATAGAAAAAAGGTATAGAAAATGTTGGTAAATACCAAACTTGGATATATATACTTTTTTTATATTCATAAACTAACGTTAAATAAAAGGCTGACCACATTCCCTGCCCCTGAAACTATGAAATTAGTTGAGAACCCAAGGTATAATAATTCTTGTCAGAGTATGTAAAGGTTGCACATGGTTCACATGTTTCAAGCTATTACCAAACTGTACTACTTAGCCACGCCTGTCCAATTTTGAAACGGAAATTAAAATTTGAACTGTTACTCAAATACTTCTCATCAATTTGTGTTTAGAAAATAAGCCCTCAATGATCAGAAGCTTTGACTATGTGTTCCATTCCCTAAATTTCATTAAAAAAATTCCACTTTCTTTTATTATTTATAAAAATTTGAGAGATTCGAAAAATCAAAAAAATTTAGGATTCATCTCATTTCTATTATTTACACTACTGACAAGCTTGCCTGCAAGGTCGACCCAGACTTTCATCCCTTGCAGGGTTCATAGCCACATTTTAGTTAAAAAAATAAGCACCTATAAGCACTTTTAAAGCACATTTTAAGAAAAAAAATAAGCACCTGTCTAATTACATTATACACAACTGCATAACCTTAAAAATTAGATTTGTAATTTAAAATATGAGAAATGCAGTATTTATTAAGAGAGAATAAGCATTACCTCAACCATGGAAAATAATTTAGAATTTTTTTTTTTTTTTTTTTTTTTTAATTTTAAATAACAGTTCAATTTACAGAACTAGTTTACAATGAGAGGGAAAAAAAACTATGCAGAACTAAACTGTATTACAAGATTTAATGATGAAATTTCAGTTCAAAATAGAGAAAATAAATAATAATAAGGCATATTTATTGTATTCGCTTGGAACCTAATAATAAATACAATTTATTTTTCCACTCATATTGATATTTAAATAATTTAAATCTTAAATTCTGAACATTTTCTAAATTTTCATTGTATATCAGTTTTCCCTTAACAGATATTGCAAGCAAAGTAATTTATGTAAAAAAGAGGAACATTTCTGAAATCAGAAGACAGAAATTTGCTTCATGCAGTCATCCTTTAACAGTAAAAGCTTAACTAACCCGCATACTTGGAAATTGGCGAATATTCGGACAGTCGAGCGTAACTTGAAAAAGAGGAGCGGAGGGGGTGTAGACTGTAGCCGCTCTTTAAATTTCTCCGCTAAATAAATGCTTTTGACATTTCGATATGCGCATCATATAAAAATAAACCAATGGAACTGAAAAATATTCTGCTTAGCAAGCACTCTTTTAAGTGTTCATAAACAAATCTCGGACAGAACATCAAAATTAATTATCTCTGCAAAATATCGCAAACGTTATTGAGCAATACGTGCGCCGTAATTCTTCCCTACGTGATATTACGCAATCGGAAGCAACAGCTGCCGGTATTGGGAGAATAAAGAACTAAATAACTGGGATGTTTTTCATTCTAATTTTCAACAGCCGGCGTTAAATTTCCGGAATAGAATCATTCTTCGCTTGGATTGGTAGACCGCAGAACGTATTGGCCAAAAAAACAAAATTATTTTGACTATTCGATTACTTTCCCTTTATTTAAACCATTCCGAATATTATTCCTTAGAAAGCTAATCTGTATTAAAACACAACCATTTTTGAAAGTTTACTATACTTCAGCAGTTACTGCAACTATGTTATTATAAACATTCTACTATACTTCAGCAGTTACTGCAACTATGTTATTATAAACATTCATACATATGCTCATAATATAAGCATAACGATCATAATAAACAAGAATATGAAATGATCAAGCGGAAAGAGAATGCAAATTATTAAGATCTTGATAGAAATTCAAACGTGTGTAGTATCTGGGTGGGAGGAAAAGAATGCCGAATGTACCGGAATTTTCTACTGCTTTCGCAATTCTTTGACCAATAGAACGACGGGCGCCTGTCTGTACTCTTCGTGCACACCAAAGGTTATGTTAATGCAGAGAAAGGGAAAAAGCTATTTCCGGGAGTATGATTTACCATCTGACATTCCATATTAGGAAGAAATGTTGTTTATTTAGTTTCGGCTTTGGTACGGGGAAAAATAGCGAGTTCAAAGAAAAAAAAAAGAAAAAAAAAGCACTAAACCCCCCCCTCAAAAAATAAGCACTAAAAACAAAACAAAACAAAAAAAAAAAAAAAAAAAAAAAATAAGGGCTTTAAAGAAAAAGTACGCACCTATAAGGGCCTTTATATTTTATTTTCAAATATAAGGACTTATAAGCACTTATAAGGACCGCTACGAACCCTGCCTTGATTTCTATCCCTTCGGTCGATAAAATGAGTACCAAGTTCGCTTGGGGACTAAGCACTGGGGGTCCTGCGACAAGCTGACCACTTTTCAGGGCATATGCTTAGGCATCCCGGGGCCCACGGTCAAAGAAAACAGATTTCGGGTCTTGGTCCATTAGGGCTGTTTGCGCCACTGAGTTTAGACAAGCTTGCCTGTTTGTTGGAACGTTAAATTCTTACCAATCGCTCCGAGAAAGTTTTTAAAAATATGCTGCATTATTTTAAAATTATTTTTATATTTGAAGAGAATTAAATATATGGTATGCAAGTTTTCTTTTAATAGTACTTTCCTAAAAATATTTTCTATGTTACTGTACACTTTTCAACGTAAGATAATGTTTTATCAAACAGTTACTGAAAAGGTTAAAAAAATTTTTTGACAAAAGACAAAATTTTTATTATGCACAATATAAAATATTTAAAATTTCATATGTTTAATAATATATGCATTTCTTACTTTGATATAATTTGCGTTGATGTAGCATTTCAGTGGGTCGCCAGATGGCTCTGCTAACACAACTCTACTCTCAGGTTCTAAAATTATATAAATAAATAAAGAAAAGCTTAAATTGTTTCCAAAAAATCTCTAAATACACAATAAGTTTCTACAGTAACCAGTAAGTACTACAGTTCCAACAGTAAACACAAACAAGATAAATGAAATGAGAACTAAAATTGCAAATATGCGATTAGCAAGAGCTAATCCCAAAACCAAGTTTAAAAAACATTTAATTTACGAGCGCCATTCGCATAGTATAATCAGTGCAAATAAAATTTATTCTGTGGCATCTATCAGACCACTACTGTTTTTTTAATATACACAAACTGTACTTTTATGAAGTACGCTTGTAACTGCATTTCGAACAATATACTATACGTTATAATATCGTATTTAGTCCGTTTTTGGCAAAGCGCACGTAAGTTTGTGCGCATTAGGAACTTCATATAATGTTTTCTGAATGTTGTAGAGAGAAAGATAAAATAAACATGGCTACAAAAATGTTAATTAAAATAATCTGCAGCTACAGTTTTTGCATGAGTCAGATTGCGGTTATGACATGCCTTATACCAATAACGAAGTAATGAGATTGCAAGAGCTTACGCCTAATGAGATCAACAGAAAATTATTTATTGTTATGGATGACTGATTTCATAATACATCGTATCAAATGGTGTTCAAGTGCTGTAGAAACGGACTACAATAGGGAAAAACCTACAATAGGAAAGGGTAAACCGGGATTTATTTTATTTAGTAACACAATATACAAAGTAATTAGAATTTTAAGCGTGCATAAAGCTTTGAGCTTTAAGTATCATAAACAATATTAACTATGAAAATTTTTCAAAAACAAAATAAATAGTTGTGAAGTACTTACTTGGGAGTATATTAGAATATCTATTTTTAACATGGGCTCCTTCGGGAATTTGGTCTAGTTTTGGCATATTCAATGGGATTTTCTAGAAACGACAAAATGAAATATTACGCGACTTGCGGTTACACGCTAATTAAATTGAAATGTTCATATATAAAAATTATTTTAACACCTTCATATTACAGAGAAAAATTTATTAGGGAAATATTTTTATTTTTACCTTGAATTCTTCTTCTAAAAGCTCTCTGTTTTTTAAGCAATTCGTAAGCGATTTTTCGTTCAGAGGATGAGATGGAAATTCCTAAAATAAAATAAAAAATAAATTAATATATAAATAAATGCATGGGAAGCTCAGTAAATATACAGATTGGATTTTTTGTGAATTTTATGGATTAAGTTGATATTCTTATCTGTTTATTTATTTTTCATGTTTTATAGATCTTTCTTGGGTATTAGCGCAAAATTTGATGTTAAATATTGTTAACCGGCATTTTCAGTTTCGCTTTTTTCAATCACTTCATTGCCGTTCAGCGCATTTCATTTCATGGTGGTGTGGTGTATTTAATTATGGCACAGCACACTAGGGCTATCTGCCTAAGGGAAGGGATGCCTTCGTGGAGGACTTTCTAAGGGAAACTGACTCGTATACACGTTACACATGAGGAAAGACGCGAAAACACCCATACAGCCAGCCCGTTCGCGGGATTTGAACCTCGGACCGAACTGCCAGTGTTCAGCGACTTTACCTCTCGGCCGCTGGTGGGCCCATTTCATTTCCTGAAAAGCGCGCAAAAGAAGACTAACTTTAATCACAGTCTCAAATGACACACACAAAATGAATGCTCTGCCGTGATGACGACATGAGTTACAATTTGAAAATTAATGGATACTTAATGGGGATGGAAAAAGGCCTTGAGGTGCTTATTTTACAGTACTTATTAAGTAACATACTATCACTATCTTTTAACAGTGAAATATATCTCATTTCTGACAAATTTTAATTCCACAACAATCCAACAGATTCACGGAGCAGGAAAAATGTATAAATTCCTTCTACTAAATGAAAGTAGCATGCATGCTAATAGTATTATTTTAATTTAGTAGAAGGAATTAAATAATGTAGCACGCGAACAGAACTGAGCAGCGTTTTTTTAAAATTTTCTTTACAAATAAAAACTTTCAATGTTTTTATCGTTACAACCGTGCATTGAACTTCTTGTTACGAATGCTGTGGAGATCCGCTGAACATTCATGTTTTTCAGCATCTCAGGCGTCTTAATTGAAGAAAAAAGTTTACATATTTAACATACGTAACAATCAAAATAATTTACTGGTATTACGGTACACGAACCATTTAAATTTCCCCCCCTCTGTTTTTACAGTACAATATACTACATACTATATTTAAAACAATTACCTTGAAATTTTCTATCTCATACTTAGGCTCTGCAAAAAAGAATCTATTTCGCAGTTTCATTGTTTCTAATTATGGTATGCATATGCATTAAGTAAGTATAATCATTTCAATTAAGCCAAGTTAACAGGGAACATTAAAAAGGAAAGACGAAATGACAAATGTATTGGTTATAAACTTAAAGTGTGAAAAAATTAACAATTATACACATTTGAAACATGTATCTTCCTCCGCTTTTTTTTTTATTAAAAAATTATATTTAATTTCAAAATGAAACCAATTTTCCTTAAAAATAAATTATTTTACTTACAATAGCCATTTAGACACCAAAACCCATTATTCGAGTCTGTTTTGGCTTCACTCAGTTTAGATAACCGCATATGTGTTTTAATCGAATCTACAAGACTTTTTGCCCTAATGATTATTGACAGTAATTTTTGAATTGTTAGATATACCATTTTAATCACATGTAAACACATTGTGGAGCTTATTTTCGTATAAAAATGGACTGTGTTGCTACTCGATCTCAAGCTGGAGACTTAATTACCATTCAGGCTGCAGATAATTCTATTGATAAAATGTTTATTCTGTTTAACCTATTTGAGGAAATCTTCATGAACAACACTAATTAACAGTGTACAATTCTTAAAATTTAAATTTAAAAAAATCTATAAAAATGTTATATACCCCTATATGTGTAATGATTATATATTCTCGGTAGTAATGCTCTCTCTTGTTCATTTATTTCATCAGTGTTGTAAATTAGTCCCACTTAATTAATTAAGTCACCTTAAGTTTTGCACCTTGCCATGTTTTTACTGTAATTATTTGCCTACCACTACTTATTAGTCACCAGCTCGAATGTTTTCCCTGATGCACAACTCTCAACCTTTAAGTACTTATTATTTTTCAAATACATACCAAATTCTAATTCTTCTAAATTCTTTTACACTTTTCGGATTTTAATATGACCTGTTATGTTTCGCAATTAAGAACAGCTCAAAATTTCGATCTGGGATAGGGCCTTCGGCCCAGGCACCCAGGTGTCCTGACACCTTTCCACAGGAGGTCACTTAATTACCAAATCCATATGCCGACAGTGACATCACAAGAGCGCATGGTAGAAAAATGTCTTAATTCTTTATATCCACCCCACACACATATAGATGAGATTGGGAGCAGACTCCGGTCAGTTCATCTAATTCAATACAGAATTATAATTTTGGCTTATATTATAGCATACAAGTTGAATTATTAATTATCTTATAATTAGAAAAGAAAATTAACGTCCCCTTGTCAAGACTTGAACTCGAAATTTTAACGCTGCCAAACCATACTGATTTTAACAGCACAAAAGAATTTGGAAGGAAATGTTTTATATATAACATTACTATCAATTACATTTATGATAATTTATATGTTGGTGCTTTTCGATAGCTGCAAATTACTTCAAAGATCCCATCACAGCAAAAACGTTTTAGAGACGCTACATTAGACAGCCGGGTTAAGAATTAACCTAAGAATAAAACCAGTTATTGTATTATTTTCCAGACTTTCAATACTACCTAGCTTCAGTTTTTTTTTTTTTTTTTTTTTTTTTTTCGATTATTGAAGAAATATAGTATGCTATTTCTCACAACAAAAGGCTGAATATTGAGATTTAAACGAACCTGATCGTTAAAAGCATGATTTAAGTATGACCTAGCAGACCTCCTCGTTCTCCTTCTCCTAAAACTAGCGTTGATTGAAAGAGAGTCCAGACTGTAGGCGTCCGCTGATGGAGATGTAGTCTCCGAGTTTCTGCCTTGAAGAAGTTTTTGCTTCATTATAACCTAAATCAAAGAATACAATTAGTTTTAAGAAACATTATTTTCAGTTCTTTTATATTAGATAAATGAGAGCTTAAACAGTAGTGAGATTAAGCACACGAAAGAACACATAACGTGCCTATTTCGTCAGCTGCTAAATTTGAGGAAAAATTGCGTATCATCAGTTTAACACTAAATTTATGTACATGCACTTTTTTGCTAATATCACCTACATGCATTTTCTAATCAGAGCTCCTCATTCTACTCATCAGCTTGAGCTACATTCCCCATCCCCCTCTACGGGTGACTTCATGATCCACTAGTCCGTAAGGAAAAACATTAAATAATTCTCTAATAATATAACACACGGATAGTTCGAGATCAACTCATAAACTATGTTATAATCTACTGGTGACTCGCAATCGACTTGTTGGTTAATTTAATTCTAGATTATTCCTTGCCAAAAGTAAAAGACATTTTCTCTAAGACATACATATAAGAAATATCAGTGTTAATGCTGTTATTTCTTATCTCAAGAATCACAGGGACAGACCACATGGACAAGCCTCATAAACGATCATGGATGGGCGCGCATCATCGATGCTCATCTGGCATTGCTGACTGAATGTCACAATCACATTATCACGTACACCGCATGCAGTCACAATCTGACTTCGTCCACCTTCATTCAGATTCTAATCTAGAAGAATTCGGTAGACTAGAATCGAAGACTTTAATTTCTTTGAGTAGAATAATAATCTTCATGAATTTTTATCCTTGTACAGTGGAACCTCGAGATGCGAGCACCTCCATATGCGAAAAAAGTATGAGCGAAATATTTATCTCTAAATAAGAGCATTGACTCGAGTAACGAGCAGTGAGCCAGGCTGTTAGTATGCGTGGGGCCATTTTCCGATCCAGCTCGACTGGGGGAATCCCCTCGTCAGATCACTCGGTGTTCTTTGAGCTACGTGTTTGTGCGCTTGTGAGTCAATTGTTCATTACATTTAAAGTGAAAATAATTATTTCACGATGCCTCCCAAGACTACTGTTGCCTCAGAGAGTGCTGCAAGGAAAGATAAGAAAGCCATGGCCGTTGAAATTAAGAAAGAAATCGTAGATAAACAAGCGTGGTGTAGGTGTGACGGAATTGGCGAAGATTTACGACATCGACGATTTGCAGTGTTCTGAAGAAGCCGAAGAATTTAAGAAATTTGATGTAGCCAAAGTAGTTACCGTTACTTCCAAGCACCGTCCAAAACTCATAGAAGATGTTGAGAAGCTGTTCTTGGTGTAGATTAACGAGACGCAGTTAAAAGGTCGGTGTCGGAAGCTATCATAAAGATTAACTACAGTTATATTATTTACCAGTGTTATTTATTATAAAAATTGATTTTTATGTTGATATTTTTGGGGGGTGCGGAACAGATAAACTTGATTTCCTTTATTTGCAATGGGGAAGTTCAATAGTTTCTAGATACGAGAAATTCGCTATACGAGTTCGATGTTGGAACGAATTAAACTCGTATCTCGAGGTTCCACTGTATAATAGTAATTTCCTTGTAAAGTAGTTGCAGTAACAGTACAGTGTCGTCTGTAGACATGAAAACTTAACTTTTTATATAGCCCCGTAGTGTAAATATTTCCAATTAGTGCAGTAGAGGGATATCTAGGGTAGGCTAGCAGAGCAAGTGCCATGGAACCACCAGCAGGGTGCGCTATTTTAGCGTTTATTAAAAAAATTATGCTCCTGAAACCAAATTAAAAAGAGATAAACATAATTTTAAATATTTTAATGGAGGCGCAAATTAAATTCTTGCCACGGACGCCATTTTATATAGATAAGCCACTGTAATGCAGTCAGGGCCATCTTGACGTAAGGATGCATTGCGCACTTGGTCGGGGCCTCATATTAATCCATATACATTTCATTTCTTAGCTTTGTTGTATTAGCGACCCCCAGCACTCTGATTAGACAAAGAGCTCATAATGCTATTAAGATAGCACGGGGTGCAGTATTTAAAATGCTTTAATAAAACACTGCTAAAGTCTGAAGTTCTATATGTTTAACGATCAAAATTTACAGATATTGGGAAAATAATATTTTTATGCCATGCACACATTAATAAAGAACACTTTTCACACAATAGAACATTTTTCACACATTAAATACCGAAAACAAGAAAATTTTGACTAATTTATTTATTTTGGTAGCGACTTCTTAAATTTAGCTTAGAGAATTTATATTTTGGTGTGAAATAAGATTAAAAAATCGTTAGGATTTCGTTCATTAATTCGCGAATTATGAATGCAAGGATAAAATCTTTTTGTATTTAACTTACTAAAACATGATAAATATAACATTAGTTGGAATGTTTGTTTTGCGAGATGCACATAAAAATTTTAATTTTTCTCATATATATACAGAATCTTTCCAGCTATAGTGTTGAAATTATTTTTATAAAATTTCTTACTTTATTTTGATAAATTTTGAAATTAAAAGTACATTTTTTAGATTCAGTATTTAATAAAATATTCGTCTACAGCCACCTTTCCTGTATCTGTACAAGAGAATGATTCTTCAGAGGAATATTTAAGCATGTGGAAAACAGAAAAACACACGAGGGCATTTCGAAAAGTTAAGATACACCGTACGCCAGAGGAAAAGAAAAGTTTTGGCGAGCAAGTTGGCAACACAGGTGTTAACCTTGAACCGTTGGCTTTCTCCTCGCGGTCGTTCGGCATTTCAACGTTGATTCTGGTTGGAGTAGATCGTATTTAAAATGGCTGCGCCGATTCAGAATCCCGCCAAATGCGAAGTGCGTTCCGTCATAAGTTTTCTTCATGCAAAAGGTGAGCGACCAGCGGATATTCACAAAGAAATTGTTTCTGTTTATGGGAACATTATGAATCGACAAAATGTAGCGAAATGGTGTCGTCATTTCTCTCAAGGTGGGACCGATGTTCATGACGAACAAAGAACAAGTCGGCCATCTGTGATCTCTGATGCCCTTCTTCAGAGAACAGAGGAAGCAATTCGTGCGAATAGACGTCTCAAATCGAAAGAATTGCATCAGATCATACCGGAAGTGTCAATGACAACTCTTTATGAAGTTGTGACTGTCAAGTTAGGGTACAGGAAATTGTGTGTGCGCAGGGTTCCACCAGGCGGCAACCTTCTATGACTGTGGGATACAAAAGCTTGTGCACCGACTTAACAAATGTTTGGATAACGGGGGGGGGTGATTATGTCGAAAAATAATAAATAATCCGTTAATAAGATGTAACTGACGTTTCCTAAATAAAATTTTTTTTAAGGAATGCTAGCCATTGTATCTTTACTTTTCGAAATGCCCTCGTACATGCGGCCACAATATTTTGTCTGTTGAACACGGTACCAGAGCATAGCCACCGGTAATTTTTCCGTTTTAGCCACAAATGAAATTGTATAAATTAATAAAAATTACTTAATATGGTATATGTTTAAGTAAGTCTGACAAAACATCATTCTCATTGAAAGAAATGGATTCTAATTTTACAAAAGAATTTTCTGAAAGATGGTACGTCAGAACAAGCCGCTGTCAGACGAGATCAACGCATTCCAAATTCTCAGGAAGACTATAAATTTTTTCTACTTAAGTAATACACATTGTCATCAAAGCCCTTTCAAATAAAGAAGCACCAGGACCAGACGGGGTAAAAATTAAAATCACGAAATTAATTTAAGTCTCAACTGACAGATTTATTCAATAAATGTCTTCCCCAATGTTTTCAAGGCAGGATATATTATCCTTTTCTCCAAAAGGGCCAAAATCCTACAGATTCAGTATTCATACAGACTTATCAGCCTCCTTCCAGCAATTGAAAAAGTTCTGCAAAAAGCAACTTCCGGAAGAATAAGGCGTCCGTCGCTTTCTTAAATTTCAGATAATCAGCAAGAATCAGTATGGCAAATCGTCTTGCAACTCATGCTGCAGACGAAATCTTGAGGATATTGAATCATAAAATCTCCATTCTGCTGTGCTTTGTCTTGATTTAAAAAAGGCATTCTAGTGGCTTGCCGTTCTTCAATCTCTCAGACAAATGAACATCCCAAGAAATATCTTTATTATATCTCAAAATTATCTACACAACAAGAAGAGCGTCACCCATACTAATCGAACAGTAGAAAAGCACCATATAAGAGAGTGTACGCGAGGATCCTGTTTGAGCACGGATCTCTGAATTTTTACCTTTAACTCTTTTATATAATATCAATGGCCAAATCACACAAGAGTCATGGCATCCCCACGCATTCATCATCTATGGCACAACAACTCAAAGATAACATCCATACTTTCGTAATCTTCAATCGACTATATAAGGGGAAAAAAAAAGTTTCAGAGGGAAAGTCCAAAGCGATAATATTTCACAATGAGGCTATAAATATCAGTACGTATCGAATATTATTTATATGGATCAAAAACAGATGAAAAAGTGGGATGAGCCTGTATTTTCCATAGTGCCAAAAATCTGAAAGGACGCCTGTGCCCAGAAATAATTTTTCAAGCGAAAATTTTAGCAGTTAAAAAGCAACAGAAATTGCAATTAATAATAAATATATGCAATAGCAGTCAGCTCACAATCTAAACAAATTATAGTTCTTCGCTGCATGCAATAGCAGATCAGACATCCTTCTCCAGTAGCTCAAGAAATCTTTCATTTTCACCACGAAAATAACCAAATTAAAATTTCGCTTGTTTGGGTGAAAGCACATTCAGGGAACGAAGACGCCGACTCCCTTGCCAAAGAGGAAAACCTTAGGAACTTTCATAACCTAGGAAACTGTCTGTTTCCTAAGGTATGAACTTAACACGTTTAAAGTTATATCTGAAAAAAGAAGCACATAAGAAAATAAATGAAATCTGGGTTCCCCAAAGCAGGTACAAACAGAAATGACCGGGACACCAACTTTCACTGTTGATTGTAAAGATTAATCCCGCGGCACTAACTGTGCAATTCCTCCCCAGTTTGGAAGGGGATGACTCCGAAGGGGGGTAGAGGTCCGAGGGTCTCCCACCACTTTTCCCTACTACTAGCTTCTCAAGGACATCCGGCTTGCCGTATCTTTCGAGAGTCTTTTTGCTGCGCAGATACTGTACATTTACAGACACCCATGCCTTCTGCCTCATTTGAACTCGGGGGGCATCGATACAGCAGTTAGCGTTGCTAAACACTACACTATCTGGGCGGCTGTCCCCCAAGGCACGTGAACAGGTAAAAGTGCATGGGGCACCAGAAACTTCACTACAGAATCGAATAAATATTACCCCAATACAATAACCAGTTAGAGTATCAAAAACTTGAATTGACTGTATGCTATTTCTAAGTAACACTGGAGTTATACATCGGAGTTGTTACATTTAAACATATGTGGATAATAACATAAAATTAGGCAAAGTTAACATAAATAACACAAACTGTTGAATATATTCATTAAAATGTTGGATTACGTAAATACAGTAGAGTTGATATTTTAGAGATCGTTGCACTGGAAATTGTGTATATATAATGTGTAAGTAAATAAACATATACAATTTGATTTTGCTAATATATTGAGAATTTGATTCTTGCTATGTGAGGATATTTGCTACAGGTAAGACTGTACTGAGCTCGGATCTTTCAGTCCAAAGTTCATAAATAAAGAAAGTTCATAAATAAATCAAAGTTCTCCTACTGAGCTGGTGGTCTCAGCTCAGTAGGAGAACACATGAACTAATCAATGTAATAAACAGAAAAAGACGTCTCAATAACTCTCGTTTAAATAATTCATATCTGAACACGGTCCCTTCCTCACTCATTACTACGAGAGGAATATCTCTTCCTCAGACTATGGTGTTTGCGGCAAAAGAAGATCTCCTGAATATTATCTCATCTCATGCTCACTAACACAAGTACATCATAACGTTAGATCAACTACAAAGGAGCTTCAGTTTCGAAGACATATAATAAATAATTAAAAATTTCATCAGAAATTCAACAATATTTTCAAGTACTTTTCGGAGCAAGGTAAGCTATTTGTGAGCAAGAATTGTTACAAAAAGGTTTTTATTTTAGTATACATACACCTCTATACAATAACTCCATGAAAATGTTTTGGAAAGCATGTATAGAGTTTCACTGTATGGAGCCTGTAGGATGCTTCAGCTGATCACTAGCATCACATGACAGTATCTGTATCACCATATTATAAAATCTTCGTGTTTCGTACCCTTATTCCTGCCCTGTCCTTCCCTGATGCAAACAGCTTTCTCAAATACAGTTTATTTGATTCAAGATTATTGACGGAAGTTTCTGAAATCACAAGCGCTAAGGATTCACGTAAGCAATTTCTTTGTAATTATCATCATTAACAGAACGAGAGAAATACATACTTCATGTAAATAATTTTTACTGTTATAATCAGCGTCAGCAGAGCAATAAAAATCTTTTTTCCTAACACGCAAAAGTTATTGATATAAAGACTCCAAATCGCAGAATAACATGCCTCGTTAGATAAAACGATAGTTATAAGCAGATCCATTTGCTAATGTAAGCAACAAATCCTTTTCTAGCGGATTAGCTGCAGTTTTACAGCATAATGCAATATTATATCATAATTATAATTTTAGTGACATCTTTAAATGTCTTAACCTACTATTAGAGTTTGATTCAGTGATTTTATTGCAGTTATTCCTTTTCAGCAAATGAATATTTGGTTCATATCTGATAACTTTAATAGGTTAAAGCATAAAAAAGATAACTACTTCAGCATCTATTTGTCAAAAAACAGAGCAAAAAACATTCTATATCGTTATCATATTCAAAATCTTTGCAGCGAATTCCTTTCCAGCCTGAATAATAATAAGTCTGAATAATAAGTCTGAGAAAAGCATTAAGTGTAAGAAGAAATCAGAATCGCACTTCCATGGTCAGTTAAGCAGAACTGATTCGTACTCCGAGAGTATACTTGGATATATCCGAGACATGTGTGTTGGGAGGGGAGGTGGAGATTATACTGTGGATTTAATGAAATTAATTACATTTTCATAATAATCTCAATTCTACCCATACGCACAAAAGAACAACAACAAATTTACATAATGCAAAAAAATTAGCTCATATTTGTCTTCTATTCAATGCAATCTGCTCTTGAAAAAATTTATGTTCTAAACCGCTTGGTATTCTTATGAAATTATTTAAATAATTTTCAGTGTTTATTATTCAGATTTGTTAATAATACATTATAAAGTATTTCCTCCCTCCTTCCAGCATCCCTTTATGGTAAACGGTAGCACATTTGGCGCGTATTCGAGAGGTCCAGGTTCGAGTTAGGGTGAAGGCATTCCTCCTTTTTGCCTTGCTTCATACCAAATGAAAACTTTAAATTCCCAGTTATCCGTTTGAAGATTATCCGAACATTGGTCCCTCAGCGGAAAGAGGGATTTAAAAACATTTCAAAATATTATGAGAGCTATTGATCTATTCTTTTTTCATCCTTTAATTTACAATTTCAAAAGAAATGATGGGAAAACCATTTTATATAGAATACCACTTGCATTAAAAATGTTTGCGCAAAAATTGCAATATTTAAAAGGCGTCAGTAATAAAAAATATGTATGAAGTGACGTTATTCCATATGGGGTAACTCGTATAGTAGTGCAAACGGATCTAAAGTATCTTTCGACCATTCGGTGCGATGCCTTACTTTCAGCACAGCGTTTGAGCAATGAAACTTTGATTTCTTGAGAAAGAAGAAGATCCTTGTCATGCCACAATCGCTTTATTTTCCAAATTTCGTCGTTCTCTTTTATTATCACCAGGCCTAATTTTTCCAAGGGCAAACAATGAATGTGCTTCGATCCTCCAAATTTCACTACAGTATTTAGAATATGTAAAATTTTAGGCAATTTTCAGATTTAGATTTTGAATATATATAAAATTAGAAGGCATCCTGAAATCAGAAAAAGGATTATTGATGCAAATCATTGCTTCTTTAGTTTAGGACCTCTTCTGAAATTCCATCTAATAACGAGGACAAGAATTCTGTCATACAAGGTATTAATAAAATTAGTTTTAAAGTATGTTTCAGAGATGTGGATCTGACTATGAGGGAAGAACAGCTTTGGGGATCTTTGAAAAGAATATTCTGAGAAATTTATTTTTGGTGCTGTTTTGCGGAATAATATATGACGTAAACGGTACAGCTTCGAACTCTACAAAATTTATAAAGCTGAGGATATTATTAAATTCATAAAATTAAGTACAAGGAGATGTGCAGGTCACCTCCTGAGAATGAATGCAGAGAGAACAGTTCTTTAATGCAACTGGAAATGTTTGTGGAAGATCAAGAAAATATGAAGGGACTGCCTGAATGAGGATTTTGCCATTCTAAAAATTAAGAACTGAAGATCAATTGCTGGAAGGAGGGTTAAATGGCCTCTGAAGAAGGCCATGGCCCACAAGGGGCTGTCATGTCCATTCTGATGTTGATAAATTAGAAGTAGGAATTAGGCGTAAGACTTTGTATTTTAGACTTTTATGCCTTTCTTTTAGTAAACAAATCTTGCGCTTTTCTTTCTCGATGTCCTGCGGCATCATTTAGTAAATCAATCAAACATTTATTTTTTTTTTCAATTTACTGAATCTTATTTCTATAAGAATTATTTAATTGCTAAAGAAAAAATAATTAAAATGATCTGAATTTTTTTGTCATTTAAAATTAGATTATTTATTATAATTTATAACGAGGGAGATGACATGATTTTGTAAACTCCAAAATAAATTTTAAAGAAGGTCAGCACCTAATACCATATAATGGCCCATCGGAAGGAATGATAACTTGCATGTATGACATAAACTGAATTTTTTAATTCTACATTTTATATTAAAAAAGTTCTTCATGAAGGCATCCTTGCCTATAGGCAGATAGCCTTCTCATTCTTTGTCTAGATAAATCCAAACTGATTAATGGTAGATTTTGTTTGTTTCGAAATACTTTGCGTCATTTTCGAAAATAAGAGAATTCCCCAATTGCTGTTTGTTAGCGTTGTAACAAGTAACGTTCTTTTATATGAGATAAATATCCGTGCCCCTACCGTTATTCGAGTCACCATCTGAAAAGTAACAAAAAGTTAAAATGTAGCATTATTCAAAACAGCGTATTATTCATCATGAAATGCATATAATAAGACAACATATTGGGGCTAAAAAATTCTTGCTTTACTAAATCTTTTTGCTAGCTTTATCCTTGACTTCATACCGCTTGAAAAACTTTTCCGATATTAAGCTCTTTTATAAAGGACATTCAATAACCGTAAAGGCAAAATTTTACTCTAACTCTGCACAGAGAAAGATTAAAAGAAACGAACCGTATTATGAAGGTTAAATGTTAAATTATGAAGGTCACTTTGGGGAAAATCAGCTGTATCTTCGAAATTTAATTATTGAGAAAAATACTGAATTACGAACTTGATGAAGGTAATGACAGAGGTTAAAAAAACAATACATATTTTTTTAACTGGTAAATAAGTTCTAGACTTAATAATAGCTGCGGTAATCTTTAAAGCTTTCTTAGATTCAATCGTGTTACTTAACCTTGAAAATTAGTTGCACTCTGATATAAAAATTTTAATTTTTGCATTATTCACCAGCTTAATAATGGAATGTTAATACGGTATATATTTTAAACACTTGGAAAAAAGAAAAGATTTAAACGCAAAAAATGGGTCCCTTAATACGTTACCCAATAGTGTTCCAAAACACATTGTTTTAATGCTCATTCTAAGAGAGTAGGATATAATCAAATTTGTAATGGCCTTTAATTCAATAAATCCTAGAATTATAGTTTGACTCAGCTGGCATTTAATTGTCAAAAACAGCTGATTGCAAAAACGCTAATCTGGAATGAATACTGGTGGAAATTCCTTATCAAGTAAAATAATAATAATAATAATAATAATTCTGAAAGCTTTCAGATTTTATATTACGTCCAAAGAGGCGTTCTTTTAATGTTTTGTGTGTTACCTTTATTTATTTAATATCATGTTCTTCGCACTTAAACCATAAAATTCAATTCAACAGCAATATCACAAAATATTTAAAACAGCATATATTTTGAATTTCCAATACACAGTCTCGCACGCTGGAGATAAAAATGTTTTATTCAGTACATTGTTGCCATTGCGCACTTTGAAATCGTTGAGATTCTTAATCAAAAATTCATAAATGCTTTACAAAATATGAAACAGATAACAAAACAAATTCCAAATTTGGGCTTCTAGCTGCGCATATTCGGGTGGAGACACGTTTTTCAAAATTGGATAGCTTTACAAAAAGTAAAAATGTAGCATTATTCAAAACAGCATATGCATCATGAAATGCGTATTAGTAAGACAACATATTGATCAAATAATTATTTTTTGTACATATATATGAAATGTAATTTCTCATACATTATTTGTTTTGTGCAGCCGGGGCAACAGGAATGAGACAAATTTTGGAATATAAAGTGGTAGGTTTATTTTAGCATCCATCTCACAAGCGTTTTTTTTTTTCGTACCTTGAGCAGAAGCCCTATTTATACATATGTGTGCGTCATGAGGCTCATCCAATCAGCGATATTAATTGAAATCACGAGGTGACGCTATCTTCTCATCAGGAGTGTTCTAAAGGACTTTATGTAATATGACAGATTTATGAGTTTGGCGATTTGGCGGGCGCCAACAGGTTAATATATTTTATACTAAAGAAAGGATTTCGCCAAAATTTAGGAACAGGGATGCAATTTAGGTAGAGAATCGCCAACACATTATTAAGCAATATTATTAGAATTTAATTTAATCAATTGATTTAAAAATATCATTTCATATATATATATATGTGTGTGTGCAATGATTTGAGAAGCTTCACACAAAACCAAAATGCTAAAAAATTCTTGCCGTTGTTTTATCACAATGTAAGAAACATACATACATTTATGAAGATTTTTCCTTCCTTACTTTCTTTAAATATAATACAGGGCTCTAATATTTGGTGGCAACAATTTAAAAAGCGATTCGCGTTTATAGTAAATCAACGTAAAATGCCCGAACGAAATTAATAGCCCTTTGGGCAAATTGCTACTTTGGGTTACTTATTTCTGAGCAAAGTTGACCAAGTTTATTTATGTATATATTTTAAGTTTTCTACTAGAATTTTACTCGTTAACAAGTCTTACATTCAATAAAACAGAAGTACAAGGCTGGTGAAGAACATTAAAAAAAAATATTCGATGATTGTGAAGTAAATGCTTTGTTACCACCTGCTTAATTATGTCAATTTCTCATTCATTTACAGAAGCACTTACCAGAAGGATGCAAAGGAGGCACAAGGCGACGCCTGCCACAGCTGATATTGATACAGCTGCTACGAATCCAGAATTAAGCTCGGGTATCACTGGCAGCTGAGTGGCTTGTATTTCGCTGTTGTAAAATCTTACTTCCATGACCTAAAAGGAAAAAAAGTTTTCATCCATCTCGAACTTTCTGCTTTTGTAACTTTCATTAAAAGGTTCGGAGCATCAATAAGCAAGACAGCACAATAGTTTATAAAGTTTATTATTTAATTTTAAAATTTATGAAAGATTCCAAGAAGAGAGGCATAAAAGAAGTTACTAACAGAATTCGATTAACTTTGTCAAGTAACGTGCTCGAATGCAACAAATTCTGCTAAAGAATTTACGGGAGATAGTATCCAAAAGTTCCCGATGTAATATACTTCTAAAAGGACATACTGAAAAACTGTGTTAATTTTCACATAGTTCTATTATTTTTGACACACTTTTCATACTCTTTAATTAACAGAATAACCTGAAGAATTCTTAGCAAAATATTCCAAAACATTCTATTTGAGCAAAATATTTCAATTAAGATGAAAACAGCAGCTTAAATATTTTCACCTCTTTATCATCATGTGACTTGTCTGATAATAACACCTGATCAAGTCTCCGAATTTTATTGTGGCGAGTAACTCAGGATTCTGATTGTGTTGACAGAGTATTCGGGCACTGTGTACGACTGACAATACCAGTTCCGTCTCAATTTTGAAAGAGAATATCCCGAGGTATAAGGGTCTCCCACTTCTCTTTGCCTATTACGAAGCGACTCGAGACAGCTTTCGCATGTCCGTGTATTTTAAGTGCCTCCATGTCTCAAAGACATTATACACTTACAAACATCCAAGTCTGCCTCGGGATTTCTAACCGAGGCTCAACGAAACGGCAGTTAGCAATAATAAGCATTATGTTGATCCAGGCCGCCATCATTACACTTTTTCCCATGATTTGAGTTTACAGAACACTTGGAGCTGGATCTGCATTCTGAAGGAAATAGACAGTCTCCTGAAACTAACATTACTTTACTGCTTCTTTGGCCAATTGCAACTGTGTGGATTCAAGCATTATCATAGAGAAGACCTGCTCTGCTCAACGTTCCTCATCTTTCTTTCTTTCTTTCTTTTTTTTTTTTTTTTTTAAATTTCATTTCGCAATTCATGCACCTTGCATAATGTTGCAACTTATATAATATTCTCACTTGTTATGCTCTTTTCTCTGAGTATTACTAAAATTCCTTAAGAGTTAAAAAAAAATTAAGACCACAATCTTTTTCGTTGATTGCTGCACTTTTGATTTTCTTGAAGGTGCTATTTCCGATTTTCTCCATTCCACGAACTCCCTCTTTGATAGAGGATCATAATATAGAACCATGTTTTCATTTCCTGTTACGACTGACTATCAAAATGTTTACTGATTAGCAACAATCTCTTGAATAGTCGACATGCTGTAGTTTTTGAATCGCTGACAGAAATCAGAGCAACCTGCTTGTAGAGGTTGCTTATAATAGCTTATTTATGGACATGTAATCTCCTTCATTTTTAACTACCTTGTCACCCAACACTTCTGCCTTGACCAAAGTAGTGCCTTCTGATTATCTGCACCCCTAATTTCAATATTCGATAGAACTGAAGTATTTTTGGCGTATTATCGAGTATACATGTGACAGTAGCTAACACACACATACATATACATGTTTCAGTACACGTGGATTTACATGCTTTAAACCTTATTTCGCTGAGTACAGTCAGTCGGCTGTACGGGTTGGATTGGATTGGATTATTTGTGTTACGGCAAAGCACATGAAACTGCCTGAAAGAAAGATTTAATTCCAAGAGAAACTGGCTTCTATTCCGTGGGAATAGCCATGAAATTTCTCATGCTGCCGCTTTTTTTGCCGCCACTTAAACCTGGGTAAAACTAGCAGTGTTTTGCGATTTTACCTTTCGACTGTGGTGTGGTTATCCACTAGATGTAAAAAGATAAATACTGGTTATATAAATACTTTTTTTTCTTATCAAATGTATTGTTTCCTGAAAAATTTATCTTTTTTATTATTATTTATAAACAGAGCAGAAGTTACTAGCCGTAAAGAAAGCTAAACAGGCATTCTTCATCAATTCATCAAAGTCGCCAGCGAACTTATAATAGCTTATTTACGGACACGTAATCGTACTGCCATCTCTTTCCTTTTAACTACCCCGTCACGCAATACTTCTGCCTTCACCAAAGTAGTACATTCTGATTATCTGCACCCTCAAGATTGAAACTCACTTATCATGGTTAGTGCACGAATTTATCCAAAGAAGTCACTGACGCCAGTGAACGCCAGTGATTTTTTTGGGGTGCAGATAATCGGAAGCTACACTAAGCAATATTTTCTGACATTAACACCAATTTTTGACGAGGATCATCTGTAAAAAATTCTCGTCATATGCGAAATTGTTTTACCTATTCTTTTACAATAAAATGCACAGAAGAGGAATTACTATGTTTACACCTTCTTAGTAAAAAATTAATGACTACAAGGTACTCAGTTTTAAATATTTCAGAAAATTCGTAAAGCACAAATAATTGTCACAAAGGAAATAAGATTGTTTACGTCAGTGAAATTTTCAAATTTATTCAAAACAGGAGACTGCGCACAGGAGACATCAACAGCGAAATGATTTTTTAATGAGAACTTTTGAATATTACAGCACATTTTCTAAAATATTTAGTTACGTAACACTGCAAGTTTCATAATTATTTTTCTCAAAATGTGAAACACATGCAAACTAAAAACATCTATTACTTTTAATCAAGCATAATAGTACTGGCAATCTATCTCAATCATGCATACAGAAAGCAGCTTTCTAATTTAGTGTTATGTTTTACAAGACATTATTAATAAATGATGTAATATTTTGCATAATTTAGTTACAAATGAAGTTTGGTAGAAATATGTTTATTAATAAAGAAGTAGCATATGTAAAATAAAATGCAATTTTAAAACAAAGTGATTATGAACTTATTTAATCAGTCCAGTTAGTAATTAATAATAATCGCCACAATAACTGCGAATGTGACAATTATTATATTATTAAAGAAGTGCGTCTATAGCTTTTAAATCGCCTTATTTGTTAATGAATAACAGTCATTAAATTTGAAAGTAAAACAAAATGTCTTGCGCTTTGCCGAACGGCAGCACACAAACACTTGGAGATGTGTCACCTGAATGGAGACAGTGTGGAGCCACTGTTCAAAAAAATATTGACTTTGTGAATTAAAATGCATCAAGTTACAAAAAGTATAAAATAATTTAAATCCCAGCATGAACATAAAAGTAAAACATATAAAATATAAAATAATTCAAATCCTAGTAGTGTAATTATTTATGGTAATTACTGGCAAATGAAAGCAAAGTTAGACATCTACGCATAGGTTAGTGCACGAAATAGGGAAATCAGGCGACTAATAATGTGTTACGCAAGGGATGAATATTAGAATCTTGATGTGTAGTGCTGTTTAATGCAGTTTCTGAGAGTGATCAATATTCACTGATTATGACTCAAAGGCATGATTTGAGTGAAGGGGCAAAAGTAGCAGTTACTTGGTAGACTCGGAGAAGAAACAAAAATAAAAGTGGTTGCCCAAAATTTGATTATTTCTGTAAGTGTTATATCAAGATATAGGAACCACTTTTGAGCAGTAAATCAAATAATAAACAACCATGTCATGTGCGGCAAAAACTGCATCCGAAGACAATTTTTTTATCATTGTTGGCTTGAAAAATCGTCACTTGAAATCAGCTATTCTACAGCTGCATGAAAGCTTCACGAAGTTAAATTTTATGTAAAAATACCAACGGTTTGTATTTTACTCGCTTCATCTTCCATAGGGCTTGTTTATTGGAGGTGTCGTCATCATGTTCAATTGAATTAAAAGAAAGAAGAGTTATGTTCTTTACTGGAGCAACTAGATATAGCCTGAACTGCGAATATAGATGCGTTTTGATCTGGAGGGAGAGGGAATATGCAACTTGCTTTCCCTTATTCTTCCATTCCCACGGATCTACTTCATGGTTTGGGTTGGAATCATCAAAAATGGCCTCATCAAGCTGCGTATCTTTCATGATGGTTCTGTAACCACTCGCAGAGATGTGGACGAGATCTTCGAACTGCTTGGTAAACATTCAGGGATACTGTTCGCCAGAGGTTTTGCGGTTATAGCTGAAAACATCGCAGAGAAAACAACGCAAATCGCAAAAACAAAACATTGCAGTTCTAAAATATCATGGTACAAAATATCGTGGTCGAAAATAAAGCGGTTAAAAAAACTTCGCGGTTTAAAAAACATCGTCGTCGAAAATATCGTGGTAAAAAATAAAGTACCTACAAATCATCGCATGACGATAACATCGCATACAAGTAAGTTTCAAATCGCATAGTGACATATTATGTCACTATGCGATTTGAAGGTGACAAATTACCTTCAAATAATTCAATATTATGTCACTGACTTTCGTCTTAACAAATAAACGATCTTCAAAAAATTAATTGCACGCCATACATGGAAATGTTAACGATACTTTAAGAACAAACGGAAACAAAACAATATATTATTTTCATTAAAACAATGTCAGATTAACAAACGTGAAAGAAAATCAGTTGAACAGCAATTAAGCAATTTTTATAGAGGTAACCTCATGCAGTTATTTGTCTTCCTTTTTCTAAGCATTTTTAGACTGTATTTTTCATAAAAATTATCAGTTAAACTTCATAGAAAAGAGCTTAATTTATTAATGAACTTTGTTAATTTACTGTATAAATTTAAAATTCTATTAAGCTTTCTAAGTTGCATTAATTTTCTACTCATCTTCAATTTTTAAATGCTTAAGTTTCCTTCTTACTTTTTCAGCAAAAATTTATTAGTTCGTTCAAATATATGAAATATAGAAGTAAAAGAATCCATCTTTTTTTCTTGCGCTCTGTTATCTTTATACGAGCATGCGTTTACAACTTTCAAAACCCGAAAACGCCCATGTGTGCGATTTTATCCTCATGTGATGATTTGCAGATACCTTTATTTTTTACCACGATATTTTCGACCACGATGTTTTAGAACTGCAATGTTTTCTTCTTGTGTTTTCTCCGCAACGTTTTTGGCAGACACCGGTTTTGCGGGGGATGGCAATGCTCGTCTGCATCAAGCATGTACTTATGAAAGCTATATCAGTTATCAGAATACTAGGTAACAGATAATATCATTCGAATGGATTGCCCAGCTTACTCACCACATTTGAACTTCATTAATCATGTACGGAATGCCTTAAACCGCCGAACTGAAGCCAAATGCCTTTCCCGACACTCTAGAATCTGAAAAGTGCACTTTCAGAAAAGTGGCATGCAGCTGACTGAAAGACGTGATCAACAGTTCATTAAATTCGTTGAAACTAAGATATAAAGTTTGCATTTCTGTATAGAAGCTACCATACAACACAGTAATGAAAGATTGTTGTAAAATAGGGTAGATCAATTATTTGTCATTTTAAAAGTTGTAGAAATTTGACTTTAAATTCAATATTTCGAGATTAAATATAGTTATGCCACGCAAACGGTATAGTGGGTATCGTCGCTAGCTGCCGTGCCGAAGGCACGGATTCGTATCCTGGAGAAAACATGGATGTTTGTAAATGTATAGTGTCAGTGCGGCATGACGACACTAAACATGCGGCGAGCCGAAAGTGCTCTCGTGTGGTTTGGTGGAAGACACTCGGAACCGTCCCCTCTCAGAGTGCTCTCTATCAAAATTGGGGGCGGAATTGAGCTAAATCGCACTGTCATCTGAATGGTGCTCAAGGCTGTTGCCAACTACAGGCGTAAATTTGCGCTCCTTACCACGAGGAATTTTGTGGGCTTGGGCTGACTATAGGTTAGACAAGTAAAGCATTAGCAATAACAACAATTATTAAGCATAGTTTCCTTCACACTTACACCACATACAGTTCAACAACAAAATCGCAAAATTTTTAGAAGCTGCGTAGCAGCATATGTTTTGAATTCTCGACGCAGTGCTAATTGTTGGCATGGCGGTTTTTTTTTTTTTTTCCCAGTTTTTTTTTTTTTTTTTTCCTCAGCTCATCATATTAATGTTCAGAAATCTCCCGCTCCTTGCCACGAGGAATTTTGTGGGCTTGGGCTGGCTACGTCAAACTAGTAAGCATAAGCAACAACAACAACAAATATAGTAATTTGTGTTAAATAGCGTCTTTGCATAAAATGCTTTTTTAATCATTTTTCAATAACTAACAGTTAAGTTTTATTTCTGTCAAAATCTAAATAGTCAAAATCATTTAAAGTTTGATGAGCACTGTAACTTATCAAACAACATTTCTACCCTTTTAAACTAAATAGTGGGACCAAAGAGAATGTCATCTCATATAAGGTTGAGCGAATGAAAACAGAACGTGGACAGCAGGCTTCAAAAATAAGGTAACTGCTGTTGTTCAACTCCTGCAGGTATGAAACACATTATAGCAATTTTCATCAAGTGCGATCGGGATACTATCATTGTCAAGTATTTTAGAATTCCTTTCAAAATTCTTCTGCTACCAAACACGCAAAATGGCTTTCAAACTGGAAAATGCATTAGGAACCTTTCTCACGTACGTAGGATTACTGTTACAAGCAAACCAAGCTTCACTCGAAATGCGTCTTCGCCCATCATCATAGTGCCTTCTTTTGCTAACTACTACAATTGTTGAGCAGTATTTTCTTGTTATTTTAAACTTCATAAACAAATAATTTTTAAAAGGTATATTCAAAATGATTTTATAGTCTTCCATTCTTCTAATGGCTTATTTATCTCAATTTTTTACAACCAAGAAAGCATTAAGCACCATACTGGTATTGAAAACTATTAATAAAGGAAGTAAAGAAACTTTTTTCATGTGCATTGTACTTTTATTATTTCGATCTAGTATTTAAGAATTTAAAAATTATCTCACCGAATTTCTGAATGCAGTAGGTGCCCATTTTGTTAATATAAATCCGCAAATATCCGTGAGCCTTTCCTCATATTCTCCAGAATCGTCCGTCACATAGAATGCGACAGAAACATCAGGTGTCGCTTGGAAAGAGTGGATGGAAGAACTGCATCTTTCCGCATCTAGAATGATTTGGTGGGGATGGATGGGGCGAGTGTAATGCGAAACAGTTTTAGACAAAAATTCTTGGAAGTCCTGGGCCTGCGAACAGAATTCTTCCCAGGTTGTTTCCAGCAGTGTGATTTCAACGCATATAGGGAGACTAGAACAACCAGGATTTGTTATCCTGGGAGGTGGAGCACTTTCTTCTTCAGGAGTTGTTAAGATAGTTGTTGCATCTGAAAGAAGATAAATTTATGTTAACACTATCACTATATACAAATTACAAGGAATCTGTGATGGGCCAAAACTCATCTCAAATTTGCTTACATACACAAGGAAAGGAATAAATTAAAAATAGCGTTAATGGACTCGGTTTAGAATTAAAAAGTTAAGAATTAGAACATTAGAGACTATAGGACTGTGCCTATTTGATAAAGCTTACATTTGCTAGCTCTGTTTTAACTGACATGTTTTTATGACAATTCTTTGCTGTGCTTTCTATTTCTTTTGTCGACCGTTAGTAAAATGCAATTTAGGTTGAATTAAACAGCGACTGAATTTATAGTTAAGACAAAGCCGTGGCAAGTAACCAGTAGATAGTCACTAGCCTACTGCCGGATCTGCGTTAATTAAAGCGTGGTTTTTGTACTTTTTGCGTGGTTTTGTACTTTTTTAGGGCGAGGACTAAACTCCACGCAAAATGGAGCCGAGTTAGACGACGAATAAGTTTTCTGTTGTACACGACGTTGAAAGTAACGTCGGTGAACGTTACTTTCAACGGTTACCCTGAGTGAACGGGCGCATTGACTGCATGGGCGCATTTGTATTTTTCCCAATATGTAACGTGGATATGATCCAGTTCCCCTTAGAAAGCTTTCCATGAAGCCATTCCTAAACTTAGGTAGATAGCCCTCGTGTGCTTTGACGTAATCAAATAAACCAAACCAGTAATAATTTATGATCACTCTGTATTTTTGTGGTATTTTTCTTTGTGTTAATTGTCCTAAAGGTTTTATTCAAAAATCTTTCATAACAAGATTATTCGGATTTTCCACGCTAGGTATTACAAAACAGTCGTTTAAGGCTATCCTGTTCAGAAATCTCTAACTTTGACGAAAAATAATAGGTTACGTAACTATGTGGTAACATCTCTTCAATCAATAAATATTTTTGTTTAAAAACGTTTTTCTTCAGAAAACAAGTATTCGTAAGAACCAGACGCCGCCAAAAAACAACAAATAGGATGTATTTTAAAACTAATGGCAATTATGGGAACTTGATGACTATTTTTCTGATTTTTTTACACACATGCTGCACTTTTGAAAGATTAGAAAGCTAAAAAGAAATGCACCAGACCTGAAAAATACTAATGCACTTACGAGTTTTCATGAGAAATCCACTATAAACTCAGCTTACAGGAATTACAAATACAAAGACTCTAGAAACGATAAAGCCAGCTGAAATGTTATGCTACACTTTCGTATTAATTCTAAACTTAAGTCACGCTCTATCAAGCATGATGAAAATTCTGATTTCCCTGAAGCAATGAAATCGCTTTCCTTTATTTTTGGTTGGGATTACCACTTGCCTCGATAGAATAAACTAATCAAACTCAGATTAATCTGAATCTCCCTCAAATCAGATTCCTTGAAAGTTTCATCGAGTAATCCAGAAAACTACTTCGCTAGAAATAGTAGCAATTTATTTCATGAGCTGGCCATTGAAATTGCTACATTATGAAGGAGGCATGACAGGTATTTACAATATATACTGGGATATGCAAATGAACAGCATTGAGTAACGACATCTACATTGTGTATAAATGGGATTCGTCTGAAAGAAATGCACAGCAGCACCCATATCTGTCATTCGGAAATCACAGTTGAATATTGCATACTTGTGTCAAGGACATGTTATGCTTCCTTTAAGAGGGAAACTCTTACCAGCACGTGTCGGAATTCATCTCTGCAAGATCGTGGCCTGTTGGGACTGTGATTACCATTCCGTAACATTGCTGCTGCTCTTGGTAGGTATATTATGATTAACAGGCGAATATGGAATCGATGGGTCCAGGAGGGTTATGCTGAATGCATGAAGGATCTCAGATGCCCGGGTCACTAAAGCCCGAAAGGAAAGATATGTTGTCCTCTTGGCTTTGCGGGCTCGTACACTCCCGTAACGTACCTTGAATCAGGAACTTGGCTCATGTGCAAAACGAAAAGTGTCTGCATGGACAGTGCTACGATGTCTACAGTACCACTGAACTGTCAGTAAGACGACCACTGTTCCGATTTCCCCTAATGCTGTAGCAGACGACAAGCGCGCCTAAAATGGTGCAACGAATGACTGCACTGAGCACAGAACTGGCACCACGTCGTCGTTTTCAGACGGATCCCGATTCTAAGTAAAGCATTGTGATGGACGTATCTGTGTGTATAGGAATCAAGAACAAAAGTTGTCAGATCATATTCGTCATCGCCTTCGTCAAGCCCAGTAAGGACTTGGCGTGGTGTTATAGGATGATATTGGGTACACATCCTAGGTAACTCTTGTTCGCATAGCCGGTGATGTAAACAGCCGTCGTTATATTGCTGATGTGTTCAGACCCATGGCTGTGCCCAATCTTCGATACCTGCGTGATCACCCTTCACACAAAGGGTGTTCGACGGTTGCCCTGGGCAGCACGCTCTTCTGATCTCATGGATACTCATATGAATTTCCGACAGACTGAAAGGCCACCACTACCCAGCCACCATGATTGATGAACTTTGGCACAGAATTGAAGCCTCATGGAATGAAATACCCATATCTGTCATCCAAAGCTCAGTTCCGACTCGATGCCTGGTTGGTTTTGTTCATTGAGGGCTTTGGAACTAGCTCGTATATGGAAACTAGCTCGTATATACGTTACACATGGAGAAAACCAAGAAAACGCCTATACAGCCAGCCTGGAATCGAAACCAATACGAGATCACCATTGTTCAGCAACTTTAACGCTCGGCTGCTGTGGACCCTCGGCAACGTATGATTTTCAGAGATGTTTTGAGATAACCTCTGCCACGTAATTAACACTCAAGGGCTTCTAGTAATATCATTTTAATAATTTGCATTGCTTAACTGTCATTAATAAAGCTAGTAGCAAGTAATTTACAGGACCATGAATTCTGTCGGAGAGAGTTAGCAATGAAGACGTAAAGGAATTACTTGAGAATCATAAAATTGAAATCTTGAAGTTCAGCATGAAAGAGAAACGAAAGGTACAGCATAAGCATTTTCAATGACAATGTCATCTTTCACTTTAGAAACATTTTGAAATGTTAGTAACATCAAATGATATTGGGTAAATTTTGAGCGAAACAGAGTCCGAGTGAGTCTCAAGCAGAGTGGAACATAGAGATAATGAAAAGATCAAAGAAGATGCCGCCTAAAGGCATTTATCTGATGTTTTTATTAAAAGCTCATTAAAGGTTTTTATTATAGTCATTTTCCCCCTATGCGATTCACTTTCCTTTGTACATGTACATCAAAATAAATTAAGTTTTCGTCTATTTTAACTGTTTAATATTAAGTTTATCTATTTTATTTTAATATTTAATGATTTCCGGGGTTATGAACTTACACGCAAAGTTCTGTTGCAAAGTTTAAGTAAGTAATCACCTGTGGTCCAGGAAAGAATTAATCCATTTCGCATTAATTCCTATTGGAAAAATTAGTTTGGTTTACGAACATTTCGATTGACTAACGGCCTTCAGGAACGAACCTTCGTAAGCCGAGGTTTCACTGCATTTGTTTTTCTTCATAGTGTAGTAATTGTAATAGTCATCACTGTACTTCATGTGATAGAATGTCATAATTATAACAAGAAAATTTTATTTTTCCTAGTGCTGTTGATTCGTGCAGCATAAAATTCATCAAAACATATTCCTATAAAAACTGCAAGTGGCGTCACGTCAGTAAGAATATGTATTTGATTCAATGGAATAAAATTTAATGTACTTTTTAAAGCTGACTCAAAACGTCTTCACTCTGTACAGTTAAAGTGTTCCTGAATACTACAGTTAAAACATTGCTTTAAGATGTAATCCTGTAACAGAACTTTTGAGTAAAATCTGTTTAAAAGGTTAACAGATATTTATTGGAAAATGTTTAAATTCAATTCAGTCTTGAAATACTACGATCTGAGAAATTTATCGAGAACATACACGCAAAATATTCATAAAAAATAAATGTAAAACAAATAAAAATCGGGAGTGTATATTTATTCAAATACAGCAGGACAGACAAAGATCTCAAAAATAGTCTTTACCTTTTATGACAGTTCGGCTGCTGAGATGTGGTTGTAAGATTGGCTCAATTGATACAGCAGTTGTTGTCTTCGTCGAAACGAAAGATGATGCATTTGACATCTTAGAAAATGAAGGTATCGGACTTAGGCTAATATTTTCTGTTTCCTTTGATTTCGAGGATTCACTAAACGATGGAAATAAAGTTGGTGTATACTCTGAAAGTGTTTCCGTACGTTCTTTTTCATCCTTGTCATCAGTAGCTTCAAAGCTGCTCTTGGCATTGTACCATGAAACAGTTGAAAAGATTTCAGGAATTGGACTATAAAAGACGGGAGTTTCTTTAGAAAATGGTGGTGGAAAAGAGGAACTGCTCATTTGAAAAATCTCTCTCTCCCTGGTTACTAAGTCGTAAGGTTGAATTGTCTTCACTTCAGATGACAAAAGGAAAAACTCTGAAGAATTAACAGAAGAGGATAGTGTAGATGATTCTGTAGGCGTAATAGTAGTAGCTGCGAATAATTTTGTAAGAAATGTTGAGCTTAACGTATGCATTTCAGAGTATAAGAGAGATTCTTTCGTAAATTCACTCGTTGGAATAGTAAAACTACTTTTTGGAAACTGCCTTAATGATCTGTCAGTAAAATCTGCAAAAGGCTCATCAAGTTTTATGTGCTTTGATTTTTCACTTTTATTAATGTGAATTTGTATCACAGATTCATCTTTAGTGATGCCCAGGCCTTCTACTAAAATTATATTTTCAGAAGTTTGAGCCGTTGAGCTCTCTGGAGTGTTCGGAGTCACAGTCGCAGCATTTATTGAATTTTCTGTTGGAAATAATTTCACGCTAGATCGCTGGTGAAGAGTT
This sequence comes from Stegodyphus dumicola, assembly GCF_044657685.1. Taxonomy (NCBI): domain Eukaryota; kingdom Metazoa; phylum Arthropoda; class Arachnida; order Araneae; family Eresidae; genus Stegodyphus; species Stegodyphus dumicola. The sequence goes on from NC_140769.1 coordinate 31,500,150, forward strand.
GAATCTGGCCTAAATGATTTAACAATGCTCCATAAAGTTGGGGAAGTTGTTGCGGCGAAACTTGGCGTGGGATAAAACATTTTATCTTGAAGTTTAGAATCCAAATTTGTAGTTTGCACAGACTGCAAAGGTTTGCACTTCTCCCCGATGAAGGAGCAGTTAGATTGATCAGATATTTCAACAATATGTGATGTAGTAGTGGTTAATAAAGTTTCATTACTAACAGGAAGACTTTCTAGAGGCTTATATTGTTCTTTGAAGTTCACTATAGTTGAAGTATCGACTTCTAGACGGTCTTCCAAAGAGCCACCATTTTCGTTTGAAGTTTCGCGATCGACGCTATTTTCAGGACTAGCTTCACTTTTAGTATCTCCAAAGAGCTCCTCAGAATTCGTAAAGTTCGAAATGCGTTCTCGCGAAAACGTTGACTTTTCTTCATCTTTGGAACTTAAGGAAGAATCATCATTTGAACTTTCATTAGCGGAAAGAGTACTCCTTATAGGCAAATTTCCGATAACTACGTTCAGTTTCTTTTCCTCTTCTTCTTCCGCATGGCTGCCGGTTGCCCACTGGGTCTCTGGGGGGAAAAATAAAAGAAATTTAATTAATAACCACATAATACTCCATCGTATAAAATATGACGCTATGGGGACCAACTATAATAAAGATGTAATTTTAATTCTGTAGTTGGCTAACTTATATTGGTAAAATCTTTCATGGTTGTCTGAAGAGGATATCGTGATTTTGGCCACTCGATTAAGTAATGAATCTATTTTAGCTGCTGTACATGTCACAAAAATATCAAGACAACTTCTAACGAGAAGGAAACAGCATTTAATCTGATACAACTCGATTGGGAAAACACTAGCTGTTAATAAAACATCACATTTACTCTGAGTTTTTTAGTTCTTTTGGCTTGAAGTGATTGTAAAAGATAAATATTTCGCCCTTATGAATGGAGTCAGTACTCCTTTTCGAGCATTGAGTTGCCTAGAGCAGATACAGTGGTAAATCAATTTACGTGCTTTGGTGTCGCACCTTTTAACACATTAAGTTTTAAATAATATTAAATGACAAGTTTTTTTAATAGTAAGTTATGAATCGTAATATTTTCCTGGTGTCATGAATGATAATATTTATCTTTGCCCTATGTTCTTATGTAATGGAATTTTCCTTAAATTTTTATTTGGACTGCATTAATAGAAATTTGCAATTTGTTATGGATCCATAGATGTGGGCTAATTTCATAAATTATTACTTAAATTTTTTATACAAATATACCTCTTTTTACTTATGATGTCAACAAAATAGTTCTATATCAATTTTATGAAAGAATTACTTCCTTTTTTAAAATTATTTTCCTGAATGAAACTGATATGGAAGAAAGACTTTGAAAAATACAGTATTCATGTTTGTATCCAGTTTTAATATGTAACTGACTGCCATTTTAAAAATTAAGTACGACACCCTACCTAAGGACAGCATCGGAATCAAAAAAAAAAAAAAAAAAAAAAAAAAAAAAAAAAAAAAAAAAAATGCAAATTTTCACTTTATTTAGTTGAGAAATAGCGATGCATCTAAGAACAATGAATTTTATCTTGAAGATACTGCCCATAACTTTTAGGCTAGACTCATAGCCGCCGCCAACACCTATGCAACTGGTGCGGTTGCACTGGGCGACAGAATTTAGGAAGGGGGCATAATTTTTAGAATTTAGAAAAGTAACGGCCAGCAAAATTTAAGGATGAAAGAATATCTAGAATTTAGAGGAGGCACTGAGTAGCAGAATTCAGAGGCGGCAAAAATTTTAGGGAGAATTTAGGATCCACCGAGATAGCACAAAGCAGCAAAATTCTTATCGCCGGACTTGGCTAGAATAAGCTAAATGTATTCCTATACCGTATCACGCATAGCTTTAAGAATAAAACACAGTTTTTATTAAATCATCTTTGTGAAGTCTTCGTAAAAAGTTTAATTATTCTTCGGAATTTGATTTTTCTCCTTTACAATTATTTTTTTTAAATTATTACAATAATTATTTATAATTATTACAAAATTCAGATAGTATTAATGTTAGATTTTTTTTTCACAAATCCAACAACATATCCCTTGGCCAAATACATTTCTTTCAAAAATTATTTTGAACTCTTTAATCTCTTCTCTTCAAAATACCGATGATTCGAGAACTACTATATAAATATAAAGTAAAATAAGATTTCAAGTATTACCATGTGGTTAATTATTAAAAAAATAGATGACGCAATGCGTGAAAAATGTTCATGTTTATTTTTTATTCAGATCTGAAATGTGTTCCAAACATTAAAGCATATACGAGTTATAATATAAATGTTATACCGGAGTAAAAAACGGAACTGAAACCCTTGCGTTTAGAGAGCAATACTTTATTACTAAGGTGCAGACCCTCTTTTGAGGGCCAATACTCCAGTGATGATTCTTGGAAATCACCTATACAAGTCTTGCACTGATATGTGCATCAAAACTTATCTCTATAAAATAATGTAAAATTTTTGTATCAGTCTTCTTGCACTAAGTGGTAATACTGTATTTAACTCTAAAACAGTAGGCAGTAAATATGCTAAAACTGGGTATAAACATAAATAATACATTTTTCAGAGTGTACATTTACTGAAGGTACCGTGTTTACTGGTGGTATAGTCGTACCACCGTTTTGAAGCGGAAAAATTCGCTAAAAGTGTACAAAATTATGTACTAAATTTCTCCGTTTAATAGTCGTATCAAGAAAGACTTTCACAATGAAAAATTGGCAAAAAGATTAGGACTATGTGACTATTGCGCGAATAAATACGGTATTTTTAGAAATCCCTCTTGCATAACAGTGCACATTTTACGTCATGAAAAGAAGGAAAACGTTTTCAGTTTTATCCTCTAGCATAATCAGACAGGTTCAATATCAGGACATTTTGCAAAGCATGGAGGATATTCAAACTTCAGTTTCAAGTTTTTCAAGTCATACTGTGATGAGTGTTGTAGTATAAACTAACGCATTGTCACCTTGATACACGATACCTGCTTCGAAATACAGTACTTCAAAAACTGGATAGCTTGGTTGTTTAGACTACATCGACATTCTTTGACAGTGACTTCGTAGTCAAGAGCAATTACTGTTCCCACAGACTTCCATGACAATGTGACATAAATCATCACCATGCTTCAATTCCATGCTTCACTTTAGGCAATTAGATCATACCTTACTACTGTCTTCTCCTTCTTTGAGTATTAACTCTTTGAAGTTCCGACAAGTATTTTCGGCAAAAATGAGTAAATTCAGGAGAATACTGAGTTTTGCCTTAATTTCAGAATCGTTGCTTTACTTATTTATTCATTTTGATCCAATTTTTTTTAACATCCTCTCCGATAACATCCTATTCCCCCTCCCTGGAATTACTCCGACTAGATTTCGCTTTTCTAGGTATCCAAACATAGCCCTAGATACCCTGACGCCGAAAACACCTTGTTTATCAGCTAGATAGAGTATCAGTACATCTGATCATTAGCCAGACACCGCATCAGATGTATCGTAGATTAACATATATCATTTATAGAAGGGTAAACAATATATTCTCTTTTGAACTACGAATAGATCTCCTCTTTATCTCGTATAATTCGCAGTGTCTGAAGTCAATACCTCTAACAAGCTGAAAATTCAATGTTTACATTCTGCTATAGTTTACTACTGATAAAACTCGAAATTGTTCGAAGCTCCAAATCATAAAGGCACACGCGGACTTGAAATCTGAAGTGTTATTACGTTCGCAAAATGTTCCATTGTACAATCTTTATATCTCTAAGTATTGTGAAAATTACAAAGACGTATATTTAATAAGTCTGAAGCAGACCACGAAAAGCAATGAAAATTTATTTTCAGTAAAGTGGTATTTAAACTGGTAATAGAACTGATGTCATTGCGTTGTGTTTCCTACGACCGGTATTAAAACTGTACTCTGTCTTGAAAATACCCGTCCTAATCATTTTTACCTCCTTAGGTTCCAAGAATCATTCACTAGCGTGCATTAGCAAATCATTGGCACATCACATCATATAAAACTGGTATAATATACAATGTTTGGAATGAAAAAGTTAACTTAGTAAGCATACGAGATCAAGGGATGCATTTGTAGAAGATTTAATGATGAAAATTGTTTAGTACTACTATTTTCTCTTACAAATAAAGAAGGAAAGTCAATTTCAAGTGATAACTGCATTATCTTTTGTAAGTATTTAAGGAGAGTACGCAGTTTGATATCGCATTAAGGGATTTTGCAGGATTATTTTATGTGAAAGACATAAGTGAAAAGTCATATATTGCCGTTTTTTAAGGTACAGTGGCAACAGAAAGAACTTTAAAAGACCAAAGTATTATCTCTCAGGATTGTAGAATTCCGTTACAAATGCTTAAACAATTGACTATTATAACAAAAATAAAATATGTCGTAGAAAGATCTACTTAAGGAGTTTGTGAGAGGATGGTAAAGGTAAAAAAACTTCTCTGAGAAAATTTCTTGGTAGGACTTTATTATCAGAAGAAGAATTACAAACTGTATTAACAGATGTTAAAGTTACCGTTAATTCTCGGCCAATAATTAATATCTATAACAACCCTTTAAAATCATCTCCTTTACCGATGTCCGATATTCTACTCCTCCTGGGCCCTTTATAGTAGGGAAAAGATTGACATTTCTATTTGATCATGAGGCATATCGAAAATATAGTGAAAACCGATTTACTACCAGAGGCTTCTAAGGTAATTTGTGGGAAGGGGGGACACAGAACTGGAATTCTCACAGCCCTTATGTTTTGTGCGTAGATAAAATATTCCAATCCAACTCAATCCTTGCAATTTTCTCTGAAGAAAGCAATGGAAACACTAATAGTTCTTGAAAAGATAATCAACATATGACAGACTACCAATGGGGCTGAGTGGACAAAACCGTTAAGCATCGGTAACCCGGTTTGGGTTCAAATCCTGGAGAACAGGCTTATTGCCTGGTCATTTCCTTATTTTTTTTCGTATGTAAAATGAATACGTCATTTCCCCTTAAAAATCTTTAACGAAGGCATCCCTTCCTTTAGACTCTCCGGTATTTTGTCGTAGTCAATTAAACAATTTAATAAACGGAGCTCAACATTACGCTTATGTGCTGTGATGTCATCAAATTAATACAGCATTTCTGAGTAAAGACAAAATCTGATAAATGTTGCTTAACTTAATATTTAGTTTCTTTCGTTGGCATATTTAAGTATGATTAGGATTTCATTTAGTACAGTAGACTTCCGATTATCCGCGGGCGAATTATCCGCGCCTGCCGCACAGTTTCTTTTTTTTTTACAAGCGCAAAGCAAAGAAAATAAAAATGTTCATAAAACTGCTCACCCTTGCAGTGCCCGCTCCACCGCCCTCTCTCGTCTTACTGACACGTCCACTTCCTCCCACTCGCAATTGTTAGCTTAAGCCTGATAGTGTTTGCGAACCGATCGGAGTTAATTTCTTATCTTTTATTGTGTTCAGTGCTTGTGCTTTTTGGTTTTGTGTTTTTCGTTACCGAATTAAAATGTCAGGAAAACGAAAGAAGGTTGTGTTGACGATTGCGCAAAAACTAGAATTAATTTCCAAAGTAGCAAACGGCGCTACAAGGCAGCAGATGGAATTGGATTATGGAATATCGGAAACAACAGTGCGTGACATTCTAAAGCAAAAAGACAAACTGGTGAACTTTGCATCAATGTCGAACAGTACTTCCGCAATAAAAACGCGAAAAACTATGAAGGGTTCTACCTTTGATGAGCTAGACACGGCATTGACAGAGTGGTTAGCTCAAGTTCAAAAAGAGGGTACTCTTGTAAATGGTCCTATCATTGCGTCGAAGGCTAAAACCTTTTTTGAGTTGTTAGGCCTGAAAGGTAATTTTGATGCGTCTTCTGGCTGGTTGACTCGTTTTAAGCAGCGACATGGAATTCGAGAAATTGGACTTCATGGGAGAAACTTAGTGGTGACAAACAAGCAGCTGACGATTTCCACCGTGAAATTGAAGAATTTGTTTTAAAAGAAGAGCTATCTTTTGAACAAATTTACAATGCCGACGAATCAGGACTTTTGTGGAAATGTCTTCACTTTAGCATTTGAAAGTGAAAGTAAAGAGGCGGGTCATAAAAACAGCAAGGAAAGGATCACTACTAGGTCTTGCAGTAACGCTACCGGTGGACATACACTTAGACTTGTTGTCATTGGAAAGTCAAAAAAACCCGAGATCTTTCAAAGGCACAAGGATAGAAGATTTGCCCGTTGATTACTTTAACCAAAAAAAGGATGGATGAACCGAAACATTTTTCAAGAGTGGTTCGAAAAAATCTTTGCTCTTCAAGTGCGTAAACATCCTAAATCGAAAAACCTGCTTGAAAAAGCTGTGCTATTTATCAAAAACGCATCTTCTCACCCAGCAACAAGCGTGCTAAAGTTTTCTGATGGACAAATTTTTGCAAAGTTTCTCCTTCGAAACGTTACTGCGTTAATCCAACCCATGGACCAAGGAGTCATTGCCACAATGAAGAGAACATACCAAACCAAGCTGCTAATGACCAAAATTGAAGAAGGTTATGATCTGAAAGAGTTTTGGAAACACTGCACAATCTTTCCAGCATCTACGGTATTGCATCTGCATGGGACTCAGTGAAACCGTCAACCCTCATAAAATCATGGAGAAAACTCGTGCTTAATGTTGAAGCCAACAACAACCTAACCCCTTTAAGGTGTGAAGAAGAGAATGAAGATGTAGACACACCCACGGCAACTCTTACCAATATGGTGAAAACAGTTCCGGGTGGTGAGAACGTCGATGCTGGAAACATTAACGAGTTGTTGGAGTGTGACATCAACGTACCTGGCTTCGAACGCTTGACAGATGACGAAACTGGGAAGAAAGAAAGGGAAGAGACCGAGAATGAAGGACAGCGAAGTGAAGGCGAAGAAGAGCTCATTGTGCAGATGCGGAAGACTTACGAAGGGGCTTTGCAACAAGTCGACGGGCTGCTGAGCTATTTGGAAAAACAAGACGACGCGGAGTTGGCCGAGAAAAATTATACTGCGAAAAATGCAATCTCGGATCAAGAGAAAATGCTTCCAAAGCAAGAAGCAAACACAAATGACTAATTTCTTTAAAAAGGTGTAGTTTTACAGTTATGCTTTTGTAATTACATAATATATTACAGTATTAAAACAGTACATACGTATTAATTTTTCTGTGTATCCTTGACGCCTCTCGTAAGCATACAAAGCACTTTTCTGTTTTCATTAACAAAATGCATTTTAGGTTAGTTTTGAGTGATATACTAAAATATTAAGCGTTATTTAAACATTTCCTGCTGTTTATTTTACGTTTTATTGTACATAAAACGATTTTTTAAAGTTGGAATGACTGTTTTCTCTTTTGCTATACCCGTTTTTAGCTTTTTTAGGATTATCCGCGATTTTTGTTATCCGCTGCGGCCGCGCCACCCAATTCCGCGGATAATCGGGAGTGTACTGTACATTCAAGTAAGATAAAATAATGAATAATGAGGACATTAGAGTTAAAACATCAAAAACTCAAACATATGACTTAAATACGACACATGAGAAAGGAATAATATATTAAATGAAAAGAAATTTTTAAACGGAAATAATTTAAAGAAATAATTAAAATTTGACATTATACGTTCACCAAACTATATTCATAACAGAATTCAGTTTGGTACTATTCGGTTTTGAGAGCCGTAAAAAATCGCCAGACTATTGTTGATGCCAGTGCTGCCAAAAATAACGCAAGAAAGGAAGTATGACAGTAAATAACTATCTAAGATTGACGTTTTAATTTAGATAAAAGTTTAATTTCATATAATACTTTTTTATTATTATAATTTATATAAAAAAGGCTAAACATGACTGAATGGAAGCATAAGAGTAAATAACTATTTCAGATCATTATTATAATTTATATAAAAATTGCTAAACATAACTGAATGGATGCCTGCATCGCTATTTCGCTACCGAGTTATCGCTAAAGCATAGTTTCATCTCGTTGATTGTTCGAACATAATTTTCTATAATGAATGATGCCTTTTCTTTGAAAATATTCTCGGTAAAGTGCAGAATCGCTCATTTATTTGTTTGCCGCTTTTTACAAGGGTAAAAACAATTGGATTTTTGTCAATTTTCTTTTACTTTTTAAGTGAAAATAGGTCGATGTGTACATAGATAAAGTCAAGGGTGTGCGCAGTGCCATTTTTGTGCAATTCTAGGATTTTTTTTTTTAAGTGAAAATAGGTCGATGTGCACATGGATACCGAGTATGTGCAATTCTTAAAAACGCGTCAAGCAGTGGGTGATTCTGCACTTTGCGCTAAATTCTATTGCAGACCTTTCGTCATGGGCAATTTCCAAATTGTTAAATCCATAGGATATCAAAAAAGGATTTAAAGATTAAACTATTATTTCAATGGCGTCTTGAGAAATATAGAACTGTATAAACTTACGCAATCTGAAATCGGCGCGTAAACTAGATTTGGCGTGCTGTTAAATGGGCGCGTTTGCTAGATTTGGCGCTTTTGCGCATACATTTTCGCAATTTTTTTACGGTTCTGAAAACGGAATAGTACCTTCAATTTAAAATAAATGAGAAGTTCCTCTGAAAAATATTGCATTTGTATCATAATTAATTGGTTATTTTATGTTTCTAAACTTTTCTGTCACTTCTCCCTTTCCGTTTTCCTGTCAGAATATAAAATTTAGCTTGCGCGTATTTAAGTGAGGGTTTGAGATTGCTTTGGTCAGAGCGTGTTCCGGCTGTTGAAATCCACGTTACTAGTTGATATAACAACACTCCTCTCCCCGGCGTTGCTTTAATCTTGCAAATAGTGCTGTCACGCCAGTGCAGGTTAGAGCCAACGGGCTAGCCTTTGGCTAACTTAAGATGTAATTCAGTTTAAATCTGAATCCTCATTTTTGAGTTCACGCTGGTTTTATAAGCACCAAAAGTGCCATCTGTGAAACTTATTTGAGTTTTTAACAAAGCAAGTCCTTGACATCCTTCTTACGTTTCTGTTTGCTTCACTAAATATAGCGATAAGTCGCTTAGTTCCATTTAGAGTGTTGGCTTAGTGTATATTGTCAAAACGACTAACACTCTACAAATTCATAAATGAGAATCCGAAAGAAATCACTTATATGATGCAACTCCCAGTCATTTAGAGACCTATGACTTCTAACCTTTAATTATAAATTTAATAAAAAAAATTAACACCTACCAGTCTCTAGTCGACTGAAATAAAACAATCTATCGTACAAAATTACTTAATCACAACGTACCTGTTTTTGTTCTCCAGACAAAAGCTGCAAGCAGTAACAAGATGCTCGATATTCTGAAAGCGGCTATCATGCCGTCGTTGTAATAGTTGATACTTTAGGCGACATCATTTTTGATGTCAACTGCGAGCAACTAAATTTAGCTTGGAAGGAACGAGCTTATCCAGACAGTTTGTGGAAACATACCTGCAAAATGAAAAAATATTCTATGATTTTTCATTGAATCAAAAATTTAAGTCTAATAGTTAAAAAAGTAAGGATGTAAAAATGAAAGTGAGACCAAGTTGGATATTAGGTAATATCGCTAAGTTCACGAGCAAAAATCACATAAGAAAATATTTTCAGGCCTTTCGTTTGCATTTAGTCGCGGAAAGAATAAGACCTCTGAATACTAGTAGTTAGTCCCCGGATAATGTTGTTGTCCTAATATTGTATTGCTTTTATGCGTTCCGGGGCCCACCAGCGGCCGAGCGGTAAAGACGCTGAACACTGGTAGTTCGGTCTGAGGTTCGAATCCCGCGAACGGGCTGGCTGAATGGGTGTTTTCGTGGTTTTCCCCCATGTGTAACGTGTATACGAGCCAGTTTCCCTTAAAAAGTCCTCCACGAAGGCATACCTCCCTTAAGGCAGATAGCCCTTGAATGCTTTGCCGTAATTTAATAAACCAAACCTTATGTGTTCCGGTTTCATTTCCTTGCAAGTTGGATACTGTATGAGATTTTCCTCTTCCGCAATGTGAATCGTCATCACCAGGCCCCCTCCTCTTCCGAGTGACATCATTAATGAAGAAATTAGCAGACATAATATTTTATGTTTTTATCCCTTGGTCAGCCTAAGATTTGTAGATGTTAGATTTACATTTACTAAAAATTTTAAAATATTTAAATTTTTGCGTAGGTAACTCCAAATTGTTCCCTTAAAACTTTTGCACGAAGGCATTCTTTAAGAAAAACTACCCAAGAATGGAAAAAATGCATCCCCTCCCCCCTCCCAAAAAAAAAACAGATTTTATCTGCGAAAGACTAGTTCATATTATTCTCGGAAAAAATTTCAATTATATCAAAATATTAAGAAATGCACTCTTTCTGTGCATTAAATTTCAGCTCCTCTTTAAAGTCAGCCCGTTCACCGGCATTTGAATCCGGATCAAACTACCAGTATTCAGCAGTTTCAGAGCTGAATGAACCTAACTTACGTCTTTGTTTGCTTAACTAAATATAGTGATAAGTCGCTTAGTTCTGTTAGTTATCTTGGCTTAGTCCGCTTAGTTAGATTGGCTTAGAGTATGTTATCAAAACGAGTGACACTAACCCTGGTGAGTCCATAAATTCATAAGAATTAGACTCATATAACGCTGAAAAAAAATTTTTTTGATTGATCCTAGATTGCAATTTAGCATTAATTTTATTACATTAATGACAGAAATATTTTCACAGTGGATAATATAAAATCATTGTCATGTATTTTCATGAACTTTGATGGAAACTGATGTTAAGATAATGACATATGAATTAATACATAACATTTAACAATAGATAATAGCTGCTAAAGAAATTAATGAAATTTGTGATTACATATGTTAACGTAAAACATGACAGCTAATAACAGACTTTAGGGAACGTAATATGCAGTTACATTTGTTTACATACGAATTAACGCCTAATATGATAACTGGCAATAAATAAGACAGAACTTAATAAAATCTTTTATTTTTATACTTTTACATCGAAAATATGTGGAAGAATTTTATACGAGTTTATAAAGGTGATACATATTATACATCACTAGATCTAAAAGCGATTTTGGAAACCTTCAACGTGTTACATCTTTAATCTTTTGTATCGTGTGACTGTTCATATATGATTCATAGAAATGTGATTCTGCTGAGATTAATAGTTTTTGGCAGAAATGAAAAGTTAAATGTACATTATAATTTTATACGAAATATCGATGAAAGTGACCTTCTTTTTCAATCAGTAGAATTTGTAAGGGAATCGTATTACGAAAATTATGGTTTAGATAATGTGATACTCGCAAAGAAATCGAGGACTATTTGCGCCTAAGGAGAGGGAGCTTACGTGAAGGATTTTCTTAGGGAAACTGGCTCGTATACTTGTAGAAAGCCACGAAAACACCCATGCAGCCAGCCCGTTCGCCGGGACTCGGAACTCCGAACCGAACTATCAGCTTTCAGCGATTTATCGTTAAGGCCGCTGGTGCGTTTTGCTAAATTTATGAAACGAAGAAAATGAAAATTATATTTGAAATAATAAAACAAACAAACGTCTCAGAACAACGAATATGATATTATGATGAAAAATATATATGGTGAAAGTTATGATCTTGGTCATTCTAGTAATTTTATATTAAAACTAATTTTGAAAATGTCTACAAACTTTTGTTTCAAAAAAGTAATAAATAATTATCACATACCTGTAACTGAAACGAAGTCATGCTAAAATTATCTGTAATAAATTCAGCCGCAGTTTTTATGAATAAAAATATGTACTGTTTTGAATATTTATGATTAATTTTAATAAGAAATAAACATTTAGTGTTACAACTGCTATGGATCTTTTAAACAAATGTATCTTTTTTTGCTCCATGTAAGTTGCGGAAAAAAAAATTGCAATATGTATCTTTTTTTACTGTAAATTAAATCAATTAAATACATTACAAAGATATAAATAATTCAGACGGACAAAATTACTTCTACATCAGTCAGTTTGTTAAACAATGTATTGCTTTAATTTGAAAACTAAACTAAAACCCTTACGCCCGAAGGAATGACAACACTTTCCGAAACTGGAAAATTTTCCAAGTAGCCTAGAACATATAGCGTGAAGAACGATACTTTTCAAAAGTGGAAATTTATCAGACCACATAGATGACTAACGGTATGATTTGAAAAACTGAATAAATTATAGATATTTTAAACGTCTACAGAATAATACTATTTTTTTTATTCAACAGTTCAATTTTTAACACCTGAATCAAATTAAATTCGAGGGAGAAATTGAATTTGAAATCACTGTTTCATATTTTCTCAAATAAAACTAAAAAATCACAAAGCACGTCATGTAAAGAGAAAATTCGAACAACTTCCAGATATTATGATGTACCATATGGAAATGAGAGGAAAAGAAAAGAAATTTAACGAGCGGGAAACCAAAGCGAATTCTATCATTCAGTAGGCACACGTGAGTAAAACTTGATTGCTTTTAGAAAGGAAAACAGGAGATTAAGGTAAACAAGGCGAGATTGTACGGAGGAAAAAAAAAAGAGAGAGAGAGAGAGAGAGAGAGAAGGAAGAGGCAAACTGGTTTAATGTAAGTTAGAACAGGAAATCGCACATGAGGGTGCAAAGACCAGTCAAGAACGTGATTGAACGTGGAACATAAAAATGTATTATACTCACAAATAAAAAAAGGGGGGACACTTTTAAAGCCACGAGAAAACTGTTATAAACGCTAATTTTAAAACAGATATCTGAAAGAAAGGAGTACACAAGGAAAAGAAAACTTCAATTTCCCCCCCCCCTTTGATTTTATTCAGCTGCTGGAAAACTTTCGAATACCAATAGCACAATTGTAAATAAATTCCAGCTAGATTTTCCAAAATAAGCAATTCTTTGATATTTCATGTGGCCTGGATAAATTTTCGGAATGACTATTTCATCAGTCGCGATGAGGCATTCTTAAAATAATGCACATAATTATATCTTTGTCAAATATAAGTCCAAAATGCAAAGAGTTTTCTGTTTGCTGACTATAATTAAGGCAATGCGCACGAAGGTTTGCGGTTTGTTGGCATGGTGTTAGGGCAGCTGGCTGCCATAACCTTGCGCATGGATTCGAATCACAGAGAAGGCCTGGATGTTTGTAAATGCCTAGTATTCTTGCAGCGTGAGATAACTTAAAACACTGTCGGGCCGAAAGTTTCCTCCAGAAGCTGATGGTAGAAAAAGAACAGGAAATACTTGGACCTGTCCCAGAATTGGAGTGGAGCTGGAAATTCTCCACCGGAATTAGGGCGGAGCTGGGCAAACTCATACTGTCACTTCATAAGGTATTACTCCCGCCTTCTTAGCATGCCTTCGTAGTGTAGTGGCCTGCACGCTGGGCGCGTACTCCAGAGGTCCGTGGTGCGATTCTCGGTGAGGGAGTGCCTCATTTTTCATCACTCCTGCTTCCAATTAACCTAATGTCTCTACACTGGTGCCCGGACTAAAAGAGTGGTAGATCATGATTCTCCACACCCAGAATTTGGCGATTCGGTACCCTAAAAATCCCAGTCACCCTTTAAAAGGGGAAGTATATAAGGTATTTCTCCCGCCTTCTTAGCATGCCTTCGTAGTGTAGTGGTCAGCATGCTGTTCCAGTTTTAAAGCGTAGTTAAAGCATTTTTTTATCGCTCTCATCTTTAACGCATTTAAAATTTTCATAAATCATACTTTCCAACAACGCAGTGCATAACATCAACCTGAATCGTACTCGCGTAATTTTGCCCAAAATTGAAACAGTTATGGATTTATGTGCAGTGGTGTATTTTATACCTTCGCTAGATATGGCGTAAACATATTTAACATCCGTGTTTATAATTGTTTATTATAGATGTTTTTTGTAAATATACTTTTCTCTTTTAATACAGTCTATTCTGAAAATTTATGTTTAAAGGTATGTAACTTGAAATTTCATGAATATGAAAAATCAAAATTTAGCTTTTCTTGTTTAATATTTGAATTCAATTCCCTATTACATGTTTTTCAAGTTAATAACCGCTAAACATACAGTTCATTAAGAAAATCAATATTCACTTTTTATTGTAGCGTTGATTTTTTACCCAATGTAGTGTTATATAATTGTAATCTGGATCTAAAGTACAATATTACTTAAGCTTGAACGAGAAAAGTTTTTTTTTTTTTTTTTTTTTTTTTTTTTTTAAATTGCAAACAACACAAGTTTACTTTGTCGAGTTTATTACAAAAATATAAGATCGGCAATAACCATATCTACTGAAAAGAAAAGATTCAATTACTGAATTATTATATAAGGTATTTCTCCCACCTTATTCAGCGCCTTACTGAGCATGCCTTCGTAACGTGGCGGTCTGCACGCTGGACGCGTATTCCAGAGGTCCGTGGTTCGGTTCCCGGCCTAGTATTCTTGCAGCGTGAAGGTGTTTGCTCATTCTTCACGACTCCTGCTTTCAAAAAAAATACCTAACGTCTCTACAATTTATATTATGGGAAAAACTTCGAGGGCTATCTGCCCAAGGGCAGGGATGCCTTTATGGAAAACATTTCACGAAAAGCTGCCTCATAATCACATTACACTTGGAGAAATCTAAGGAAACCGTGCACCGGGATCTCTGCTCGGTTCGAATTCAGCGGTTTTACAGATCTTGGAAAAATAGAGTGCTGACCTATAAGCAAGATAAATAGGATCCATCATAATATAAATTATTATTAAATTTCTGAATAATCTAGGTTCTGTATTATTCGAGAAAATCCAATAAGTATAACAAATTTTAAGACCTTATTTAACGCTGTTCCTATTAATTCTGATTCGATATAAGGTGATTTTCCGAATCCTGAAAAGCTCGTAATTTATGATGTTTGGTTGTATAATATATACGCTTTAACTTGAAGCCAAGAAATGTAAGCCTCTACCAATGGTCGAGTGGTTAAGATCGATAAATACTGTTTTTATTCGACCTGGGTTCGGACCTGGGTAGATAGTATTCACGCACCTTGCCATATTATAAAAACTGTAATCTAAAAATACTAAATTTTCACTATTTTATTCGAATATACGTGATTCATTCTTATCAATAGTAGGAAAAACCGTTCAAAGTAGCAAATGATTTCTTTATACTGATGAATGAAAAATTCAAGCTATCAAATTAGATATGTCAATTTTTATTTGAAAATTCGTGCCATTGTACTTGAGCGAGAGCCTTACTATAGAGGCTGTTTGCACATTCTTCAGACGATTTTTATTGTATTTACAGAAATACTTTATGTAAAATGTTTGTGTTTTAAATGTTCTATTTGCTAACTCTTATTCTTTACTATCTTTCCACACCGTAATTTCTCAGACAATAAAGCGTTTTGTAGAACCGTAAGAGGTATATTATCCCATTCCTCTTGAACAGCTTTCCAAAGTCCAAAGAGAGTTGTAAGTCGACGTTTGGACAATCCGCTTTTTAAACGTCTAAAAGCGCAAAAATCTGTAGGTTACATCAGGATAACAGGAGATTTAGTAGAGATATGAATGAAGAATATGCCCTTGATACATTCCTTGTTCCATTTTTTTCCAGGAAATGAACAGTGCATTTTGAGGTGTGACGGCTTGCTTCCTCTTGATGCAGTTTTACTGATTGATGGCATTGTGGTTAAAGAGAATTTCATATTTGAAAATAAGATATAAAATATGTTCCTGATAATATGGTGAAATTAATTTTAACATTTTTCTCCACTCTCTTTATTTTAATTTGCCATTATATGAAAAGCCAATTATAAATTGGAACAATCATAAATCCCTTTTAAAACCTTTCTTCAGATTCTTTAAACCATGTTTTGAGACTTTTTTCTCTTTTTGTTGAAAATAAATGGATTTATTTTATTGCAGTCATTTTAAATACACCTGAGATTCATCTATGGTAACAATATTTTTCCATTTTTGTCTGGATAAATGTTTCTCATAAAAAATTCTGCAACTCGCTCCGAGTCGGTGATAAATCGCAGAGAAAGACGACACTCATTGTGTTTTTTAGCCTTTTTAAGCTTTAAATCAGTAATAATCACTTTGTTGACTGTTGACACTGAAAATTATAATGATTTCGCAACTGTCCTTTGACTTGGAAGAGTTTCTTTTAACATTAAAGATCTTACCTTAGGATAAAAATATTTAACATTTCACACATTCCGTTTTTTCTTGGTTACGTATTTCGAACAGTTTTTTCCTTGAAGCCAAACTCTGACATTCTTTTCTTTTCTTGCGGACAAGTTCACCTATCATAGCTTTAGATATCGAAAAACTACGGCTTTCAGGATGTTTTTTAATAATTAGATACGAATAATTGTTTTCACAAAGAGCACAGAAATAGCCTTCCATTCATTGCTTCTTTTAAACCGCCATTTTGCATGAAAAACTCTCAAGTAGCATACGATAATTTATACTTTCAAAAATAGTGGTGTGGTGTATTTAATTATGGCAAAGCACACTAGGGCTATCTGCCTAAGAGGAGGGATGCCTTTAGTGGAGGACTTTCTAAGGGAAACTGGCTCGTATACACGTTACACATGGGGAAAACCACGAAAACACCCATGCAGCCAGCCCGTTCGCGGGATTCGAACCTCAGACCGAACTACCAGTGTTCAGCGGCTTTACCGCTCGGCCGCTGGTGGGCCCTTTCAAAAATAGATTGCAATTAAAAAAAATTTCCAAGTCGACGAATGTTTTTATAGCAATTCAAAAGAAATAATAGATTTGTTTCAATAAATGTTACCGATATAATATATTGGAATGATATTTTTAGTAACATGTTTTCAAACACTTCTTGAAACTTTAGAATAGCCAGAATTCGTGTTCATTTGATAAAAATATTTAAGTCGCATTCCATTTAAAAGCCATTCTATGGGTACATAATTTCGTATTTAAAAATACATCAACAGAATGATAAAAGAAATCTAAGATATCTTTAAAATCTGTCTTACCGCATTCCATTCACCTAGCATGACATCTATGGCAGGACAACGCCTTTGCTGATACCAATTGCACATGTCCTTTCATTAATACATCACATATGCTCCTTTTTCATCCTGAATTATCACTACTCACCACGCGTAACGCCCTGAATATAACATCAAACTCAAGTTGAAGATTCTGCACGCTAAGTCAACCACGATATTATGGAGAGCATTACTGCATTTGATGAAGTACTCATGCCAAAATCGTGTCCCTAAAGACTGCATAATGCTGCTTTTCTTTTTAAAAAAAAATGTGTTCCGAAAAAGTGAACAATTTATGATGTATCAGAAAACTACTTCTAAAGAGTTAAAATGAGGCATTTCGTAAGATGACCTATCTAGGTAGTCAGGCCTCCAAGCAACTTTATATTTACAAGCAGGGGCGGATCGAAGCTGTGTGGGCTGGTTTTTCCACATGACTAGTCTGAATAACTACGGAAATATTCATAATCAATTCCGCAGAAGCTTTTTCTCGCAACTCCCACTTTTTTTTATCCATATATTCAAATTCATGACAATGTTACATACTGATGTATTCCGACTATTTAAAAATTTATCTTCAAGTTTCTAACTAGCTAATCTTGCTGATATATCCGTTCAAATAGTAAAAAATGTACATATATATAACCAGATATTTGAAATAATTTATAATTAAATAATAAATTTAAATTTAGAAATACCAAAGGCAGGAAAAAATTGCGTCGTTATTAAGCAATCGGAATTTTTGCAATGGAAAACAACCTGTAAACCCCAGTTCATGTTGTTGCAATTTTAATAGGCACCAGTCAGTGTAAATCGCAAAGTTCAATTTAACAAATTCTAAACTACAAACGTGTCGATCATAGAGTGTTTAAAAATAAAAAGACTATTAGTAGATGCGTATCATTATTTCATAGAATAAATCATCAAGCAAAGCCAGTGACACAAACTAGTTAATGACCTCTAAAGTCACGCAATATATACAAATTAATATAACAGTATCGCACAACTCACCCGTTTTTGCATGCATTTCACTTTCAGTTAGGCTGTTGACTTTATTATTGATTTTTATAACTGATGAGGAGTAATTCACGAATGCAAACAGAAAGTATGAAAAATTAACTTATAAATGAGAACAGAACGTGTACTAAGTGCAACTAAAAATAATGTTAAAATGTTAATATTTCCCCGTGTTTTCATGGTGTGCATATTTCCCATGTTTTCATATTTTTATCCGCGAATGCAGGGAAAATATTAACACGCAAGTCTGGAACGAAGGGAATAATTTAATTTTTAAATGCTAAGTATTCTATACTTTATTTTAATTAATCTTCTGATTAATATATTCAACTCATCGACTCTGACTAGTCTCTGACATCGACATTCAATAAGAAAACTCATCTGCAAGTTTTAATGACTAACTTTTAATGAAGGTAAAATAAATAATAAAGCCTTTATTCATCTGAATAGTATAGCAATTACTAAATTTATAATATTGTTGCGTGCGTACGGGATCGTAACAGATTGAATGCACAAGTCCGATAAAAGGTTAATAAAATTTATTCTTATCACAAGAAATATAACAAAAAGCTGGAATTTTCCTCAGAGATATTCGTACAAGTGTTTTATCAGGCAGTAATAATCAGTAAAACGCAAATACGTTAAATAGAACGCAATACAACCAGTAGCTATACTTTAAACTTTTAAAAACGTTAAAATGCAACGCAGTTCAAAGAAAAAAAACTAATTCAGATATTTCAGTTCGCACCGAATTAAACAAATCGCATTAACAGCAACTAAACAACTGAACTGTGATGTCTCTTTCCGGGCTTTTTAAAGTTTTCAATGGGTCGCGAGAGAGTTCTAGCAATTTCTTTGTTTCTCGAGATTTCTGGAAAGCAAAAGAGTAGAATTACGGTCACAGCTAACATAGAAATCACACATTTATTCAAATTAAATATAAATTACCAAGATAAACTTTACTTTTCGACGTAGCTTTCTCTTAAAATTTATCACGCGCTGCATTGCACAGGGAAATCAGACAATTTCGTTTCGGCTACTATTCTAACATAGAATTATATAATTCTATGTTTCGGCTACTATATAATTCTATGTTTCGTTACTAATTATAATTCTATGTTTCGGCTACGCAGGACTTGACGTCGAAAGGGACAATTCTCAGAACCCGCACAGTTCCAGGAAACCCACGTTACCATTTTCACTTACAAAAAGACTTCAACGCCAAACACTAATCGATTACAGCTCAGATTGGGATCACGTGATGCTCGAAAAGCAGAACTTTCGTCTGATTGGTTGTCTCTACCCGGGACAGAGGTTCAGCCGAGACATTTTCGGCGAGTTTTGAAAAAAAATCCCGCGTAGTCGAAACGTCTTTTCCGTAGCTAGGCGGGACTTCGAATCAGGCGAAGCTCTTTTTCCTAGGAATTCTCCCATTTAAAATTGCCAGAATCTGGAAGCATTAACCATTGCTACCCGAATCTTGTTTCTCAGAATACTCCCGTCTAGCAGGGACCATCGCTAGATGTGATAACTTCTTATGAAAAACTGGCTCGTATACACGTTACACATGGGGAAAACAATGTAAACGTCCATGCAACCAGCCTGCTAGCATGGATACGAACCCAGGTCGAAACTAGGGGTGCTCAGCGATTTTACCACTCGGCCGCTGGTCAGCCCCTGTCCTAGAGAAAGGATGTCTTCGTGGAGGACTTTTTAAGAGAAATTGGCTTCTATCTACATAACACAAAGTACTTTTAAAAGATCTAGTCTGACCTGAGGCCACTCGGTAGCCAAGTAGGTAAGAATCGTTGAATATTGATCGTTCGATCTGGCTTCGAATCCGAATGAAAAGACTAGTCGCGTAGGCATCTTCATGGTTTCCTCCGTGTAACTTAACTTTCTAAAAGAATCTTCTCAAGTTTCTTTTAGAAAGTAACTTCATGGAGGCTTTCCATTACGTAATTTGCCCCGCCCAGCCGGTACAGTGGTTAGTGACCCTGACTGCCGTAGCGATGGGCCTGGGTTCAAATCCTGGAGAAGGTACTGTTGTAACTGTCTGTCCGTTCACGGGAGACAACGTTGACCATCTATAACGTATTTCCATAATGAAACGGCCGCCACTTCCGGCCCTTAGTAACGCAACGCTAATGGCTATTAAATAAAGCGCTCGGCCATTAAAAAACATAACAAACGGTCCGCATTTGGTAGCCACAAATAAAATTAATATGTAAAATAACACCGAAATTCCTTCCCTTGCTGCGAAATTCACATGAGTTAGAAAGTGAAATATAGACATCAGACTATATCTGAAATGTACATACTAAAGTCGCAGAATAAAAAATAAAAAAATCTTTACATATGAAGATGTTTATGACTTCTACGACGGTTTTGAGACAAAAGAAAAAAAAATTAGCATTTGGTATAATTACTCATCGACTTTAATACAATATTGAAAGATCTTTATCTAAATTATTCCATCTTCAAAACAGGTGCCCACCAATGGCCGAGTTAACTGCTGAATACTGGAAGTTCAGCCTGGGTTCAGTCCCAGGAGAACTGGCTGGTTGCATAATTAGCGTTCGTGGTTTTCTCCATGTGTAGCCTGAATACGAAATAGTTTCCCTTAAAAAGTTAAGCTTACCAGCGGCACAGCTCTCTTCTTAGGCAGACAGTTCTCGTATGTTTTACCGTATTCAAATAGCCTAACCAAAACAAGTATTTTAATTTCTTATTTATTAGTGCAAAGGGGCTTTGTCCCTGAAGGACTATTGTTTTCGTTTTGCGATTTTGCGTTGAATCGCTATAAATGCCCGTTTCATTTTTCAAACTGTTGCCACCAAATGTTAGAGTCCTGCATTATATTTGAAGAAATTAAATAATGAAAAATCTGCATAAATGTATGTATATTTCTCGCATTGTGATAAAACAACGGTGCATAGAGCCAACGAATTTTGAATGACGTAATCCTACTGCGAATATGGGCATCTGGAAGCCCAAATTTGAAATTTGGAATTTGTTTTATTATCGATTTCCTATTTTGTAAATCTTTAACGAATTTTTGATTAACAAACTCAAGGATTTCAAAGCGAACCATGGCAACGTTGTACAGAAAAAGCATTTTTATCTCCAGCGCGTGAGACTGCATATCGGAAATTCTAAAGATATGCTCAATTTAAAACTATTTTGCGATATTGCTCTTGAACTAAATTTTATGATTTAAGTACGAAGAACGTGATATTCAATAAATAAAGGTAACAGACAAAATGTTAAAAAAATGCCCCTTTGGAGGTAATTTAAAATCTGAAACGTTTCAGAATATTTTTTTAATCCTTTTTGTTTGAGAAATACTTTGATGAAAAGGAAATAAATCAATAAAACATTAATTTTAATTATTAATCGTGTTTAAACATTTTAACTTTATATATACCTTACTTTACACTGAAATTACGGAGCCTTCAAAAGGTTATTTGAATAGACGCTGAACTGATTATAGTGATTATTATACTAATAAGAATGATTTCAAAACTGTAGGATTAAAAATAATTTAATAGATAATCACGACAAAATTTAATATCTTTTTTGGCCACAATGAACATTACGCAAAACAAAACGGCGAAGAAGAAAGCTGACTACATGGTGAAATTCGTTTTGAAAGATCTGCAACCCACGCTTCAGGCACCTTTGTCATCAGTTCACTGATTGTTGGTCGCCAATAAACTAGTCCGACAATGGCGTCCTAGACATGGTCGATAGATGAAAAGATAAGATAAACTTGTAGAGTTAACCAAGAAAGTATGTGATAATGTATCGTTATCTTGTTGAAAAACAGAATTTGTAATGCTTTTAAAAAGGGTTGCAGTGCAGTTGATTCAGCTTGGGTATACTTTGCGTTAGTCAAACTGTCATCTACAATAAATAAAGTGACCGAATTTTGTAAGTAATGGCTACACGACCTCTGTGGTGTTCCACGATGCACGATCGATTATCTGACCAGTCTCCTCCTGTAAGCAGATAAGTCCATTACTGACGCCTAAACAGAAGAGTCAATCGTTGCAGAAGACAACGCAGTGATATTCTGCTTGTCAGGAGATTCTTTCCTTGCATTGCTAAACATGCTTTCAACAATATAACCTTCTCAATAACAGCCTTCGCAGGTGGAAGACCCATCAAGAGAATCAATCTCGAAATGCTTCATTCAGTTGCTGAGTGATTTCGAACATGTGAGTAATCAGGAATAATATCTTAAATCTGCCATTGCAGTTCTTTATCATGTAGCTAATCGCTGGCAAAAAGCCTTCATTCAGAGATTCCTTTGTACATGACCATCTTATCACAGTTTATACTTTGCCATATTGTCGCTGGAATGCATTATGACCTACAGTTGCAGCAAAGTTTTTCTTGGCAATGTTATTAAACATAGTAGTAAAACATTAGCTTAAAGCTCTGATCTGTCTAATATGGACAAATCTGCACAGAATAAATCTATGACCATCAATGGCATCTCATACGCTTCTGTAACTAGTAATTCAAAATCGGATATGCGAAACTCCAAACCACAGGTGCAAGGTTCTGTTAAAAAGCAAACTGTTATTAAAAATCATACTCAAAATAACTTTGGTCTAGGTGGATTAATTGATATTATGAATGTACTTAAAGAAATTGGAAATATGTTTAAGGGGGTATCCCTTGGTAATATTGTTAAAAAAAGTCTCCGTTCGTCCAATAACGCTAGTGATAAGTTATTTGTTGTATTTAACATATTTGAAGATATATTTGGTTCTTGTAATAGTAGTAATAATGAGTAATTCTATAAACAGTTGAATCATTATTTTACATGGAATGCGAACGGACTGTCCCGCTAAATTAATGAGCTCTGGGATTTTATAAATGAGTACGACCCTGACATTTTCTTCCTACAAGAAAAACCATCTTAGCCCTGCCACCCCTATCTATGCTGTTTACCGATTTAACAGACCTTGGACTGCCAGACACCCAAGAGGAGGAGGCACTGCCCTTCTGATTAAATGCTGCATCTCTCATAACTCTGTTCCAATTCCACAGCTTTTAGCCATAGAAACCACAGCTATTTCACTCATAACAAGCACTTCCACAACATACAATTTTGTCTCCACATACATTCTACCTTCACTTAATCCTCAGTCAATCCTTGCGGACTTAAAGGTTCTACAATCACTACACCACTTGGCACGCATGCTATTACAGGTAGAGACCTAAACTCTAGACAGTACTTTTGTAGCAATTATTTCTAGACTAGGCAATTTCAACGCAAAGTAATTTATTTCAATTAGTAACTCTAATTTTTAACAGTTAAACTGTTAGATGTATGACATTTAGCTGATAATGAATAATGCAGATGACGTGTTACAAAATAGCTTGGAAAACTTAATTATTAAATTAAACTGTACTTATTAAAACTGTATTTTATTTTCAATAAATTTAATTAATTAAAAAATTTCCATTTAAACTGTATTTTATTTTCAATAAATTTTCTTAATTAAAAAAATTTTCCATTTAGTAGCTGGTTTTGCTTCACCATCAGTATTTTCGAAAAGATTTCAAATGGGTACAAAAAGTATTTGCGTTTCTCGCTATGAACATATAAACACTATTTTTGAAAAGCATCTTTACCTTAAGGTGAAAATATTTAAACCTCGAAATGTTCAAACCTTCGATTTTTAAATTAAAACCTTGGAGTTTGTCTCTTGTGTAGAATATAAATTAGCATATATTTCACAATGAAATTTTGCAACAACTTCACATGGCGAAATACTCTATATTTTGATATGACATTCTACGAAACTCAGAACTAAACTAAACCTTCCCATTTAAAAAGAAAGTGTAAATGTAAAATTAGCGCATTCAACTTTATTTCATTTTTTCTAATACTTAGCAGCGAAACAATTGTTCTTTTTTTTTATAAACAAATTAATGTTGTCAATTCTGTTATTGAAAAATATATCGAGTTTATATACTATATATTGAGAGAGAATTATTTCTTACAATTTTACTTTTTTTAAATCAAGTAATGGTTTCGCTTTTAATATGAAAGCAGTGTTATTTTTAGTAATTACAGTTTTATGCACCACTTCTCCGATGAAGTTATAATTAAAAAAAAAATAATTCTGCAGTAACGCGGAAAAATTAATTTATTTTATGCTGCGATTCAAAACTGAATGTTTTTCTTTCGATCTGACGCCATAGGAATTGCATCATCATATATTTCGCTCTTAAAAAAAAATAAATAAATAAAAATAAAAATAAATAAATAAAATAATAATAATAAAATAAAAATAAATAAATAAAAAATAAAAAAAGCGTAAATGTTAAGCGTTAGTAAATAAAGTTCTGATTCTAGCAAAACTGCACGACAATTATTGCTTTAAATATGCGTGAGGAATTTCAAGTTAGCATTTGGAATTCTCAGAAATTTTTCATTACATTAAATAGAATTTAAGGCATTAAATGCTTTTTTAACTTTCTTGAACGAATTATTACGAAATATGTTATTCTGAGATAAAACTTCTATGAAACCACATCTATTTTGCATACTAGAAATTACATTTTAGAATTATGATTTCAAAATGATTGCAGTTGACTTCAAAATTGCGAAAGATTTTCATTCGTAAAATATTTTGATTAGTATTCCCTGACTATTACATACATGAAAATACTGTTCGATCCATAGGGAAGTATTAAAAATAAATTTTGGTTAGTTCAAGTGATTGATCTGAGTATTCCTTACATTCAATCTATTGACGCATCAGCAGCCGAGTGGATAAGAACCGTTAACCATTGGTAGTTTGTACCAGGTTCGGTTTCCGGCAGCTGAAGAGATTGGCTGTATGGTTGTTTCCTTCTGTGTAATGGTTAATTGTAATTGTTTATGGTATAATTCGGAAAGGCTATCTATCTGGTTTAGGAAGATGCCTTTGTGGAGGAACTTATTGAAGGAACCTGGTTTACATAAATATAAGCATATCAGAAAAATAATCAAAATACTCACGGAGCCAGTCTGTCAAAGAATAGTACCCAGGTAAAGTATCAGTATTCAAGAATCGTATTAATTCAGACCTTGATGATCCTTCAGCTATCATGAGCTTCTTTATGTATAACGTGTCAACCTGTTTTCCTAATAAAGTGTATCATGGAACCATACTATTTCCTATGGAACTATACTATTCCATGCAACCGTTGGAGACTTTATCAAATAAATTAACCTGAATATAATATACTCTCTTTTATAATTGAAATAGTTTCAAGCAGAAAGCTAAAGTATATGTAATCATTCGAATTCTTAAAATAAACGTATTTTCACTTTAGCTTAGGTTCCAAAATAAAAAGAATAAACTTATTTTCACTTCAGCTTAGGTTCCAAAAATAAAAAGAAAGCGTAAATGAAAAATTCAAGTCATTTTAATTTAAGTCAAATTAGTTGTTATTTTAATCAAATTTATAACTAATAATTGTATTTGTAATTCAAGTCAAATCACGTAACTTACAGTTTGACACTATGATCACTCAGATTCATGTAACCAAATAGCAGTAACAAAGGCACATGTTTTTTTTTTTTTGTTTTGTTTTTTTTTGTTTTCACTCCAGCAACTTTTACTGCTAAATAATTTATCCCAGGCAGATCAACTCTGGGGCGAATTCCTTCGCAGTTTCTACAATCTAATTCTTCACGGATCACTAACATCAGGAGGGGATTCATGGACGATATTTCATTATACTAAGGTCGCAGTTAAGCACAAGTACGTATCACACTCACGTCTCTTCTTTCAGAAATCCCCCCCCCTTTTTTTCATCCGTATTTGAAATCAGATACTATTCTTTTTATTAAGCGAGAGTTAAAAATTCGCGTTTTGGCAAAATAGTATTGTTACCATCAACAAGGCCTGATATTTTTCTTTATTTTATAAATTATAAAAATTCATTGCTCGTTCAGCATAATAAAGTGAATTTAAAAACAATTTATATTTCATAAGATTTCCAACGAATATTTTAAAATTTTCACCATTGACCTAATTAAAAAAAAAGGCGTTTATGAAGCCATATACTAATGGGTAAATTTTAATTGATAAACTGCACATTGTAAGGCAATAGCAAGTGACTTCACGCTGTCCTGTAAATTTATACTCTTCCCTTCTCTGTGATGTGAGTGAAAATAAGGAATTCGAAAGTTTCAGTTTAATTCTTAAGATAAAAAAAGGAAATAAAACTGATATAAACAAAGAACAGATACTGATACAGAACAACAACAACAACCAAAAAAAATTCTAAATCAAAGTTCTGCAAAAGCAACAAAACAAATTCGTTCACACATAAAAAAAATCGATTATGTATATTTGCGCTGATTATTCAGATTGGAAAAGAATGCTTGAATCGTTTGAGCTGCTGTATTTTGCCATGTTAAAGAAAGATTTCACTTAACCCGCATTTGTAATATATGAATTGTTTATTTCTGAAATTCCAAAATTTTTAGCCCAAAGGGACGTTAGCCAAGAAGAAAGGCTATTAGTTTCGAAATGGCATTTTGAGTCTAATTACTATAATCGTTGAATCACTTTTCAGATTGTTGCTACCAAAGATTATCGCCCTACATTATACTTAAAGAAGTTAAATAATGAAGAATCTGCATGAACATATGTGTGTTACTCGCATTGTGATAAAACAACGGTACCTAAGGGCATCACATTTTGAATAACGTAATCCTCCACATGAATATGGATACCTGGAAGCCCGAATTTCGAATTTCCAATTGGTTTTGTTATCTATTTCATAGTTTGTAAAACTTCAACGAATGTTTAATTCAAAAACTGAACGATTTCAAAGCGAGTAGTGGTACGGAGTAACCATTTTTTATCTCGAGCGCGCGAGACTGTCTATAGGAAATTCTAAAGATAAACTGCTTTTTAAAAATTTTTAGCCCAAAAGAACGTCAGCTCTCGAAACGTGTATGTGTGTTTAAATGAAAAAAAAAAGAAAAAAAAAAAAAAAAAAACACTCATTTGGGCGTAATATAAAATATGAAATCTTACTCCTTTTTTTTTTAATTTTAATCTATTTTTTATTTATTGTTACTGCATTAAAAGGAACTGGATTAAAAGGCTGCATAAATGAAACTGGAGATGTTGCTTGCTTTCTTCGATTATGGTGAAACACGCTAGGGCTATCTACCTAAGGGAAAAGCTACCTTAGTGAGAGACATTCTAAGAGAACTGGCTGGTATTTACATTGTATATTCTGCAGATGTTCGAAATGACGCTATATCGACCGGGATGAAAAGGAATTGCAAGTTTTAAAAAGTTTTATTTATCCGATCATTAAAAACCAATTTCAACGTTATTTCATTAAATCAGCAGTTTAAAAATTAAATCTCGTTCTCGCAATCATTGTTTTTACTCGTTAAATGAGCAGTTTCGCTAACAGACAGAATATGCGAACGGGGGGGGAGGAATAAATGCCATCGCGTACAATATCCCCCCCCAAATCTAATACAGGAACTCAATGCCTGTAAATCATTCATCCTTTCGAAAACTAGAAGCTTGTAAAACAGTCAGCTCAAAATCGATTGAATTCGTTTTTCTTCCTGCTTACGTTAACGTAGCTATGGTTTCGGTACAAACCATACGGCAGACTTTAAAAAAAGAGGAAAAAAAGCCTTTTTATAGATTTTAAAGGGGATTACTTGTTTTACTCGGTTCATAAAACAAAATTAGAAAAATATACTGCGAAAATTATTTTTAATTTTAGACGGTTTACATAGCAGAATACTTGTTACGAGCGCAAAAAATGGCATTGGTGTAAGTTTCAGAAAAAAGGTTAAAGTAATAAAATAATGCATAGCATATTACGATTTAAAACACAATACTTTTTACTAAATACAGTTTGAATGTTAATACTATTACGAACTTTGTACATAGACAGATAGTTTTAGTGCAATTATATGTAAAATTATTGTATTTTTCTGTTTTTATGTTGTAGTCTGTTTTTCTGTTATATTCTATTTATGTTTTATTCTGTTTTTCTGTTCTGTTTTTATGTTGTAAAGATTGCGTTAATTTTATTAACAGTTAAATTTTGAGTTAAACTTCCTTTCTTATCGATTCTTACTTCAACTTAGCACTTCCGGCCAGAACGTAGTTTCAGAATCAACCGCGAAGTTCTACAGTCTTAGTGAGAGAGATACCAGATATTCTGGCTGCACGCGTCCGCCTTTTTAGGCTACTTTCTCGTAAGCTATTATTACACTCGGCCGTACTTTAGGCCTTTGATAGCTTCGCAGTCAATTAGCATTAAGGGACCAATTCTGTTAGAATTTTGATAGCTTCGGCTATATCTCTTTAGTTAAGATTACTTTAGTTTAATTCTTAGTCTCTTAATTTCAAGCTCAAGTGTCGGCTTTATTGTACAACTCCAAGACGGAGTTTTATTAAACTTAAATTGGAATGATAAAGGGTTATTTTACCCTTCTTTCCTGTTGTTTCCGGTCACACGAACTCAAGCGATTATTCGCTTATTATTATTATTAATCGCTTATCGAGCGATCATTCGCTCAAGCGATTATTATCTCAAGCGATTATTGATTATTTTATGGGATGAAGTGATTATCCGCGATTATTATCTTAATCTTAAGATTATTCACTTCCAACATTAACTTAGAATTACACAGTGGATAATCCTACAATGTAACATGAAAATGTAGAGAAGCGAAGCTTGTCGGAAAAATAAGAATACACAGACAAGTCTATTTACCATTCAGTAAATGGCTATTTCGCTAATTTGGTGAGATATTGCCAAGCTGGCAACGGTTTTGGGGACTAATTGTTTTCGCCAGATATGGCGAAGAATCGCCAAAAGGCGCCAAACTCGGCGACCAATTTGTGACATTTTGATCCGGTCCCTGTATAACTGTAATGGATATTGTAACTGAATAACTGTAATTGATGCTCTATGTAGCTGTAACCATAATTCGGCCCTCGTATGCTTTCCAGTAATTTCGACAAGCAGAAAGTACTAGAAATATCTCGGCGGCAGGGTGAAAACTATATAAGACCGAAGACAGCTTCGCTTTCTCAGTTGTCATTGTAGTTGTTAGTTCCGCATGAGTATAGTACTGAGATATCTCCGGATTAGCTTCGTTCTTTACATGCGCTTTGCATTGCGTTATGTTGTGTTTAACGTTTTTAGTAGTTTGAAGTGTAACTACTGATTGTACTCTGTGATACGTGAAGGGGTTGTACAACTGCTTTTGCGTAAAGTTCCATAACTCTGAAATGTTTTTTGATCAAATAAATTGTATCGACCTATCATCGGACCTGTGAGCATTCAATCTGTTACGAACCCATACGCACGCAACAATACAATAAAGACTTTCTTCTCAAAAATGGGTGTTGCTTCAAAATCGATTGTAAAATACCAAAGCTGGCATGTATACCCAAAACAGAAATATTGAAACATAAATTATCAAAAGTGATGTAGATTAATATTACCTTGTCTGCCAAAGGGCCAAGTAAATAACACAACGAAATGTTGGTAACTCATCTTTTGTTTGATTTCCGATCTCCTAGTTGACAGCATGGATAATTCTTCATATGCAACGGGAATAATAGCAAGTTTTCCTCAGAAAATTCTGCACGAAAACATATTTCTTAAGAAAGATAATGTCCGCATGCTTTTCCATAATCAATCAATTAACCAGCCACTCAGCCTAAGTATAAACTTGGATAAAATGAAATGCTATAGATACTTCGAAAAAAAAAATTTACTCTATAAAAAATTTCGTAACTTCATGTGGTTTAGTATCAGTCGTAAACCTTGTTTCATATTTCAGTGAACTTAGCGTTTCAAGGGGTGAAAAATAGATGTTTACATTTATTTTCTTGAAGCATAAAATTCTACACAGTTAATCAGAAGAATTTTAAGAATAGTAATGTATTGCAGTTATGTTTTAATATGAAAACTTTATCGCAGATTGAAATTGAAGACAAACTGACATAAGGTGATAAAATAAAGGCATTTTGTAATATATTACACACTTTTAACTTTCTGAAAACAATCCTTTAAAGGTTGTTTTATTTTATTTTTTTATAGTAATTCTTCATTTATTTCTTCAATGGTTGCGATATTCAGCTGGAACTTTATCATTAAATTGTCAACAGGTAGAATCTTCCCGAAATTCAGTATTCAGAAGTGCTATTTGGATACGATGTATGGATACATTTGTATGGTAGGGAGATCAAGGGTAGATTTTTTTGTAGACTCTAACCTCCAGTTAGAGCAAAACTTTTGTAGAGAAAACTAGACATTACAGCTATGGTTAGTCTCTCATACCACCAAACCTCAATTAATCGAAATTTGTATCTTTAAAATAATAAAAATAATTCTCCTAGAATAGAGAAGCTGTATTTATTACAGCATTCCGGAAATTCGCTTTAAACACATGTTTAAAAAATCTATAATAAAATGATCTTGCAAGCCGCATTTCTCAAAACTGGTAATCATCAACAAGTCTTGTCTTAAAAATCTAGCAAAGCAATAATCCATTAGCTATTTATATGTCCAAAATTGTATATATTAGATGAATTTCGCTAATAAAGATATCATTTTTTGTTCCGTATGATTCCCAAAAGTCAGCCTGTTTCTTTTATATTTGTTTCACGTCTGTCGATATGATGCACTAGTATGAGAAGAGTATAAATTTTCTCTTTCGCAAACCAGTTAAAAGTGGAATCAACCCGTGAAATTATTTCCTCTTCCCAGGTCTCGCGGAAAAATACGTTGAAAAACCTTCACTTAATCTTTTCTCGAAGGTCGCAGTGAGCATGTACGGCGGAGAAAAACCAGATCCGACTTTACAAAAGTATAATTATGCTCCTTCAGATCTTCTCAACCAGAGTCTACCCAATGGGAAAACCCATAAATTTTAAGTAACAGTGGTTAACACTATACATCTTTCTGCCGGCACAAACATGACTGAAAAATAATAAATTCAAGTTCTTTGGGAATTCAAGTTCAATAGAGTTTCTTGTAGAAAAAATTACACTCTATTCTGTCTTAAACAACTTAACAGGAATTCAGTAGATTTTCTAACAAAATTTTCAAACTTACAAGCGATTAAAAAAATGTTTGACACTTTTAAAAATGAAAAATTAAGTCTATTTGCATTTATTCTTTTATTTAGACAAGAAGCTTTTACCCTAGAATCCTATTTGCTAGTTTTTATCCGGAACCACAAAATTTTATTCACAACGTCTCTCATTACACAAGAACAAACTTTCATTTAAGCTAACTTAATAAGACAAAGAATATTTTTTTAAATAAAATGATTAAGCACCTTCTGCCTGAAAGCAGTTGATTATCGACATGTTTATTATGAAATTTCACAAGCATATCCAAATTAAAAAAGCTATATATCTCTCCGAATAGTCCCCACGATGATTCCAAATTTAATCTGATGGCGAATGTCTCTTGATTTTTAGATAATTTTAATCTAGGCTTGCACATAGGATTCCACGAAACAATTTACAAATTCATAACAAACTACGAACCGATAACAAATATTATTGCATGAAAGAGAGATAAACACGAAGTTTTTCTAGTCGTTCCCAAACTATCCCATTTGTTGCTTCAGCATCACTGAGATCATCATCATCTAGGCATCTTAAACAAGGAAACATCTGCTGAGCCCACAGTTTAGTGAAAATAATACTGTTTCATATTTTTGAACACAATATTGTTCAACTCACAATCAAGCATAAGATTATTCAGGTCGTTTTCAAAAATACTGGAATCAATGAATTGTTTAAATGAATATACCAAAACACGCATGAAGTATCAGCTTAAAGAAAAAGATGTCTTCTTGAAGAATTTCCTAAAGGAAACTAGCTCGTGTCCAGAATGCAATTCGGGGAAAACACGAAAACCCTATATAATCATTCCCCTTTGCTAGGATTCGAAGCCGGATAGAATTACCAAGTTCAGAATTCTTGCCCATTTGTCTTCTGGTAGGCAAGTATCTCAGTTAAAATCTGCGACAAAGCACAGGTACAAGTAGCCAGGACTGCAGAATGTTACTGTTACTTGTACAGGTATAGTTCCAGCGCACTAACTGCACAGCTCCGCCCTAGTTATGATGGATAATATCCCGGGGCACATGGAGGGAAAAGTCTCCACTCCTCTTCTATTACGACCAACCGCTCGAGAAGACTCTATGATTTCTTCATGATTCGAGCTCGGGTCCATCGGTTTGGTAGTCAGCGTTTGTAATTACTGTCACTATACTGCCCAGGCGGCAATGCAATGCACAGTAAGAGAAAAATGGCGCATTGAATAGAATGGCCAGCTCGATCTTTGAATTTCATTTCTTATGATTTTTAGCTTAAGAAGCCTGCAGGCGGACAGTACAAAAATGAGAAATTCATGTTTGCGCGGTCACCTTACAAGTCGCAGTTTATAAGGTCAGCGTCAAACAGTCAAGCCGTTAAGAGGTGCGAGACGACATGCTCTAACATAACATTAAATAGTATCTCCACCCGACATTACAGAAGTCATCATTTCACGACCAGTTTCAGAGGGTTTTAGCGATCTGCGCTGTATCTGTATCAAGGTCTATCTATTTCAGAGGGCTAATGATTCTACAGCTTCTTTAATATCGTCTTCAACTATAACAAATCAGATGATGTAAAATACAACATAAAACTAAAAGTGCGTGACTAATGCATTCTGCAAGAGGTACCAGACAAATCGAGTATAGCAGAGTTGCTCAGAAACTCTCAAGCAGAGAGAATCTTGCTACTAACAAGATCTTTCCATAATGGAAAAAATATACTTATTCTTGAAAGCTCTCAAGTAACTGCTTCTAAGCATTTAAATACTGGTTATTAATTTGTTGTTGATATTGTTGTGATATTAAGCTTCTCGTAGATTTATAATCAATACGTTTCAGCTGAATGTTGCAGTTGCACATGCAAACAAACCGCTAGTTACCCGAAGCTTTAAGTCAAAGTATTATTGTCTTTGTGTCTCATTATCTATTGATCTCCAGGAGCTTCCCAAACGTATCACTAAAGCTTCGATTTTGGTTGGCCGTCATGTACTTGAACAAGTATTGGAGGAAATGGATTATGGCATAGATGTCTACTACATCAGCGGAGGTGGACACATTCAGCATTAGTAAAGTATGAAAAAAGGCGAGTTTGCCTATCTTTTTAGTTTAATAAAATCTGGTATCAACTGAGAAATTTATTTGTAATTAATAAGATGTTTCCAAAGTTAGAGGAATTGAGCTCTAGTTCAGTTCTTTTATAGAGAACCGCTGTCGGCCGGAGACATGTTTATGGAGCTAGTCCGTGCAATATTGTTTTATGCGATTCAGGTTATTGATAGATACAGGCGTATTTTTATAACACTACGTTTATAACCATGGAAGACACGTAGAGCAATCACTTTCTTTTTGTAATGGGAGGATGTGCAAATTTCAAAAATTTGTTTAACGTCTATTCGGAGTATTTCGTTTCCCTCCTCCAAAACAAAACTCACCTTTACTGATGTTCGATTTGAGGGTTCAGTCATATCAAACAGGTGTATTGAAGAAACTTGCGAACGGATCAAAAAAATTAGTTTTTATTAGGATAAATGTACTCAGTTAAATGAAAATTATATTGAAAACTGCAATATTGATAACAATTAATAATTACAATATTGTAATATTGATGAAAATTAACGAAATGAAAAATTATACCTAAATTCCTAGAACTTTGGAAACATCGCTCGTACGTTAAACATTTACAAATATTCATGTACAATTACTATATATATGAACTATAAAATTGCGTAACAATTAAACGTTCACTCGATAGTTCTTATTCTTGACACAAGCAGTAGTTCACTGATTGGTTCGAAACTGTGCACGCAGATAAGCAGTTGGTTCATTTAGGGCACAGTTCATCAAGTATTTTCAATTACAATTCTGTTTCTGACAAATATTCAAAAAATTGTGGTAGTACAGTTGTCAGTACTACTATGATTAACTCAATATCACGGTTCAGACGACGGCACTTAGAAAAACACACGAAGGAAGAATAATCTTTATTATAATCAACAGAAAAACTTTAATAACGATTTACCTCAATTTGTAAATGGATTAGTCTGGAGAATAAATTCGGTTGATTGTGGAAATTAAATCAGTACTCAAAATAAACCGAAGAGAACGAACGCACTGTAAATAATGAAATCATTAGAAATAAAGAAACTGTTATAAATAGCATTGCAAAACAAAATTTGCAGAAGAATGTAAATAATGGCATTCAGTTCAAATTGGAGTGCAAAAGTTGATAAGAACGTTTTTAGGCAACGTTTGTTTGGTAAGCATCTTCTTCTATCATTGCTAGGTACTTGGAAATCGTTCTCTGTACCTTCTTTAGTAGTTGCTCCACTTTAACACCAGCCTCATTTATAAAATGCATGTCAGTAAGTTTCGCATTCGTGCAACGTTACCTACCTCAAGAAATTCGCACGGGGAATTATGATTTACGCCAGCAGAATGGTTTTTACTATCGCTCAACAACGCCTAGCACCACTTCATAGTGTCATTTGGGCAAGCACGTTCCATTACATAATCTGCTCCTTCTACTTGTATATTTCAGCCAGATATTTTTCAATCATCCTATATATGTAATACACACTTTTTAAACTATTCTTTGATTTAGGCACCACAAGACTTCGAAAGATATTTGGCAACAGATAGAAAACAGAGTATTTAGACGTTTCAACATTTAAGTGATCAATGAATGATAGCCGTAAAAATTATAAAGCTTTGTTTGTTAAATAGAATAACAAAACACATGCGGGCTATTTGTATAATAGAAGGAATAAATTCATAAAGGATTTTCTAAAAAAAACTCTCGCACACATAAAAAATTCTAAAAAAACTTCTAAATTTTGAATTTATTTCAATTATTTTACCTTCCCTGACACTATCATAGCTAAGCGGGGAAAGCCGAAAAACTCATAGTACACATATAAATTAACGCTGAATTAATAGTAATAATAAAAACTATTTTTCAAATCAAAGTAATTGAGTCTAAAAATTCTTATTCGCCTTACTCTTTTTTAGCTGTTTTATTGCAATTTTAAAAATGCTGGCAACATCACTAATAACAACCTTCCTTATCATTTAAAATACATGTAAATTTTCGAAGTACAATGCGTCAAATACTTTTCTGTCAAAAGGTCTGACATTTCCACCATAAAAACATGTCTATTACAAGATATGTCGGAATGATTGTTTCTTTCCTACTTGCCTTCGGGTTATTAGAGCATGAAATAAGAATTAGCGCAAGATTGACCATGTGGGCCATCGGTCTAGGCTGCTTGTTCTTTCGAGGATTAACAGCTTCTGATACAGTAACCCAGTCCTATATCTTAATAAAGAGATGTTTTTTAATTAGTGAACACGCAAGTTCAGTGATTCTGTTAACTTTTGCTCTCTTGGTTTGTCTACTTTGTGATTTCAAGGTTTTTG
The DNA here is from genome assembly GCF_044657685.1 of Stegodyphus dumicola. Classification (NCBI taxonomy): domain Eukaryota; kingdom Metazoa; phylum Arthropoda; class Arachnida; order Araneae; family Eresidae; genus Stegodyphus; species Stegodyphus dumicola. The sequence goes on from NC_140769.1 coordinate 31,535,823, forward strand.
CTATTTTCTTTCGCTACGAAACAAATTAAGCATGCTTTTGGATTCAAAGTTCATGGATTAGTGAATCTGAAAGCAGCTAATTTCCACTTTCAGGCCAAAGAAGTGTGCTAGGATTAGAGTACAATCTTTAAAATATGTCAGTAAAATCAGATGGTTGCACGCGGCTATCGAATTAGCTTAAGTGATTTTATATCAGTTTAATGATTTTGTTAAAAAGAGTAGGATAGATAAACTTGTAGTAGACAAACAGTAAGCCTAACACTCATATAATTGCATAAAATGAGTGATATATGCAATTAAAATCAGTAGTAGGCGAATACTGATATAGTTGTATATATTTGATACATGCAGATATATTTGATAATACATTTAATAATTGATACCGGCAGTTAGGAACCTGAGTCAAATTCTCAATTATCATCTATACATTCAGTTAAATGCCCACTAGAGGGGCACAGATGACATTTGAGGGATGCGGACTCTCTCGATGACCAACTGCATAAGATAGTTAAACGGTGGTAATTTGACCCGGATTCGAATCCCGTCAGACAAGGTAATTATATCAACTTTGTTTTCCCTATGTGTACTTTGCGAGTACCAGTAATTCCTCCACGAAGGTATCCTTTTCCTCTGACAGATAACTTGCTCGTACTTTGATGTAATACATGGTTAAACGAACAAATAATGTGTCCATTAAAAGAAATATTGGTATGTCATAACTGGAAAACAGCTGTCGATACTTTGCTTTTAAAATAACACTAATGTCACCCTGTTTTTTTAAAATGATATAGAATGATAAAGACTGGCGACATCTTTTATATATAAGGAGGGTGTTTACACATTTTTGGAAAAATTTCAATAAAGAATTTTAAAAAATCAACTATTTTGGAATAAAAATTTCTAGCAACAGCTTATTGTTTGAAATGAGAAGTATCGTCTGCTACTTTTAATTTTTTTCTTTCAAAATATCGCGCGTAAACAAGCTGTGAATTGAAAGGAAATGTTCTTCCGCTTTCTGAAGGGAAATGTTCCTATTCCATAATACAAAAAAGTTGTGAAAGGCATGGTATTAAAATTCTATGTGCAAAATAAGCAACATTATTAATCGGAAAGGGGGAAAAAACGCAGTTATTACTTCCACATTGAAGAGAAAATTCCAAACGAATTCCAAAAAAGGTATGTACTGTTTCTAATACTTCTAAAGTTAAATTGTTGATACAAGAGAAAATACTCCGAGGCAGATATCAATTGATAAGTCTTTAAATACATCTGTAGCAAAGTAAACATTTGCAATTAAAATAAGTTTAAAAATATAATGTTCACCAGCTTTTTCTGAGGCATGTGGGCTCAACGCAAAATGATTTGTAAAACCCTGCATTGAAAACTATTTAACAAGAGATAAATGGAAAACTATTTAAGGGGAGATAAATGGAAACATTGTGACTTTGGATGAAGCATGGGTTTAACTAAACGAACGCAACAAAAATAGGTAGATTTATTATCGAAAATGTAGAGAAAAAAGTGTACAAACCTGGTTTGGTTAATGCAAAGAAAATTTCAAAAAGGGGTTTATGATTGTCACAGGATTCTTCTACAGTGGGAAATTAAAAATAAGAAGAGTGGGAAAATGCAAAAATCAACTCGTATTATCAGAGAAATTCTATTTCTTTAACTCAGTGACTTTCAAAGAGTTAAACTTCATCAAGATAAAGTAGCAAGTCACACTTCGAAAAGTACCACTACATTCCTTGAAAAAGTGAAGACCGATATAGGTATTGCATATATATATTCAACGTATTGGCTGCAAAGTCTCCTAAAGTTTCACCTGTGAATTCCTATGCCTTTGGTCTTTTGAAAAGCGCTCTTACTAAGTGCAAATCCATCATGATCGATGGACTGTGGAAAGTAAAGTTCTTCTATCATGAAAATCATAATGCAAACTTATAGACCAGAAAAAGGCTATCAAATCGAACATATAGAAATATTCATTTTAAATACTAATTAACCGGCCTCGAAGTCGTTCTAAAAATGTGTAAAGCCCCTTTTTTAAAATTCTCCTCCGATATGTCGGAGAGGAAATAGAACTAGTTAAGTTCTATGCTTTATCTGAATGCTGTTATCTGATAATTAATGCTATTATCTGAATGCTATTAAATTTTATGTGCATACTATTTTTTTGAATTTTCCATTAATCGATATAATATCTAACCAGACACACCTGCAGCATTTTCTGTGCCCTATCCGATCAGTACAATTGACCTCCTTTATAAATTAAACGAATTATATTAATCATATTTAAGCATATATTTATTTAATTATCACTTGGTAGAACTACTCTGTTTGCGTTCTCTAAAACTCGGCGACGAGAGCTCTGTAGTTAGGAGCTGGCGCTGCATCTCGCATTATCTTGGATACTACAAGATTCTACTTACTATTCCCGCAATGAAAACGCAATTCTTTTCTCCTGGATTTATGATATATGGCGTAATCTATTTTATTTTAATATTTTAAAAATAGAAGTTTTTATTTCGAAGTCACGTACTCTACATAAAACTTTGCTTTTCTTATGAAATTTATTATTTTACGTTTGAAACTGTGTTTTAGAAATAGAAGAACGAGACTACTTTGCTAGTCACGCGGGAACAATCACAGAATACGAGGAAAGAACGTTCCTTTGATACTTTTAATATGCCTGTTTCAGCAGGAATTATATTCCGCTATTACAGGTACCTCAAATAACCCCGGTTAGAGGAAACATAACATACAGTGCTTCGCAGGAATACCTTGATAAGGGACTGCAGGAAGATTGTGTAGATGTGGCCCAGGCCAGTGTAAATGAAGAAGTCATACTTTGAAACTTCAAAATTGGCTGGCAGAAGTTAGCAGTATTTATGGGGGATTCCGATAAATGTGGGTTGCATAGGGCCTTAAATTGATGTCAATTTCTAGGAGCTCGTACTTAAAATTGTCAGAATAATTTACCTCCGCGCTGGTGATGGCTTTCTTCAAAAAATTATTATTTAATTTATTGATGAATAACGCCAGATTTTGGAGTTTAAGGTCTCTGTGTAGCTGTTCATTGTGAACGAACCAGGGGGCTCCTGTGATTTTTCGTAAGTAGTTGTTTTGGAAAACCTGCAATTTATTTAATACGGAAGGGGGAACAGCGCACCATGCAGGGGAGGCATATGTAAGGATGGGTCTTAATATTGATGTGTAAATGTGCTTCTTGTGAGCAAGATCCAGTGGTGAGGAGGCGTCAAGAAAGTTTCGGAGCTTCCTAGAGACTCCTATGGCTTTCCCGATGGTCATGGAAATGTGAGGACCCCATGTAAGCGAGCCGTTAAAACGAAATCCCAAGTATATAGCCTCTCTGACTTTGGGCACCGTTTCATTAAAGAGGGTCAGATCTGCATCAGTGTTTTTTCTTCTATGCCTTCCTATCAGTAATAATTTAGATTTTGTGGCTTTAATGGACGTCCACCATTTGCGACACCATTCCTCTATCTTGTGTGTGTGGTTTTATATTCTGATCATGGCATGACGTGGATTAAGTGAACTAGAAAGAATGGCGGTGTCGTTCGCGTAGCAGGCGGTATTTTCAATCATAGGGAAGTGTTGAACGTGCCGTAAACCATGTTCACTTTATAAAAGCGAGCAACAGAAGTTTTCGATGACGTCCGGGAAGCATATTTTAAAAGCTCCGCTCTAAGAACATCAAATTTGACAAATTTGATAAGGGTAGTCTTTGTGATCTAATATCTAGCTACAGCAAGCATATGTGTAAACAAAAAGTAATTCAAATGTGTTTCGCAAAAATCTATGTTGATAGTTTCGACGTACTATACCTGCATGTCAGACAAAATAACAGCTTTGTCAGTGTGCGTATTTATGAGTTACAATATAGATAAAATAGCCGATGTAATCGTATCGATTATGTTTCCGATATCGCTGAATATTTTTTTTTTTAATCTGAAAGCTTTCAGATTTTACATTACGCCCAAAGGGTCTTTTTTTAACGTTTTGTGTATTACCTTATTTTATTAAATATCATGTTCTTCACACTTTAACAATAAAATTCAATTCAACATCAACATCGCAAAATAATTTTAAAATGAGCATATCTTTAGAATTTCCGATAAACAGTCTCGCGGAGATGGAGATTTTTTTTTTCCTTTCTCCCCGTACAGTGTTGCCATTGCTCGCTTTGAAATCGCTGAGTTTGTTAATCAAAAATTCTTTGACCAATTTCCATGACCATCGGGAAAGCCATAGGAGTCTCTAGGAAGCTCCGAAACTTTCTTGACGCCTCCTCACCACTGGATCTTGCTCACAAGAAGCACATTTACACATCAATATTAAGACCCATCCTTACATATGCCTCCCCTGCATGGTGCGCTGTTCCCCCTTCCGTATTAAATAAATTGCAGGTTTTCCAAAACAACTACTTACGAAAAATCACAGGAGCCCCCTGGTTCGTTCACAATGAACAGCTACACAGAGACCTTAAACTCCAAAATCTGGCGTTATTCATCAATAAATTAAATAATAATTTTTTGAAGAAAGCCATCACCAGCGCGGAGGTAAATTATTCTGACAATTTTAAGTACGAGCTCCTAGAAATTGACATCAAGTGTTACAAAATATGAAATCGATAATACAACAAATTCCCAATTAGGGCCTCCAGATGCCCATATTCCGTGGAGGATTAAGTTGTTCAAAATTGGATGGCTCTAGGTACCGTTATTTTATCACAATGAGAGTAACATAGATACATTTAAGCAGATTCTTCATTATTTAATTTCTTTAAGTATAATACAAGGCGATAATATTTGGTGGCCAACAATTTGAAAAGCGATACGCCGTTTCTAGTGATTCAACGCAAAATGCCAAAACGAAATTAATAGCCGTTCTGGGCAAACGCTCTTAAGGCTGATAAAAGGATTATACAAACTCTTGGCGCTCAAACGATTATTCATACATTGAGGTCAGTAATATGTGACGTTTAACATATTTTTTGTTAATAACAAAAATGATTCATAAAATCGAAGATGTTACAAATTATATAAACTAAATGTATTATAAATTATTGCAATTAGTTGCATTAATAAAAAGTTAAGATATTATTAAAATTCGCGTGTACTGCTTTTAACTCTTTGCTGACACGAAAGCATGTACCATGCTGACGAGAAATCATTTGTTATGTAATTATGAAGACGGTTTTCCACATATATGCAGCGGATTGTCAAAACAAGTGAACTCGTTAAATTTGTTAAGCAATTATAGTTATAATTTGAAAGATACACGTAAAAAAAAAATTATGTTTAAATGAATAGTAACACTCTGAGTACTGGCTACATGAAAGAACGCGTGAAAGATAAATTATAGATCTCGTGTCTTGTAGAATAGTAACATTTGCTAAGCCAAGTGGATATTACACACTGGTAATCTAACACCCCATTTGGAAAAATTAATCTATAACTTAGAAACTAGTTTTTTGATTTTTCAAATTCAAGTTTAACAGTCGATGCATGTTAAATAAATATCTTTGAACCATGAAACATCAAAAATCGAAGTTCACTCTTTTCTCGTACATATACGAAGACTGTCTCCCACACCCCTTCCAATAAACCACATAAGAGGACTTGCCGCATAGTATTTAGAGTGCTGCCATGCCGCACCGACACTATACATTTACAACATCCATGCCTTCTCCAGGATTCGAACCCGGGCCCTTTGGCACGGCAGTCAGCGACGTTATACCGGTTGGGCGGCACATGCAATCATTCTTATCGCCACCACATTGAATTTTCGTTTTATTTATGCACGTTGCGGTGTGTATATGTAAATATACATGTTTGTGTAGTTATTCTTTACAGAAAATATTTGTTTTTAATCTTTGTCCCTTACTCATAATAATAAGCAAATTTCTTCACCTATTTCCTTCTGTCAGGGAATTTGATTTAGAAGTTTTAAATGAAAAAAATAAAGTTCAAGACATTTTTTATAAACCTTTTAGAAAAAAAAAAAAAAAAGAAAAAAAAAAAAGGTGAAATATATTAATTTTAAACTTTTTAACGTGAAAACTCAAGCGTTTACTTTCGCAGATTCCTGTTAGGAAGGAATTCTCAAAAGAAACAGAGCATTACATTCAACGATTTTGATACGCTTTTCCAGGTGCGAAGAACACGGACATTTACTGCCAAAAAGGGGAAAGAAAAGGTGACGTACAGTTGACGATTCAATGAGTTAACTCTTCTCTTAGCAATTGTGTGAAATAAATAACCTTTCAAGTTTGTCAGTCATTTTATCACCTTACGATGTGCAAGAATACAACGCGTGGCCGACAGTTGCTGCAGGTCACAATAGAACACAGCGAAATCGTGAGTTCATAATACTGCGGAAAAAAAAAAAGACGGAAAATGTCGTCTGCGAAATACCGGAACTTTAACTTCGTGTAATCATCTACTGTGAAAATGAGAGATCATTCTTTTGTTGCCAACTTATTCCTGAATGTACCAAATTTCAAGTTCTTTGGGTCAAGGAATTTATTTATCTTTGTTCAACTAAAGTGCTTAACATGAATAAACTTTTACGACGTAAGTAGCGTTGCGTTAAATGAAGAGAATGACTTTAGTTATGTATGTTTGTTTTTCCTACTTTCGCTTTCAAAAAATGGATGAAAAGGATTTTAGATGAAAGAGCCGCATAAGAAAGATCTTGAGACATTACTGTGACTTTCACTCCTAGGATAACGAAACAAAAGTTTGAAAATTATTTCGTAACCTTCAAAGTTTTTATTCATTTTAAATCTAAGAGAAAATGATATTTTTATGGCTAATTCTTTTCACGAATGAAAATATATCTTGCAAGAATTTTAATTCACTCAAATTTATGAGGTATTACAAATTAAAAGCACCTCATTTTTCTGGGAGCTCTTCTTTGTAGGATAATACAATCCAATCTCTTAAGCTTGAATATATAACAAGACCATAGCTTTTCCAAAATCTCTTTAATCTGCACATATAATCATTGCTTTTACTCTAGTGAACTTTTGTTCTATAGGTATTAGAAACTATTCAGTAACTATGAAAATATACTTTCATGTACATGCACACAATCGTCTGCAGAGGGAAAAACAAAATCTAGTCGTAAAAGTGCGTAACAATGTATGCGTAAATTACAATCGTTTAGAGTTAACAGTCTCTTACTTTTTCGTAGACCACAGAGAAGCAAAATATTTGTATGAATATCTGAATTAAGAGATTAACTTGGGGCAGGGGAAAATGTATACTAATAATACTGTACTTTATTTTTTGAAAGTTTGTTGCACTTATTGCTATCAATACTACTCTTTTTACTTGCAAATTATAATTTTGCTACCATATATCAGAAGTTTCTAATTCATATGCATGAAAAAGCTAGCAGAATATGGTAAGAAGAGAAACAGGCGAGTGAAGCGGTATTAATTACTAATATTCCCACAAGTTATGCAAGTAAAGCTACGGAACTTTTTATATTGAATTTACTAAGTTAAAAGTAATAATTTATTATCTCCAATTCCGACTTTACAAGGTCCATATAATAAATTAGATTTTAAATATACCTAATCCTCTACCCTAACACTGAAAGTGTTTTCATAAAATTCGCTACCTTATTTTTAGTAACTTTGGGAGTGCATGTCATGGGTCAATATGTATGGAAATAAAGTCTGCTATACCCTTTTCCGAACACCTTGTAAAAATTGAGTTAAAAGCTTTTGATTTTGATAAGAAATGAGTGTTTTGCAACTGTCGAAAACTTAACTCTTCTAATAATAAAAAAATATGTGTATCTCATCATAAGCTAGAAGTAATGATTTTCACAGAGATAAAAAGATGATGTGGAACAAGTACAAGCATGCTTCCAGAAAAACAGAAGGATTTTTCGAGCATTTCACGAGTTGATGATAATCATAAAATCCCTGTATTCAAAGGAATTTTTGTAAGACCGCTTATTTTCAAGAATCTGCGGCAAGCGCCATATCCACACTGAAATGTTTTTTGTAGAACTGTCTTAAGGAATGAGTTTTTCCGTAAGAACTCACAGACAGTGAAAGTGGATGAGATAAGAAATCCCCATTTAGTAGAGATAAAATTTGGAAACACTGATGACGCTACACTTCGTATAATTATCAAAATATATAAAGCGTTGCGTCAACATGTGTTAGCAGGGGCAGGAAATTTGCTTCCACTGCTGTCATATGGAACTTCAAAAGTTCTATGACTAACACATAAACTAAAGTTTAGGGCAGAATTCATAAAATATATATATATATATATATATATACATAAAAAAAAAAAAAAAGTCTTTATTAAAGAAAGCTACATGCCACAGTTTAGGCCTCCACATAAAGTTCTTCTGGCATTGTATACCTCCTGGTATGCTCATAACCCGATCAAGACAGTGTGAAACCCTAAAAAGAATACTTTTGAAGACGCGTTCAACATATACTTTCCTAGCTGGTATAACGAAAGAAACAACATTATGCGAACCTGTAGTTAAGTTCTGGGTACTAAAAGCAGCCGAACGGGAACTCGCCTTAAGTTTGATTCCAGGCGAACGGACTGGTTGCATGAGCGTTTCCATGGTTTTCCACATATGTAACATGCATACGAGATAGATTCCCTTAGAAAGTCTTTTCCAAGGGTATCCCGTCTCTTAGGAAAAAAAACTAGCTTACGAAACGCTAACCATACTAGTCTAGTAACGAAAACCACACTAGTCTAGTTTTGGAACGTCACGTCATAACGAAATAAACCACACTAGTCTAGTTTTGTAGTTCTAAAAATACGGGGTCTTAGGCCTGGACTTAGCCTGGACTGGAAGCATTAGCAGTACTCAGGTCCTGGGTATGGTCATAGGACTTTTGGATGCTTTCGAATCATTTTAGTCAACTACTGGAATGGTTTTTCATTCTGTTAACGTTTATGAATTTCTGAAATGTTGTCAAGGTGTCCTTTAATGCAAGATCATTTCAAACAACCCAAAGTAGTTCGCAAGATGACAAATAACGGATTAAATAGACGATTAATAAAACTTTAATGTTCTTTGAAATTAGTTTAACGGAATTTATATTGCACAAATGGGCCACAGGCATCGCAGAGAATTAAGAGCTGCAGACAAGTTTCTGGCCAAATATGATGAATTCTTTGCAGTAATAGTCTAACTATTTTGGGTAGAGCATGCAGTCTTATTTTTTGAATTAGTCCTTGTCAATTTGAAAAAAAAATGTTTAATTAACAATAAAATCTAAAACACTTGTTTTTCTTAGTCAAAGCGAATTTTCTTTACTCATGCACGTTCATCTGGGTTATAGGTATAAGACCAATGTCTGTCATTTGCTATTTGCTTAAAAATTTGGAATCAGTGTTTGCCACGTAACAGCAGATATCGCTTGAATAATTAAAAAAAAAAATCAAAGAAGCAATTTGAAAGCTATAAATTACTGCCTATGTTTCAAAGAAAAGTTTCCCGTTGAAAATTTCCAAAAGTTAAAAGAAGTATATTAAAAACGATTATGTACCAGACATGCCATAAATAGCGTTAGGAATATTTTTTCAAGAATATAATTAAATATATTTTAGTTTATAACAATTAGATATATTAGAAAAATAAAAGATTTGAAATGTTAAGAAATGAGTTCATTACTTTTAAATCGTTCAGTTTATTAAGAAATTTAAGACTGAATAAATTCGAAAGCTGAATTAAAAATCTTGCACTCTTTATGTAATGGGACCGCACTGATATCTGGTTATATGCGAGGCTTTTGGAAGATTTCACTTTGGATGATTAAGTCCATAGTAACGTAACGCACAGCGACATAACAGTAAAAAATTTTGGAAAAGTTCTGCTAAGGACATTTCAAAAAAAAAAAAAAAGGGAAGAATTCTTTTTTGCGAATATTTTATAGAAAAAAACTTGAGACACGTCAATAATTATTGCCTATTGTCATTTTTTGACGCATCAGTCTTTACATTTTTTTTTTATGCAGTTTGTAATGTGTTAGGTATAAGATAACTTAAGTTACAGAAGTTCTCGACAACTTTCATCCGTTCATTATTCATCTCTCTACAAATCATCTACTAACTTCCCTTCTAAGCTACGCAAATGCTGTATAGTGTCCTGTTTCTGTGATTTTGTGCAAGTACTTTTAACTTTTACTGACTGTAAGATAGAAGCATGCAAGCATTATGGATGATGATCGAAGTATTGTACTATAGTTTGCGTATGCCTCATTTTATCATGATTTCGTTTCTCTCAGCTCTATTAGCATATGTTTTTGGCCTTTTCTTGAAATTTTTATGAGCAGCGTCAAATGCAATAAATGGAAATATCTGTGCGTGTTGGATATAACGATTCAGAAAAGTATGTCTCAATCATCAGAAATTTAAGATTTAAGAAAATCTGATTTAAGAAAGACTGCCATTTAAATTCTTTGGAATATTTCTATAATGTTCAAGGCCCTAGATCCTTAACCACGCTTCGATCCGTTGTTACCGTACGGCTGAGTGAACACTGCGAAAGGCCAAAAGGCTACGCTACCAAAAAGAACAAACAAGTTGCGCTTTAACATATAATCATGAGCGAAACCTACGTTTCTTTTTTTTTTTTTTTCCCCAATTCCTATTGCGAGTTTATATGCGATAGATATACAAAACGATTTTAAAGTTAATAAAGTTATAAAAAAGGTATTTCAGGGAATTTATGTAATATAGTAAAGCAGTTGGTGCAAATGTGCGTGAAATTAAAGAACAGCTTTTGCAAGCAGACCTTTTTATCTGCAATTATATCAACTAGATGGCATTATAAATTGAATTTCGAATATTATGGCTTTGCTTTCGAACCACAATTTAAAATTCAGCATTACGGTGAAAAATTTCGAAACAACGTTATTCCTCACCTAGAAGACAAATAAGCACTGGATTTTGGGACCTCTATGCACGATGAAGCATTATTACTCTATGTTACTTCTCCTTTTTTTTTTTTTTTTTTTTGCTACATTTGGATGAAACAGAATAACAAACTGTTTCACCATCACCAGATCTCTAAACTATACATAGAATTTAAAGTAAAATAGAAAGAACAAACGATAAAAGACCTATGTGGTCAAAAATTTTTGCTCATTGTGCTGCAAAATTATATTATATATATATATATATATGTTACGGTGAAACACCGAAATCTGGAGAATGTCAACATTCACATAGTCTCTTGGTGTATGTCCGAAATATTTTCCAAATACTCTTATTTCTGACTTACACCGGTCAATGTCGACATTCACCATGTACTAATGGTGAATGTTAAACATATAACAATATTATATTTTCTTCTCCGTAATTCAGTCGCGAATAAACGCACTTGAGACTTGAAATAAGAACTGAAGAACAAGAGAACCTAAAACACACGATACATTCAAAATGAGAAAGAAAAATAATAGAAGTTAAAAACTTCCTTAATTATACAGTACGTTCTAAATGAGAAAATAAAATAACAGTAATAAAAAACTTACCAAATTATGTGATTAAAATCTTATTTATTGCAACAACTTAAACTATTATGGCATTATGACCTCTCTTTTCGACTTTCACCAGAGCATATCTGTGATTGTCGACATACACCGGTGACGGTCCGAATATACAAGAATGTAGTGAAATATTTGGTTTTTCACCGACGTATTTGGTGAATGTTGATATTCTCCGGTGAAAGCCGACATTCTCCAATTTCGGTCTTTCACGATAACATACATATATATATATATATATATATATATTACCATACTAAATATGTATATATATTACCATACTAAATATGTATGGTACCATACTACATATGTATTATGAGGTATTTTGTGTTCTTTTATGAATAAAGCGCCATTGTTGTGATGCACACAATTCTGATTTAAAAATGTGTAGGATAAAACTCCGCAGGAAGTGAAGAAAACCCATGGCGAACCAGAAAGCTAGCCAAATTAACTAATTTTAGAAAATTTGCCCCTGTCTTAACAAATATACCATTTCACCATACCCCCAATGGATCCACTGAACATAGAAACATCATAAAACAGTATAACATGAATATTCCACTCCCAAAACAATTCTTGGCCCACTAATACTCTAGGTATGAAGTAAGTGATATCTGATGATCAATAGTAAAGGTTTGGTGTCTTTCATGTTAGCACCTATATCAATTGAAACTCACTGACATATAAATTTTTCAAAAGTTCAGTAATTTTTAGACAGCCCTGCATTTAACTTTTGATTTACCAAATTAAACTCATCATTCCTCTTTCACCCAACGTTTAGTGTTTCGCCACTTTTCAATACATGGCCGTTTCCGGTATTTAGAAATACCATATGTTACTTTTGATTATTTGGGAAATATGCTTTCAGTTGATTCATAGCTTGCAAAGTACTTCTTTTGCGATTAAGACGTACATATATCTCTCACTTTATACACCTTTGTTTTTACGAAAGATCTGTATTAGTACCTTTTCCGGTAGCAGAAATGAATCCAAAGACGAATTCCACTTTTATAAAGAAAGCGGAAGTATCTGCTCTTGCTCGATATAAATAATCAGGAAATATGACTTGAATCGTGACCAGCCATTTAGGTTTAGGATTTTTAAGTAATGCTAACGAAAAATTTGACAGATAGAAAACATTCACCTATCAAAACAATCTTAAGCAAAGGCTTCTTTATATCAGCCAAGAGGAGACAATAAAGTTCGATTTTCGGCACTGAAAAGGTAAATTCCGCCCCTCCCGCCCCCAATGACGAGCTGTAGCACTGGCCACTTCTAAGGCCGAAAGCGGTGGCCTTTGTATTAGGCAGGCATCTAATAGGTAGACTCCTTTCCTTCCATAAAGGGAAAGACAAATTATATCAATACGTTCTCCAGGGATCGAACCTGAGCCCTTCGGTACGGCAGTCAAAGTCACTGATCACTTTGCCTTCTGAGCGGCGTGAGCAGATAAAGAACTTATAGATATACTTAACTTGATGGATAATAATTACGATAAAATGTTACTAACATTCATCATCCTCTCTTCTGTACCTCTCAATTTCGTAAATCCTACAACTCAGACTGCTAATTCAGCATCGCCATTGTTATTTTTCCCAGGGATCTCCCCATTCTGGATAGTCAAACTATACTGTATGGATATTGTTTAAAAGTACAGTTCATGCATTTATTGTAGTATTCTTGCTTTTAAGGTTAATTTAGGTTTTATGGTTATTTGGTATATTTTGGTATTTTAGCGTTGTTAGCCTTCAAGGAAGAGGGAAAACTCTGCCTAAACGCTGGGAACACTGAAAATGTTCCGATATAGTCTAATGATAATTGTTTTTTTGCTTTCCACTGGTTCTGATTTACGCAAGGTTCCAAAGGAATGCTCTATTTTCATAATGCGTATAAACTTATATCAGTATACCAAAACAATGTAATCTTTCATAAAGTAGTATTTGTGTTAATTTGATTTTAATGAACGTTTCTCACCTTCATAGCTTATCTATTCTGATGAAACAATGCTAGATAACTTTGAGTGTAATTTACTTTATTTTTTTCTCATTTTTTCCCCCAATCAACGCTGACGTTTTTTGGAAAACATTTTTAAAAGCTTAACATTAAAACATATTCCCCGATGAGTTTTGCCAATAAAATACATGGTAGTTAAACAGCACTGTAACAGGTGTGGCAAAAGCGGCATTCGCCACGGGCGTAGCTTGATTAGGAGCACAGAATTTTTAAATTGATTTCCATTATTTGCGGGCAAACAACCTTTTACGATAAACTTTCGTGTTATGTTTTCCTTTAATTTTATTTTTAAGAAGAATTAATTCATGGGTAAGGCAGCCAAGTTGTGCTCCAAACAATGGCATCAGGTCAAGAAGGGGCGCTATTTTTATTGATAAAGTAAGAGCTTCCATCGACTCATTGGGTTTCAATGACTCACTGGTCTTCAGTAAAAATTTATGGACAAGCCCAAGGAAAAATAACAAAAGAAGATTTGCGCAAATCTATTTGCTCATTCACAAGAATTCACTGCTCTCTGAATTTCAAATATTTATGAACAAAATTTTAATCCATTTTTACAAATATATGAAATGTTTAAATTTTAAATTGGCTATGCTCACAATGTCGTTGTTGTTCCAGGTAACCAGGTGACAGCGGGTTCGGCCACTCGGGCTGCTTGCAAGTACTTATTCGAGTATCGCCCGGAATCCGCAACTGTATACCGCAAAAACTCCCAGACGCCCCAGCAGGACTGGGTCGGGAATTTAACACGAGCTTTTGACTGTACACGGTATACAGAGGCAAGGTACAAAACAATAATTTGGTGGTGGTGGTGTACTTAATTATGGCAAAGCACATGAGGGCTATCTGCCTAAGTGGAGGGATGCCTAAGTGGAGGACTTTCTAAGGGAAACTGGCTCGTATACACGTTACACATGGGGAAAACCACGAAAACACCCATGCAGCCAGCCCGTTCGCGGGATTAGAACCTCGAACCGAACTACCAGTGTTCAGCGACTTTACCGCTCGGCCACTGGTGGGCTGACAATAATTTGGCAAGTGTTGCCAAACTTTATTCAGAGTTTTTTTTCAAGAATCGATTTATAACTAATTAAATGCAATGTTGGAATTTAAAAGAATTCCGATTATAAATCGTGTGGCATCAGTTCCGCTTTTGGGCAAGGCAGAATTTTCTTCGCAGTGGAAGTGTGAGTGCAAATGAAAACCTTTTTTGATATGTGAAACAAATGAAAAATATATAAACCTAATAACCAGTTTCGACAAAAATTAATATGAAAATAATTGTATTACGTGCTAATTAGCATTTTCTTCCCAACCTTTTTTTTTTTTCAAAGTAAATGTATTTGTAGACAGGGAAAAAAAGGCTTCATGAGAAAATTATGTCTTCCTCTATTTTTTATTTCCGCAAATATAGCGAAGCTAAGCTCATTTCAAAGGAAAGTTCCATCTGTTTGAAGAATCAAAACAGGTTTACCCTGGCCTCTTTGTCTTTTTTCACAATAATCTCTTTTTGGCGATTCATAAATCCCAGCGATGGACACTAACGCCCTCTTCTTACATCACGTTCTCAAGGTTAATCGAAACAAAAGGGTGGTGGACACAATTACACAAACTGTTTCTTTCGTTAAACCGGAATATCGTGAAATTCCGGGAATTCCGCCAGAGTTCAGATTGACCACTTTCTCAGTTGCATCAGGAACTACGAAACGTCAACGGAATATATTATAATAAACTCATGCTGGTAAACGCATTCCTCTGATTTAATGCTTCTTCACTGTAAATTAGGTGCGTGAACTCTGAGGCATAGATTATTTCTTGATGCCGTAAGGCAAGGTTTCTTAAACAGGGGGTCGCGGGACCTGCAGCAAGAGGTCGCGAAACATTTTAGCAGTTTTGATATTTCTTTAACTTATTATAATAATTTTACAGTTACCAAATATTTTTAAACAATGTATCTGAAAATAGATAAAAATAAGACAATACAGACAAAGAAAAAAAAATGAAAACGTTTCGACACATTCTTTTTATAATATAAACGTTCATTTTCCTTGCTTTGCACGTGACGCTGTCATTCCGTCTGTTACTTATTTAAAATTTTCACATTGTTCTATGTCTTGAAATTAGCTATTAAAGTTAATGACCTAAAACTGCAATAGCATATTACAGTACAAGTGGCAAAATTGACAGTTCCACTAAACGCGTATGTCGGATTTGCGCAATACTTATGGCGTCCCACAAAATTTTTGTAAATATTATGGGGTCCTGGGGGTCGCGAAAAAATCTCAGTGATAAAAAGGGGTCGCGAATTTAAGAAAACCTGCTGTAAGGTGTGAATGCGCGGCAAAAAATGTACCAACAATAGCTTTAAATTAGGCAAAATCCAACTTTATACTGCAGATGATTTTACAGAAAAGTTTTATATTTTTCGATGGAAAACAGGATGGGTTCAAAGAACTTTTTCAGAAAAACCAATGATAGTATTTGCATTTTATCCATTTTTAGATCGATGCATGATTCTCAAACATACACGAAGATTAATGTCATTAAAACAAAGTTTCTATACGAACAAATTTCACACGAATTAGTGCAAATGAACTTTTTATTAAAGGTATACCAAGAGATCTGAAAGGTCAGCATTGGAGTTTCAGTTGTTAAGATAAATAACTATGCAGTAATCTTCAGGTTTCATTCCATTAGATAAGAAACAAAACGCTTAAAAATAAATGGCATCTAGAATTCCTTTGAGAAAGAAACATTTAATAGATTCAGAGTTGAAATCTTCCATACAGTCATGTTGCATAAAGAACCTAATTCTGGTAAAGAAACATCAATCACCGAACTATGTTCGTATAAAAATCCGACAAAGGTGCTTGTTTTCCCTTTTAATTTATTTTTAAAGCTGAAATTGGCGCGCAATATTTACTCTCACAGCAGAAGAGGGAAAAGAGCTCATGAAAATAAATTTATGATATTTTAGTATTGCAGTTCCTTTTCACGCTGAATAAACAGTGTTAGCTTCCTGAAAAACTCAAAACAAGGAACTTTGAGTATGCTGCTTTTAACACAAAATTGTGCATATTATTGTTAAACTATAGATGACTGTTACTGAAAAAAACATTTATTTAATAATGGAGCTTTAAACTTACCTGATAAAAATTCATGTAAGAAAACTCTCTTTGCAATTTGGATATAATATTCAATCAAACCGTACTTTTACGACTATTTTGCAGCACTTTACTACGACCTTTCTCAACATAAACTAGTTTTGGTTTTGAGTGCTTACACCAAAGCCTCGAAGGCTATCTTCCTAAGGGAAGGGATGCCTTCCTGAGGACTTTCTAAGGGGAACTGGTTCGTATACATGTTACATATGGGGAAAACCATTAAAACGCCAATGCGGCTCAGCTCTTTTGCGGGATTTGAACCTCGGACTAGTGTTCATCGACTTTACCGCTCGGTTGCTGGTGGGCCGCCTTCAAGAAAGGGAACAAAAAGAGTAGTACGTAGAAGTGGAGTTCCGATAAGTAACAGCATTATTGGGAAGAGATACCTATTTCCTTTGCATTAAACTGTTTAATATTTATACTGAGCAAAGAGATTTTATCGTGAAATAAAATCCACTTGCGTGATGAACCTTTGCTGAATCCTTCTCAAAATTCACTCTAGCGTTTCTTTGTAAAACATGGAGTTCATTGTTTACCCTTTAGGTACAAATTCTTTGAGAATTATTGCGTGCCAATCCCCAAGATCACCAATATTGTTTTTAACGGTGACTACGCGTCTACTCATAAGCAACATCTCGCTGCCGCACGAAAGCGTCTATAGGAGGAGAAAACATTTGATTGTGATTATGGCATGATCACCGTAGGCTACTCTTATATTTTCAAAATTCTCTTTGAACTTTAAACCCAAAACAGCAAATACGTGCGGTACTAAAAGCTGTTTACTTTTCCGCTTTCTGTAATTTCTTGTAAATTTCTTTTATGTAAAAATTTTGTTGAAACTGCTTGAAATGTATTTTATGTCCCACACTAGTTAGTGGATTTTCTGCTATTATGTTCAAGAACTATGCATTATATTTCAGTTACGACTTGAAATGTTTAACTGATTGAAACAAACAGAGATCTTTGATAAAGGAGAAGGATACTTTCGAGGAATAGTTTGAGGGAAATTTTCGTATTCATGTTAAATCTAAGCCCAGCTTGCTGTGAAAAAGGTCGAACTACATTTTTTTTTTTTTTTTTTTTTTTTAGTGGGCCCAAACCGTTCATGGACGATGATCACTACCAAGGCCGAAAGCGGTGGTCACTTGAGTGGAAGAGGACATACATAATAGTTGGGTTACCGCTGCCTCCTATGAGGCGACGGATAAATACATCCACGCCTTCACCAAGAATCGAACCCGGGATTTTCGGTACGGCAGTCAGAATCACTAACCACGTTAACCACGTTGGGCGGCCGGTGAAACTACTAGTGTTCAGCGATCTTATACTCTCGATAACTTTCATCGGATAGCATTCTTGAATAATGGAGGGTTAAGAAAATTTGCATAGTTTGGAAAGATTTTGAAAAATGCTGACTTCACGATTTTAAAGCAGAAGTTCTTGATTCAAGTATTTAGAGCTGAATGTTTAAGTCACAGCGAAGCATCGCCCGTCTGAACAAGACTCAGTAGGTCCTCAATCTCAAGTTCATTCACGAAATTAGAATTTTAATATATGTTAATAAGTAAGTTTATGTAAATACCTCACGAAATATTACTCCTTAAATGAAATCCTGTAATTTTAAGTTACACATGTAGATATTAATCTAAAGGCAATGTTAGGTTAACTTACTTTTTAGTCACTGAAAGAAAATTATTCCTTTGTACTAAAGCCCACCTGCGGCCAAGCGGTAAAATCGCTAAACACTGGTAATTCGATCCATGGTTCGAACGGGCTGGCTGCATAGTCATTTTTGTGATTTTACCCATGTGTATATGAGCCAGTTTCCTTTAGAACGTCCTCCACGAAGGCACCCCTACCTCAGGTAGATAGCTCTTGAGACTTTGCTGTAATCACATAAACCAAACTTTTGTACTAAAAATAATCTGCGCTATTAGTGTGGTCTGGAAGCAGAGTAATTTTTATTATAAAGCCTGCCGCTCAACAGGAATAGTGGTTAGTGATTCTGACTGCTGTACCGAAGGGCCCGGACTCGAATGCAGGAGAAGGCATGGATGTTTGTAAATGTACAGTGTCTGTGCGGCATGGTGGCACTCTTAATATATGGCGAGCGAAAGTCATCGACAGAGGTTAGTCGTAGGGGAAGAGTCATAGGAGACCCTTTAACCCGTCCTCTTGGGGTGCTCTCCTTCAAAATTCGGGAGTGGAACTGAGCGGAACTATGCTATAGTCCGTTTCATTCGGCATAACCAAGAAACAGAAATTAATATAAAATTTTTACTACTGAAATTACAATTTTGAATAATATTATTGTTACATTAAACATTCATATATATATATATCTTACATTAATCATTCGCATTTCTTCTAAGCGAATCGATCAGCAACCTTGAGCACTACGCTAATTAGACTTTGCGCAAAGCAACGTGTTAATTTTTAAAGAGTAGCCATTAACGTTGCTTTACCGTCGCACAATACATCACATTACTATTTCAAAACTTTTATACGGCGGAGTGTGTAATGGCCTATTGACTATTATTACTTAATGAAATAATTTTACTGTTGTAGGCATAAAATAGTTACTGATTTCAATGTGCTGATTCGTAATTTACTGATTCGTGCTGTAACTATGTCAATGTTTTTATGTTCAGCTGCCCTACTTTGTTAACAGATTTTTCTGTAGTTCTGAGCTATCGAATAATTCCGACTATCTGAATGGCAATTTTTTTTTTAAAATCAGATATGTCGAGGCTTTATTCTTTTAATTTTTATTTAAAAAATTCTTAGAGGGCATTTTTATAGTTACCACTAAATTTACTTTCATATTCGGAAATGGAACCAGCAGCGGTTGAGCGGTAAAGTCTCTGAACACAGGTAGTTCGATCTGTGGTTCGAATCCCATGGAATGGGCTAGCTGCATGACTGTTTTCGAGGTTTTCCCCATGTGTAACGTGTATGCAAGGCAGTTACCCTTAGAATCTCATCCACAAAAGTATCGCTCCCTCTGGGCACATAGCCCTCGAGTGCTTTGCCGTATTTAAGTGAAACAAACCACATTCCAGAAATTTTTAGATCTTGTTGAATTTTTAAATCTCCTAAAAATTTTTGGATATTAGATTCTTTTCACTTCTGATTTTAATTAGTTCTGTGGTTAGTAAATTTCGAGACATAAAATAACAGATATTTTATTTTTGGTTGTATGAATTAAGATTCACACGTTTTAATGAGAATCTTGAGTGGTTCTGTACTTCCTTTTTACTTTAATAAAAGATAAATTTTTAAAAAAATTACTTTAGAAACACAAATGTGATTATGTGGCTTGCTGAACGATTAGGTGTCGGATTATTGAATTTTTGCTTTAAATAAATAGTATATTTTACTCTTAATCGCGCCAGTCAGAAAAGTGCTGAACTTTCATTCCTTTAACCTGTTAACAGTTAATAATTAAATAGTTTTTTTAATACTGGTTTCGATACTTGCAATCCGAGATTTCCCGCTGTTTATCTTTCGAAGTGTACTGGAACCTTTGATTTGAAATCCGCGCCAAATAAAGACTGGTTTGTGCCAGTTATTAAATTAGCGTGCATTTCTTCGTGTCATTTAAAATTGGGGATTTCATTCTACTAATCTGAATACATGACAATCTATACAATTTTTTTTTAAATTTGTTTCTTAAGTTTCGAAATATGTAATTTATTTAATCTTCCATATTATTACTGAAGAAGTTTTAATGCTATCTGCAAACGCTGAAGCATTACCACGCTGATATTGTTCGAATTCTTGTGGCCATTTGTGAAAAATGGTTTGAATTACATGATCATAAGAAAGCACACTAAGAAATGTTTTCGTGGAGAACATTCTAAGAAATATTTGTCTAGTTTTTAAAAACGGCAGATAGGGAAATCATCGAATAACTTATGCAGTCAGCTGTTTTCAACCACTGAAGTGTTAGCAGCTTCAATCTTGGCCATCAGTTCTGCCTCAACTGGATAAAAGGATAAAACAGTGGAGTCGTTTTGAATTTGATGTCTTATGACCAGGGCCGTTCCTAGCGGTGATACACTGCGTGAAAGTACAGCGGCTGCAGTTTGTCATATGTAAGCACTTAGTGCGTATGAAATAAAAATGTTATATTTTTTTATTATTATTATTTTATTTGGGGGCGGCAATTTTAGGAAATTGCGAGGGCAGCTAATGGCCTAGGAACGGCCCTGCTTGTGACTGAACGAATTGACTGCATTGAGTTTTAACTGTGTATTATATGAATACTAGACATATTACACACGAGTAGAATATGCATTCAGGACGATTAAAATTCAGAAGTTTCTAAGGAAACTTGACTCACAGTCATCTTACGAAAAACCACGTGGTAGAGAAAACCACGAAAACCGCATTGGACCACATAGTTACTCAGGATAGGAATTCAGAACGATCTATAAGACTTATTCATGATTTTTATCCAATCGGCCATTGGTCAACCTTATTGTTATTTCTATTTAATACTATAAAATTCATCAAGAATATTTTTTCCCTTTTTTGCTATTGTTATTATTGTTCAAGCATTGTTAAAAATTAAAAAAAAAAAAAAAGAGAGAGAGAGTGAGCATTGAAAAAAAAAATCTTTTTAGGCAGTTGCTTGATGGTTGTTTGGTTTGGTTTATTTGATTACAGAAAAACACAGAGCGGCTATCCTTCCTAAGGTAAGGAATTGCCTTCGTGGAGAACTTTCTCAGAGAAACTGGCTCGTATCCACGTTACACATAAAAAAAGAAAGCGCTCATGCAGCCAATCCGTTCACCTGAAATCCAAACCAAGTTGAACTGCGAGCAATTAAAGGGACTAAATATTCGGCCGCTGGTGAGTTCGCCAGTTGCTTGAAATACGACAGTCTCTCATACAATTTTTTGTAACTACTTTTTGGTGACTGTACTTAAGGCAGGACCATTATTTGACTATGGCAAAGCACGCAAAGAGTATGTGCATACAGAAAGGGATGCTTCCAGGAAGATCCATTTTACAGGTTACAAATAACGAAATATATTTTGAGAAAACACGTTTTTATTGTAAGGTTGATTGAACCCTCATTTGTTGTAATTATTTACTTTCTGCGTTCAAAGACAATATGAAATGGCAATGTAAACAAATTTTTACACCATTAGTCAGTGATAAATTACAGGAAGAATTGTAATCCGCTAATCTTTCATATCAATATTTTTATTCCTATAAAGTTTGATCATACGGAAGTTCTGTGGCTTAAATGCTAGAATTTTCCTTTAATGAATTTCCGCCAAGGCACTGATCTGTTTTAAAAACATTGCCCTCAAAAAATAATTAAAAATCTGAAGTTACTGATCGAAATTATATTTTTTAACATTTATTTATTCAAGCGCAGAGACACAGATTAAAAGAATTGGCAGCAGTAGATAAATTACTTAATAAAAAAAAACTAGGAAATGCTGTTATTTCCAGCATTCTATAAAAATTGTAGCGATAAAAACTGACTGTGTTAACATATCAATGAGAATCAAGTATTTGATCTTACTTTCTAATATTATATGATAGGAAAATTTTGGATAGAAATACCACTAAATATCAGAATTTTTTTTAAAAAAAAAATCGCATATATTTTAAGTTTACGTTGAGTACTAAAAAAAATTTAGCTCCATAACTTTTGTCAAAATTCTAACCCTCAATTCTATCAAAGAAAGTTAAGTTAAAAATATTTCATGTAAGAAAATGATAATGGTAACAATAACAAAAAAAAATCGGTTTATAAAGTCAAAAATTTAATTTGAAATATTAGTGCTTTGATCTTAAATAATATAATAGCCATTGTAATTATATTTATCCACTGCTTGAATCTTTTATTTTATTTGTGGAAAAAAATATTCTGAAATTTTAACTGCAATATTAGCAATGGATTTAAAAAGTCAGCACCCTTCATATTTAACTGCGGAATGGTATAATTTACATTCTTTGAGGAAAAGCGCAATGTTTTCAGAATCGGGTAAAATTTCACAACTTTCTAAACGTTTCTGGTTGAATTTCATGTCAGGAAGAGGAAAAAAGGTCAAGAATAGGCACAATGAACATGTTTAGAATATGAATAGGTGAATTTTTTTGAATTGAAAACTTGTAATACAAGATAAGTTTAACTGTTCATTGATTTAAAACATAGTAAACTGATATATTCTCTAGTTTTTAATAAAAATTTTCTAAAGTAACAAGCCATTGACATTTTCCCCTGTATTAAAGCAAATCGGATATTTTTCATTTATCATATAGAATCAAATTCCATCGTTATAAACACTTCGTAGCCTAAAAAATAATAAGTAAATTGTATAGTTATTTAGTCCATCAAGCAAGCTTATTACAAAAATAAAAATAAATACCTATATTGCCAAAATCTAAAATAATTTCACTTAATTTACTTCACTGCTTTTTTAAAAACTGACAGAAAGGCGCATTTATCTTGCACAGTATGCAATTAATTTTGACATTTAGTGTCCTTTTTCTGTTCTTTCTTCCCCCCCCCCTTTTTTTTTACGGAGTGAGAATAATTGCTTTGAAAAAATATAATAAACTAACTAAACACTGCAATAAAAAAAAAGCAACAAAAAATTTACAGTTTTTTTGCAGAGGACTATCTAAAACATACTTCATACATGAATACTTTGTGTGATATACAGATATATACTTTACATGTGATATATTCATATACAAAATACACTTATATTTATATCCAGAAAATTACTTTACATGTGAATTGATTAGTTTATTTTACACATTCTGAAAAATTTCAAGCTGCTGGGTAGAATTTAAGCGATATTTCAAAATCTCAATCAAACGGCTGTTGAAGGTGAACGTCTGCAGCTACAAATTTTTTATATTAAAAAAGTGTGACTCATTTGACAAGTAACCTGCAGTTCCCGGCATTGATGTATTCGTGACCTCGCTTGCAAAACGTAACAGGGAAATAAGTAAACTTACCAGCTAATTCCGTTTCAGTGTTATTCCTTTAACTTTTGCCATTGTAGCAGTTCTCTTAAAACCGAAACATGCTCGAATAGAGCCAACAGTACTAAATTCATACACAAGTCACTGATCGTGGGATTCGATCTGTCGGCAAGCAAGGGAGTAAAAAAGAGTTCTTCGCCACACACAAGCCTAGCGAGTTCTAAAACCGGTTCAAGAAACTAAGTGCCTATGATGATGCGAGATTTTCTTTTCCTTTCTAATGTAATATTTACTTCCCCCGCCGCCAAGCTTGAATCAAGTTTCCATGACGACGGCGAATCAACATCGTGATCGCCACCAGGCACCGCCACTTGCTGCCGGTGACCCTTGATTTGACACCTGACAGCTGATCCATCGCTAAAACTCCCTATTTGACTGCAGAATGAAATGTTTTCCTGTATCGGTGATGGGAAATAGTGTTTGTTTCCATGTGTATGACACGCAGTGATGAAAACTGTTATTTGGAATTATCCACGCAATTTTATTTTAATGTCATAGCCGGTGCAGTCGCACTGGGTTGTAGAGCTGAGAAGCAGCAAAATTTTTAGGACTTAAAAAGAAGCACAAAGCAGCAAAATTTTTAGAATTCAGGAAAGCATTGGGAAGTAGAATTTAGGGGCGGCGACATTTTTAGAATTTAGGAAGGCAGCAAAATTTGGGATCTGCAAAGATTGCAGCGGGCGGGAATATGTCTATCTGTGGCCTAGAGATGTCTGGGGACATTTCGAGGAACATTTGGATTGGATTGGATTATTCAGTTATGGCAAAGCACACGAGGGCTATCTGCCTAAAGGGAGGGATGCCTTTCGTGGAGGACTTTCTAAGGGAAACTGGCTCGTACACACGTTACACATTGGGAAAACCACGAAAACGCCCATGCAGCCAGCCCGTTCGCGGGATTCGAAACTCAGACCGAACTACCAGTGTTCAGCGTCTTTACCGCTCGGCCGCTGGTGGGCTCGAGGAACATTTGCGTAGGTAAGCAATAGAAATATGCATATTCTATACGTAGAAAGATTCACTTCTACTTTTTACA
This sequence comes from Stegodyphus dumicola, assembly GCF_044657685.1. Classification (NCBI taxonomy): domain Eukaryota; kingdom Metazoa; phylum Arthropoda; class Arachnida; order Araneae; family Eresidae; genus Stegodyphus; species Stegodyphus dumicola. Next base: position 31,560,616 of record NC_140769.1, read on the forward strand.
GTAGTCTTGTTTATAACCTTCAACATATTGTACTACTTTCATTTTTGCGATTATATACTAAATTTTATTGGAAAGGAAATATTCCATTTTAACGCACTATGTTACCATTGTCCATCGTCAACCGAGCAAGAGTAACAAATTTAGGAAACTATTATTAAGAATTTTAATTAGGTTTGAATTAACTAATTATGGTATAGCACTAGCGGATTATGAGTCTTAGGGGGGTCGTCAATAGGAGGAATTTAAGAGAATTTCGAAAATCACAATCGCGAATATCTACAAGGCTCTTGAATCATTAATTAATCTTTTAGAAATCATAAGAACAGGCGATGGCGTCACAAATTGATGAACTATTGCCAGTTACGACAATCTATGTTTTAAACTGTACTACTACATTGTTTAAGACAGCAGCGGAAAGATTCTTAATAATATTTTGTTTCTTAGAAAAAAGGACAACCCTCGCGTGTTTCGCCATAATCGATCAAACAACTTCAGCAAGCGGGAAAAAAACGCAGTTGATAAAACATGCATACCTTGTGAAAAAAAAGTTAAATTGTCATTTAGGAATATCGATATTGTATAGTTATTTATATTCCTCAAATGTCACAGTATAACACATAAAGAAAAGTATGAAGTAATTCAGATAATAAGAAAGTCGTCATAGGAGGCAATTACGATAAAGCCGTATTAAATGCCGATAATTAAAATAGCACAGATAATAAATACAACAGCATTTATACTCAATGACACAGTGCTGCAACTGAAATCATATCTACCGTTGATCTTTACAATATGGTAACTGGTAGTTTGGCGACATTTTGGAGGCGATAAAGGTTACTACCTGGGACTTTGGTAATAATGTGAGCAGTACCAGTACCTCCTATATACGTTTATAGGAGGTACTGGCAGTACTCAGTTCCGATTACGCATTATTTTGTGTGAGGGAAATGAGAGATCATGGGATATGTCATGTGATATTAATGGACGAATTACGGTTCTTTAATCGGAAAAGGGGGGGAAATCGGGAAAAAATCTGGAAATTTTGTATTTGGCTTTATTCTGTGTTGTGTGAAACAGTGTTGGTTAATTTTTGGATCCCATGGCCGTAACTAAAGTGAATTCGAAATGGGTATTTAGTGGTATTGAAAAGGGTAGTAATAAATGTTTGTTTAAGGTTGTGCGAGATAGAAATAAAGATGTTTTATTAAGTTATTTTATTTTACCTGGTACCTTGTTGTGAAATATAAGTATGATTTTAAAGATCCTGGAACAGAAAGAAGAAAAGTTTATCGGACACATAATCAAGATTCTGAAGAAGATTAGGTAAGTTAGTATTTTTAATTATTTGAGGATATTATTTTTATGCATTGTTCTAAATGTAAGGTGGAAAGGAATTTGGTATTATTGGGAAAATTGTTATTGGCAATGATTTAGTTTAAAGTAATTAGGATTGTAAGGTAATTTTTATTAATTTAATGTATGTGCTCATTTATATTTTAAGTAGTGTTTTTGAATTTAATTATATTTTAATGAAATGATAGTTATTTTGTGAATTTTATGTTTGTAGGAATTTGGTATACGTTTTAGTTGAAGTAAACGTGCATGGAAATAATTTAAATATCTGACACTAAGTATTTGTAATGGTTGCGGTATGAATTCGTTGGTGACGTTTATAATATAATAGATGATTTAGAGGTAAAAGTTTTTGGATATTTTATTTATTTTATATGTGGAAATGTTCATATTTGGAAAGGGTAAATACTTTTTCGCGATCAGGTAATTTCATATATGTTCTTTTTACCGGGTTTAAAGATTGAGAAAATTGTCATGTATTTTCGTGAAATTTTTCTAATTTATGAGAAAAAAGCAGTGTACATGGATATAGTGAAGAGTGTGCGCAATGCCATTTTTGTGCAATTCTGGGATGTTTTTTTAAGTAAAAATAAGTCGACGTGTACATGGTTTAGTGATATTTTAATTAAATAATAGTTATTTTGTGAATTTTATGTTTGTAGGAATTTGGTATACGTTTAAGTTGAAGTAAACGTGCATGGAAATAATTTAAATATTTGATACTAAGTATTTGTAATGCTTGCGGTATGAATTCGTTGGTGACGTGTATAATGTAATAGATGATTTAGAGGTAAAAGTTTTTGGATATTTTATTTATTTTATATGTGGAAATGTTCATATTTGGAAAGGATAAATACTTTTTCGCGATCAGGTAATTTCATATATGTTCTTTTTACCGGGTTTAAAAATTGAGAAAATTGTCATGTATTTTCGTGAAATTTTTCTAATTTATGTGAAAAAAGCAGTGTACATGGATATAGTGAAGAGTGTGCGCAATGCCATTTTTGTGCAATTCTGGGATGTTTTTTTAAGTAAAAATAAGTCGGCGTGTACATGGTTTATGTGTATGTGTTATTTTGAAAAACGCGTAAGGAGTATGGTATTGTGCACTTTTCCCAATTTTGCAGTGAATATTTGTCATGATTAAGCAGTTTTGTTTGATAAAATTTCTAGCATAAGTGTAATTCGGCTTCGTAATAGGGTTGCTGTAGGAGAGTTGGTTGCCAAATTTTCGCCAAAAAATCGCCAAGTTACTATAATGTAAAGATCAACCATATCTACTCTATACCTTTAGTGGAAATGTACTTACTCATTAAACGGTTGGTTGATTAACTAAGGTTTGGTTTATTTAATTATGAGAAAACACGCAAGAGCTATCTGCCTAAGGGGAGGGATGCCTTCGTGGAGGACTTTTTAAGGGAAACTGGTTCATATACACGTTATATATGAGAAAAATCACGAAAATGCCCATGTATACAATCCGTTCGTCTGGAAGTGAACCCAGATTAACTACCGGTGTTCAGCAAATTTACCTCTCGGCCGCTGGTGAGCCGATTAACTAAGACAATAGTTGGCCAATTAAACTATATTTCTATACTCTCTTTTCGGGCAGAATTTCTGAATACAAGCTTAATTAAATTAAGGAATGCAGTCAAAGCTATGCCAACAGCAAGAAGTCAGCGCCCATTATGCCCTGGAATTTTCTGTATGGAACTTTTGCTCTTCAGTGGCTTTGCCACTCCCTTTGAAATAGTTCTTAGTATTTAGTGCAAAAACAAATAAATAACTTAAGAAAACAATATTGTCAAAAATAATCCCCCCAGTGGATAGTGCTTCTAAAACCTGATATCGTCAGCCCGATGTCACGGAGATTGAATGATATTTTTTTGTATTTTCTTCATATGTAAAGCAGCTAAGATCAAATTTCTCCAAGAAATTCCCGCACAGAGACATTTTTCCAAAGGCCAATAACTTTCGAATTCTTTACTGTGGTAATTGCATGCTTCCTTTATTCCACAAATGACAAGAAGTTACCTCGAAGAACCCTTCATATTAGTCAGTGTAACTAAAATATTCTTACCTCTCTCTGCTTTAATAGCAAAAATGCAAATAGATTGTTTTAAATTTTAGTTTTTATTTAAGCTATCTTCTAATTACAAAGTGCTGTTGTTGTTTCAAATGGTGAGACACCTTAAATTTAAAGGAATAACCAATAACCATCGGTCATTTAACCGTCTCATCCCCCCATATTATTACCGAGGATGCGCTGCAGAACAAATCCAGTTCCACGCGTGAGAAGGGAAAATTTCATTCCCAGTTTTTAGACAGTATCTTGGAGAACGGATCAGAGGGTCTCCCACCCCTCTTCCTCTACCACCATGGTTCTCCAGAGAATTTCTAATCAACAATATTTTAAATTTCTCCATCAGTTAAATACTCGTATCAGTTAAAATACTTACAAATATCCAAGCTTTCTCCAGGATTCGAAATCGGTATAAAATACTGGCGATATGCACTTACAAACATCCAAGCCTTCTCTGGGTTTCGAGACTGGAGCCCAACTATAACGGCTGACAGGATATTCATGTCTGTGTGCATATCGATCGGAGAGGGTTTTTTAAGTTCTTTCTTTGAAAATGTAAACTGACTGGTCAATGGAAAGATAAATCGGTAGTTTTAAAATCCGTTTGCAGGCAACTTACAAAATTGTTATATCTATTACCTTTTAATTTTACGAGAAAACGTATCTTGAATAACTGTACGATGAAGCATCATGTTTTCCCTAAGCAATCCTAATTATTATTATTATTATTATTATTATAAATTTTCTTGTAAATTAGGCGTTAAGTGATCAATCTTTTCCTCTAGAGACAGCGAATTATACACTTCAGTGAAAACTAAAACATCAGAAAAAAGTTTGATATGATAAAAACAGTATAGTATCGGAGGAAATTGCTAACAGAAAATGAGACATGAAATATAACGCACGCAAGGTCAAGTCTGTACAAACAAAGGTAAAGAGCAAACGTAAAGCTGTTGAAAACGAATATCGAACTACACAAATAGATCGTTTGAATTGCTGTGAATTATAACTGACTTATTGTTTCATCTGTTGGTTAAAGATGTTAGAATGAAGAAATCATAACCGAACTAGGATATTTTCGTGCTTTTGGTTTGAGGATATCAGCAGTGGCCCTTCATGTGAAAGCTGACTGAAAAGTTTAAAGACAGAATTATTTTTTAAATTTAGAACTTATTATTTTTTGGATTATATATCCTTTATTTTCTTTATTTCCCCTCTTCTAAAATAGAGGTGGCTTGGCAAATGCGGTCGAGAGCAGGAGACTGACGTTAATTACGGAAGGGGAAAGTAAACGGCTGTGTCAGGGATCATAAGGTGTGATATATTTAAAAAAAAAAGTGTTTTTAGGTCTCATTCAGTAGCAGTATATCAGAAATAAATGATGCACATGGTATCAGAATGGAGACAAATTACATAAGATACGAAAAGTTATATTTATTTGTTTATTAACATTTCATTATTATATTGTTTTCGTTCAGGAATTTCCTTCCACTCCCCTCTGAGCAATACAAACAGGTACATGTAAGTCGGCTGAAGAGCACTGCTATAAACAAATAATCCAACCCAATTCCAGTTGAACAGCGCTTATTAATACTAATTGTTTACGGAAAGCATCCTAGTTTTTGAAAAGCTTCGTATCATCTAACATAAAATTAATTAATTAATCATCTTAAGAATGATTTTGTGTTGAATATGGCAAAACATATGAGGGTTGGCTAGACATGATTTCATGGAGAATTTTCTAAGGAAAATGGGCTCATATTTACATACCTTAAGATTATATGTATTGATTAACATTTCCTATAACTACTTCTAATTGAGGCTTTCTAAGAGCAACCCCCTTAATTTTGACTCGCAGCTTTTAATTTTAGACTAAAATATGAGCATAGAATTTACCTTTAAACAATAGGATTTGTTTTTAAACACTGTGACATGAGCGTGCCTAGTAATAATAGTTTTAGCGTCGCTAAGAATCATTTTTTGGATTCTCATATTGATTTTTTTTCCAAAAGATATTAAAAGCTGCAATTGACAAGTATGAGCAATGCATAATACATACATATATAACGTAAGCATACCATAAAGAAAAATGAACCCCAACAAAAGCTGATCGACTGCTATTGAACTCTACAGAGGGGTTTATCAGAGGGAAAATGGCAATTAAAATCAATTAAAATTCCATTTAATTGATTTTAATTATTTATTTACTGTGTCGATTTATTACTTATTGTAATGGATTGGAATATTTGAATATGAATTAGTTGAATATTTAAGAAAAATATTATGACTGCGAGAATAGGAAAAAAACATTTTTTGAATATCTGCTTTCTTATAGAATGCAGATGAATTCCCTTTTACTCAACGAAAATCAAACTTTAGTAGCTAATTAATCTGTCCTGTATCGACCACTTTAGTTCAGTAATTCGTATTAATGTGCGCTTTTTTTAAAAAAACTTAAATGCTTCAAGAATAATTAATTAGAAAAAGGCATAATTCTCTTCTTACCCTTAAATTCTTCAATAAAAAAACTGCATTTTCAGCTATAACCAAGTGAAATAATTTTCTAAATATAATTCAAAGCATGAAAAATAAGGTAACAGCTTGGAAATGGAACTAGCATTGAGATTCTCTTTAAGAAATATGGTGAAGCTTAACAAAAAGTCTACGAAGTGAAGTAATTCCATAGAATATTTTCTAACTCTTTATGATTAAATTGCACTCAAGTATACTTTATAAACGACATGTAAATACTATTTAATGTATATGTGTGGATGAGTGTGTGTGTGTGTGGCTCACTAGCGGCTGAGCTGTAAAGTCGTTGAACTCTGGCAGGTCGATCCGGGGTTCGAATCCGGATCGACGAGGATGGCTGTATTGGCGTTTTCGAGGTTTTCCCCACGTGTAACGTGCATAAGAGTCAATTTTGCTTAGAAAGTTCTCCACGAGGCACCCTTACCCTTAGGCAAATAACCGTCGAATGCTTTGCTATAATCAAACAAACCAGACCAAACAATAGATATATAAATAAGTAGCTTAAAAACTGCTATATTTTATGTATACTCATTAAGTAGTATTTCAATATATATAATGATTAAAAGAAAGGAAAAGTCGGATCCTAACTGATTGTATATAATGTAATCCCTATGAAGGCCCTAACAATTCTTTCTCACTTAAAGTCGTAACCCAAAAAGAGAACAAATTAAACTTCAGATACGTATACAATGCTGAATCTAATACAAAAAATACAAAATATAAAAATAAATTATATATGTATGAAACCTAACTAACTATTTATATTGATATTACGTAAATATACGTATTCATTACCATACGTATATATAACATTGTATAATAAAGATATTTTATACCTTATTCTATATTTGGTTCCATTTATATATACCTATACATAGATATATATAATTTAAGGATTCCGTTTAAGGATTACAGTAGTAGTTAATACTACTACATATAAAACACAAAAGTGCATCAATAATGTATTTTTCAGTATTATTTAACTTCATTCTTAGGAATTTTCTGCAGTCTAATTTGCGTTATTTTATTCAGAAGTCTCAAATAAAAACAATTATTGTTTATATGCCATTAGAAAATTAGCCAAAAAGCAGCGACCACAATGTAATTGAGAAACAGTCCTTAGCCGTGAAAAGGTTGAAAGCCATTCGTTTATGACTATTATCTCACATACTCAGCTACTTCGCATACATGGAACATAGCATTCGAAATGAAAAACTCAATATTTACTACAAATTCATTCGTGTAACAAATATCTGTCTTTCTACACCTATGGCTTTAAAAAAAGATGTTATTTATCTTACAGTTTATCGTTAAGTAATACATTTTCATTGTACAAAATTGCATTCATTCGAAGAATTCAATTTGTATTTTCCTGTGTATAAAACTGAAAGTAGAGAAGTTAGATGTTTAAACAACCCCCGCATTTTCTCAAGATCCCTAGTGAGATTGTCCGCTCCTTGTCAGCTCTCCCCCTGAAAAAAAGGGATTGTAAATTTATGACCTGACCGCAAATGAGGGTATTTCAAAATAGAGGCTTCCATATGGAATCACACTCTTTTACAACGTTTCATGAACGATCAAATGAACTGTTTCGCAACATCTCATTTAGCACTGCCTTGGCGGCATTTTTCAATTCCTCGTCTTGAAACGAATTACTGCCTATCTTTACAGTGTCTGAAATCACATCCAATCAATCCAGAAATCAAATGTGTTTAAGAACGGCGATATAGAACTCATAATAGTGCTACACCAGCAATTTCAGAGAATGCTACCAATTGTCTGGGCAAAAAAAGCCCTGTTTCCTAAGCAAATACTTGATAAACACACTAGAGTTTTTCTTAAAACCAGTAACGAAACTTCACTAATTCTGGATAAAAGATTTTTTTTTCCGCGTAATTAAATATACATTTTTAGAATTTACCTATCCATGTTATTTGATGCTGTTGCTAATGCTCACTTGTCTGACCTCAGCTCAAGAAATTCCTCGTGGCAAGGAGCGCAAGTTTACGCCTGTCGTTGGCAACAGCCTTGAGCACCTTACAGGTGATAGAGCGATTTAGCTCAGTTCCGCCCCTAATTTTGATGAAAGCACCCGGGGGGACGTGTCCGAGGGTCTCCTAACCCTCTTCCCTTGCCACCAATCTCCCGAGAGGATTTTCGACTCGCCGCATATTTAGAGTGCCCTCATGTCGCAAGGACACTATACATTTATAAACATCCCTGCCTTCTCCGGGAATCGAACCCAGGCCTTTCGACACGGCAGTCAGTGACGCTAACCACTATACCGGTTCGGCAACATTCATGTTTTGTAATTCTATCTCCAGAAATTGCTACATGTAAAGCTCGTTGGTCATATTTTTCGATCACCGTTTGCTATTAAATAAGTAATATCGAAAATCGTACAGATAATTTTAAATTAAAACACATACACATGATTTTATGTTTCAGGAAGCTAAATTAAACTATATTTGAAAATTATCATATATATTCTCACAGGAAAATAACAAATTTATGAGTGTGACAACACATAACGTTGAATGTCTCATGCTCACGAGTGAGCGAAATAGTGCCGGAGTTCTGAAAATTTGCTGTATATACAGTGAAGTTTCATAATATCTTATAGTGACATAGATGAATGGTGCTCGGAAAATCTTATAAAATTCTGCAATTCTTCGTTAGTTTCTTCCGTGTAGCTTTCTTGCTCTATGTGTGATCTTCATCTTCGTCCTCCTCCTCATCATCATTATCTTTTTCTTTCCTAGTACATGTCCAATTACTTCTTCATTATCTTCAGCGAGTGTAATGGGAACAAAGTTGTCTGTCCGTGGTCAGTGGTCTGCTGTTCATGATCAGTGGCGGATTGGTCAAACAAATTGGCCCCAAATGAAATGTCATTATACGTATAAGTTATCATTGTCATCAACATAAAAATAATTTTATAAAATAGAAGTACACCTTTGTAGAAAAGTAGCACTTTATTAATACATATATATATAGTAAACTACAAACAACAAATAAAGCGATTGATTCATAATTAACCACAATTAACCATTTCCAGGCCCCCTGGGAAAATATTTCCTCCATTATATCTTTACTTTTTGCTTAGGCAAAATATCCCTCTCTATGTTCATCAACAGCAATGTCTCCAAATTAGCTGATTTCATAGTACTCCTTAATCTACTTTTACAATTTCTAATTTTGATAAAGCTATTTCTCATTTAACCTGCGTTATAGATAAGGTAAGCACAAACTTATAAGAAAAAGACATTGGCATACGCATTACTCTATAAATTATATTTCAAGAGTAATTTATATGAACACAAGACGAAATTTTTGCAAAAATTACGTTTAGCTGCAGATGAATGCTCATAGATAGAGCACTCATTCCTTCTGACTCGGTGTCAGATTGAAAATAATGATTTTCAATTGAATTTTTTAGTATTTCCCATTTACTTACTAGGTCCTGAAATTCATTCTTAAGATTATAAATTGTTACCACTGCATAGTGCCCCTAATAATATAAATAAATAGCCGCTGGAGTTCGGCATCCATTTGCTTCACTTTTCGGTGTCTCCTAGAAGGTAGTTCTTCTTCTATAACTGCATCACAACCTTTCTAGTTTACTATTGCAATCCGTTGCAAATGATTCTGATGCGTCGAATATCAAGTTTCTAGAAATGGCTTTTAAAGAGCTTGTAACCTCCCTAACCATATTATATGCTAGAATGTAATCTAATGCTTTAGTCTGCAAATATTTTGTTACTGGCTTAGTATACATACTGAAATATTTTCAAATATACGTGAACAGACAAAATTATTCAAAAAGGTTTTTTTTTTTTTTTTTTTTTTTTTTTTTTTTGTCGTACAGAATAGATTTTGCCATTTGTCCTATCTGTGCGTTTTGCATATCATTGGAAGCAATAAACAATTAATTCTACGTATAAACAATATCTTTGCAACCGAACGTGATAAAAATTTGTTTTAGGGCATCTCTTTTCTCAACGTTTTTGTGCAGCTCCTTTGATATTTCGTTTATACATTCTAAGTACGTAAAAAATACTGGAAAAAAATTTAACTGCAATATTATTTGTCCTCAACTTATTATTCAGTGACACAGTAAAATTCACTAAAGAGTCCTTTTTAATTACAGTTATAATGCAATATTTTCAATTTCACAATTAAATTAGAACTTGACTGTACTGTATTTTCATAAATCTACTTTACGACTGTCGACTATAAGCTCTACTCTACCCTGTAGCTACCGTATCTCATGTGAGCTTGAGTGCGATATGCGGTCCGCCCATCCATGTCTCTCTCTGTCTTGTTCATTTACTTTGTTTCAATTAATAAGTATAAAAATTAAAAACTATATATAAAAGAAAAAGAGGATATAACTAAAATATTACATTTTCGACATTAGAAACGTATTTAGCAGAATATTCTGAAAATTATTGGATCGTTACGCTCCAAGCTACTTTGCATTTCTGTTCCTTGAAATGACAGATGTTTGCCGATTCACGAAGCACATTTTTAATTTATATTCCATGCAAACTCATAAATATTCAGTTTTCAGAATATTGCCAGCAGGCAAAGCATAAGATCTTTAATATATCTTCCTAATTTAATCATGCTATAGACACATTTAACTTATAATGAATTCATTAAATAATTATGAACATTTACAGAACTAATGTAGTTGATAAAATATATTTCTAGGCTTATTTTATGGACTTCGGCACCGATATTTATTTATTTTTATTTTATTTATCGTTATATTTGTTTTATTTCCTTTTACTTTATTTATTTATTTTCAAATTTTTTTTGCAAGGCATAAAGATTTGCTGTTCTGTTAAGCATAACAGAGACAAGACAATGATTATCTCACTTAAATCCGTAGCGGGAGAAAAAAAAATATACGTGCCTTACAAGGCAAGAGTATTTTATTTTCTAAGCGTTTAATTTCCTAATCATGTGACGGCCTTTTAAATATCTACTTTATATGACAAAGAATCTGCAGCAGAAAGCACAACGCAAAATACATGCACTTTAAGAATCCCAGATGTGGAACATTCAAGACTGGCACTGACATGGGTGCTTAAAGAAACCAAATAGTATACCGAAACTGATATGGAAGAAAATAGTAGGAAAAAAAAAAAAAAAAAAAACACAAAAATCTGAAAGATTTCAGATTTTAAATTACGTCCGAAGGGGCGTTTTTTTAACGTTTTGTGTGTTACCTTTATGTATTAAATATCATGTTCTACGCACTCAAACCATAAAATTCAGTTCAACAGCAATATCGCAAAATAATTTTAAAATGAGCCTGTCTTTAGAATTTCCGATACAGAGTCTCGCGCATTAGAGATAAAAAGTTCCCCCCTCCCGTACAGTGTTGCCATTGCTCGCTTTGAAATCGTTTATTTTGTTAATCAAAAATTCGTTGAAGTGTTACAAAATATGAAATCGATAATAAAACAAATTCCAAATTTGGGTTTCTAGATGCCCATATTCGGGTGGAGACGCACGTTTTTCAAATACAAATTAGGGCTCCCACATGTCCATATTCTATGGAAGATTACGCCGCTCAAATTTTGATGGCTCTAGGTACCATTCTTTTATCACAATGCGAGAAACATACATTTGTGCAGATTCTTTATTATTTAATTTCTTTAAATATAATATGGGGCGATAATATTTGGTGGCAGCAATTTGAAAAGTGAAACAACGCTTCTCGTGAATCGACGCAAAATGCCAAAACAAAATTAATTCCTTCAAGGCAAATTACCCCTTTGTACTAATAAGAATAAAAATCAGTAGAGTAGCTTGAGGAGATTAAAAAATTATCTTCGCTGAAAATTTTTTGATTGTATAAAAATCATTAGTTTTCGATAACGTTATAAAAAATTGATTAATCTTGTGCTTTCCTAGTTAATATAAATGCTGAATTCAAAATGTTATAAAAATAGTTTCTTAGTATTTTGTTTGTAATAGATGCAGTTACAGAGAGAAAACATGGAGGAAAGAATTCCAGTAAAAAATTATGCATGTTAATTCAGTAACTTGTAATGCTTCTAACTACTTTATCTTTTATCTATACTTGACTTCGTAGAAACCTAGTTGAACTATGTAGCGTCTTATCGTTGAGTCCAAGTGTGTAAACAAAAAAGTCCAGAGAAGTGTTAAACTCACCTTTTATTATCTCAAGACTACAGATGGTCCCTTTCTCTGGCTTACAGAAAAGCCTCCACTTGGGTTTTAAATCAAGATAAGAAAATAAGAAACTAATCTAATGCTAAACTAAACTGAATTTAGCCGAAGTTGTACAAAATTATCCAAAGTCGTTGGCCCGTAATTAAATTAACCGGCGAATATCAGCAAGCATTTACAATACGGCCTAGCATAGTTAGCTTAAAAAACGAAGCAGCCACGCAACACTAAGGAATCGCGAAGCCTTCCTTTTTAAATACTCTTTCTACCTTATTTACATGTAACAAGATACTAAGAATATATTCTGGCAGAGAATAGTAGGTGGGAAATGAGAAGAGATAGTAAAGCATTTTTAAAAAAATTAAAATAACAGTTAGAAACTTAAAATAACCGCTCGCTACAAACTGAATAATTTCTGTTTCAGAGAAAAATCCAATTTCAATGCTGATATAAGAGATGAATATAATCATTTCGAAAGCTTCAAAATAAAAGATAAGGGTTTACTATAAATTTTATATATGAGAAGAAATAATTTGCTTTTATTCCCAGAAATCAAAGGAAAAATTATCAATGCAGATTTTCTAAAATATTCCTGCATTAAAATAAACAAACTTTGGCATAGCAATAATGAAAATATTATCCTGTTTACTCAGCTGATAGATTTTCTACAGGTGTATTAACTTTACTCTACATATTCTCAATAATACACTTTTGAAAGTTCAAAGAATAACTGAATTTTGTATTTTTATTGTTTAAAGAAATAATTTTGGATATTAGATAGGGTTACCATGTCTAAATTATCAAATGTAAAATGTCCTTTCAAATAATGCCTGACTTTTCATAAAAATGCAGGGTTTTTTTTTACTTCAGAATTGTTAAAATAGCCTATGTTATAATTGGGTTAAGAATGATGGTATCTTCGCTACTAGTGTAGAACAGAGTAACACTTGTCCGCAGTCTTCACTTCTGACAGAAAAATAGTATTTTCTTGCAAAAAATATCTGCAGAATTCTTCACATATATGTTTAAAATTATAGTTTAGCATTTACCCTTTAACTAAAGATATTATCATGAAATTTACTTTTTTTGTCCACTGAGTGTAGATTTACTTCTTTTGCCCACTATGTGTGACTGCTCTTTCATTTGCTGTATTACTGCTTGGTATTGGGGAAAAAGTTCGCACATTTTTAGAACTTCACCGAATGTTTTCGTACTATTGCTGCTTTGAAAAATTTACACAACTGCTCACTAAGAATTAAATTTTGATCAATACCAAAAGTTGTGACATATTTTTTAACATTGTAAAACTGATCAAAACCTTTGTGTCATCTATAATCACTGCTTTGCTATGAAGATACTCCAGAGGAGGAATAACTTCATCAACTCTCTTTAATTACTCCACTGGAAACGCTCAAAAAGTTCTTCATTTTGCAGGTAATCTATATAGGCTTTATAAAAATCTAGAATTGTTTTCAAAAATATATTACGTTCTGTTTTTAAATCATTTTCAAAAAATATTTTAATTTCAGGATCATAAATTTATTCTTTAACTTTGTTTTCAAAGAGTTCGATGCTGAAACGTAGACTGTTTATTTCTGCAAAAGAAATTTTCCGCCTGTTGCAGAAATTTTGTCGGCAGAAATATGCATGTTAAAATAAAGAAATCGCAGCTAGTTATTAGAATTTATCAGCAAAAGAAAGATATTAACAAAGTAGGAATATATTTTGTAGGCCCAGAGAAAAGTAGCCTTCAGAAAAAGAAATAATGGTCTTTCAGTTGTTGAAAATAAAGGCAAACTGCCAAAGGTTGTTGATAATTGATTTCAATAAATTTACAGAAGTTTTTGAGTTTTGTGAAAGTTGTATATGTATGAATATAATTGAAAATTTTACGAACGATTCTCTCTACATCTCCGAATGTATCAGCACCGTGTTGGAAGCAATAATATATAACATGGATTAATAATGAAATTTTTATTTACATTCCTTTTAAGATCAGAAACTACACTCATTCCAGTTTTCTGAGTAGTACCAAAACTGACATCTACGTTAGTACCCCTAAAAAGTAATAGAAGTAGAAGATATGTTTTTTGCAGTTTCAGAAATGTCAACGAGAATGATCTCAGAGTTTCATCAAGTCGCGTATTTCCCTTTCATAACACCTGAAATGCAAATATATAAATGTAGTAGGGGAGTTGAAGATGAATATCTTAGGGTTAATAACAAATCCAACGTTTTCCACACGACAGATATTTAATGAAAATAACAGAGAAGGTTACATGTAGAATAGAATGACGATGCCGTTGTATACAAACAAAATTCCGCATCCTCACTTTTTCATATTTTGAATTACAGCTAGGCGGCTTACTTGCGCTCGCTGTCAATTATGCAGTCAAGTTACCACCTCGCGTAAACACACATTTTCTTCTGAATAGGCTTTGCAAGGTGGCTACACGTTATATCCCATTTACCGGTTAATGTATATGCAAACGCTACCTATTTATACATGTCCACATATGTGAAAAAGTACAGGAGTGCAAGGGTCAGTGTTCCCACATATGTGCACATCAATGCAACATAACATATGGCCAGTGATCAGATTTTATATGTTTAATTACTCACATGATGCTAACTGAGAGAAGAATGAAGCTACTCTATGCTTAGACTTTCAATGTATGGTAACAGATTATAAACAATATTTATGATTAATTACAAAACAAGTATATTAAAGCATTTATTAAAAATAAGACTCATCTGACAGTTTTATCAAAACGATTTTATAACCAGGAAATGTCCAAAAAAAGGTTACCTTCTTATTCAAAATTGTATAGCTAGAGTCAACCTAGTTAAATAAGTTATTTTTATAGTCATAATTTATAAGACATGGCAGAAAATAAAAATAGACTTTTTATGCAAGTTAAGTATACCACTTAAAATTATACAAAATCCAACCTTCCAATAATTTTAATTAAATATTTATTTACAATGGATTACATTTGGATTCTTTTCCACATCGTATCACAGCAGTCTCAAATTTTATCCAAAAATTTCAAAGCATGTTTAAATGTGTTGACAATACACGTGTCATTACTCTTTCTAAATTCAACCACTTCCACTCATTCTCACTTGTAAAACCCAGGATAACTCCTGGAGCACAAAACATGTATAAAAGAAAGAAAAATGAAGTACCGATAAATAAATGTTTTTATAACAAATTCAAAATTCCTTTATGTATATTTATGAATGTTTGTTTTAAGAGGGAGACAATATTTACAAGAAGTACATGTATTTAGTCCTATTTATTTAGCAATTACAGTAAAAACTTAACCGTCCAGCATTCAACTAACCAAAATATTTAAAAAAGAAAAGAAAAGAAAAAATTTAACAAAACACTAAGCAAATGACTGAAGCCTAGTGGCGCAGTGCCTAGTGCATCGCGCAGCAGCACCACAGGTCTGGAGTTTGATTCCCGGGCTGGGCAAGGTCGACTTTCATCCCTTGATTTCCATCACTTGGATCGATAAAATGAGTACAAAGTCCGCTTGGGGATTAAACACTGGGGGTCCTGGGACAAGCTGACCACTTGTTAAGGGCATATGCTTACGCACCCCAGGGCCCATGGTTAAGAAAGCAGATTTTGGGCACTGCAGCCCTTGGCCCTAGGGCTGTTACGCCACTGAGTTTAATTTTTAGTTCTAAGCAAATGAGGCTCAAACAGGACTGTGACTCAGAATAAGATCTGTCGCCTTTCCTATTTATATAAAATGATCAAGATTTGGGACTTTCTTTAGACAGCATGCAGTGAAGCATTTTCAAAATTACAATTTCCAACCGTCAGGAAAATTGTGCGGTAATGCGTTTCCTATATGCGACTTTATTTGAAAATGAATAAATAACGGCAGTGCAACATGAAAAACTGTGATAAGCGATTTAAGTTTATTATATGCTACATCCGTAATTTATAGCTCTTGTTTATCTAGCTAAGTAAAGAGCGATTAGTCTTTCAAATTTCTGTCAGAATTGCTGGCTAAAGTTTGGCTGGATCTACGTCAGCTTTCATGGTCAACGTCATAATCGGATATGTTTTACATTCATATATATAAACAGTACATATTACTTTCATATATATAATAGTCTTATGAAAATATGTTGGCTTTTATGCTTGAAATATATATTTGGTGAATCTTCGGTTTATAGTAATTTGGTGACCAAGTCACTTCTTCTAAGGCCATTTTTCCCAGTTTTGTTTCTAGGCTGAATTATATTCCCACTAGAATTTTTCCATATTCTTACAATTTCAGCAGAATAAAAATACTTCACTTTTGTCACAGAAATGAAAAGTAAATACTGAAATGTTTTTAAATGACTGTTAGCAGAACAAATAACCCCTAGCTTTTGGAGATGCAGGCTGCTTTTGGTTCTTTTTCCATTTTGTTTCTAAGTATTTCAGCTCAACGAAAATGCTTTATTTTTGAAATAAGGACGAAAAACATTCTCGCGCTAAACTCAAATCGAGATCAAAACGTTTACTCAAATAGCAAGGTTCAATCCAGATGATGGAATTTATTTATTTATTTATTTAGTTAGTTAGTTAGTTAGTTAGTTACATATTTGGTAGCATTTTTTGAAAGTTTTCTCCTGGCAGATTTGGGAGGTTTAGACAAACCTTTAGGAATGCCTGCAGGAGATTTCTTCATTACTATCAGAAAAAGTAATCTGGTTTCCTTTTAAGATGCAAGATTTCATTATCTTCTCTATTTAGCTTATCAATTGTCAGGAAGCGTAGCTTTCTATAGTGGCAAAAAAATTGTTGCTTACCCATTAAGAGTTCCTTTCTTTTGCCAAATATGTTTGACAGTTTCTCAAAGTGAAGTTACGAAAAGATCAATCTGCAGTGCAGGTTTGTACAGCTATGCATAATATCCCCTGATTAATGAATTGCGTACTTTCATCCGGTTCTTGTAATCCATATTCAAAAGTTTCAACATCCATATCATTTAGTAGTATTCTTGAGAAGATGAAATATATGTCTTATTGTATTCGGGAAGAGGCATATTCCAGTCAAGCTTTTGAAGTGGAAAACATCACTCGCTGGCGATCGAACAGGTTAATTGTTTATAGCAGAAGCTCTAAGAAAGAGCGCCTTCATTCACTAAGACTGAAGGCTGAAACCTGAATGTATGATATATACAATCGTTGCTTACCCGTTAAGAGTTCCTTTCTTTTGTCAAATATGTTGTTTAAGTCTTATGAATGTGTACAATTATGGTTTTTTATGAACTGTCCACTTTTAAATTGAATACCTTTTATAATAAGTAATGAACAAGTTTTCAGTTACACAATAAGTATTATTTGAGACACATATATGAACACAAGTTTTCTGAAAAGTGATAAAACCATAGTCTCAGTATCATAGCTTGAAAATATAATATCCATTTTAGAAACAGAAAATAAGTCCATGAGTGTTTCAGAGAAAAATTTTTAAATAAAATTCAGAAACTTATTGCTCCAGAACTCAAATGAGCCTACCAGTTCCTGAGTGGTAAAGTTGCTGAACGGTGGTTTTTTTTACCTGATTTAGAATTTAGGCAAACAGGATGGCTTTTGCATGTGTAATGTGGATACGAGTGAGTGTCTTTTAGAAAGTCCTTCACAAAAGCATTTCGCTCCTTCAGCAAATAGCCCTCACGTACTTTGCCATAGTCAAAGGAAACAAATTAAAATTCGAATACAAATTACAATAAAATATGTCAAACTATTACTAAAATTACTTTTTAACGACTGCATTAAAAAGTACTTAGTTTGAGTGTAAATGTAATTTTGTAATGCATAATATTTTTTTTCCAAGAAGGAGGCAATTGCCTAATCTAGAATTTGTATTATGATTATTGAGTGTATTAGTTGAATAACATAATTTACGTTCAAGAGATATTTTTATTCGTCTTATAAATTTCACATGCTTTATTTTCTGTTTTTATTTGATAAGAGAGGAATACTAGACTATATTGCAAAACAATTTTGATGGATAGTTATGTATATGACTTATGATAGGAACTCACCTTGCATATATATATTTCCAGTTCTGATTTACATATATATACGTATGTATAAAGTACGAAATTTAGAACTAATTTTTCACAGAACGCAAAAAGGTACCAGAAGAAATAGCAAAAAAGTTAAAACTTCTCTTAATACTAATATTCTACAGTGAAAACTTCAAGATTTATTTAAAGAGCAACATTTCAAGAAAAATATTCTTAATTACCTACATTCCCTACTTCAAGACATCTTATTATCATTCAAAATTTTGTGAAAGATAAATTTAAAGGAAATAATCTCATTAAGGATTTAGTACTTGATTTTATAAAATTCAAATTAGGGTGTGCTTCTTCCAAAAATAAAGATATTTTCTGTACCATTAACTTTCTACATAAAAATTATGATGATCTCCAGCTTCATAAGATTTTTTAAAAAACACAACAAAATTTTCCGGCAATAAATTCTAAAATTTCAGTTTGCTTCAAGTACAACAAAAAACTAAGTAGTTTTATTTCTAACCATAATGAAGAGGATTTTGCAGCACCATGATTTTGTAATGAAGAAAAATTTCTGCCATTTGTTGACGAAGAGCACAAGCATATTAGAATAGGAAATCTGAGCATTATTCAAGATCAAGAGACTAGACTGCTCATGAAAAAAAGAAGGAAGCTTAGACCTATTAAATTCATTAATAAATTACTTTGCACAGAGAGTATTTCTACAGATATTAATAATTTAATCTTGAAAAATAGTACTCAACTTAGTTTACCTTCACATTTATTTAAAGAATGGAAGAATATTATTATTACTCAAAGCAAAAAGAAAACTGAGAAAAATTCAAGCATTTAAAGGAATTAAAACCTAAAGGAAAAATTTACTTCTGAGGTGTTCGCAATTTAAAAAGCAGTTTACCATAACCAAAATTGATAAAGCAAACAATAATTTCAGTATTTTATGAAAAAAATTTTACAATGATATAACTGAAAATGAACTAAAATATTCTACCTATAATATCTGCAAAAATAAAGAAAGAATTGTAATTAACAAAATTTCTGCTTTTCACAAAACATGGAAAATTTCTCTCTTCACTACAAATAACGGATTTGCCAATCTTTATGCCTTACCAAAATTTCATAAAAATCCAGTAAAGTTTAGATTTATAGCCAATAGTACCAGAAACTTCAAGAAGAATTTTGACAATATCTACTTAAAACTATCTACTTAAAACTATTTTTAATATAGTTTTTGAAGAAATTAAAGAAGACAAAAACTTCTGCTGGGTTATTTACGACGACTCGAAAATCACTAAAGAAGTTAGATATTTTAAAATTTACAATATTAACTGCTATGACTTTGAAAACCTCTACACGTCTCTGCCACTCAAAGAAATATACGAAGGTCTTTTAGAAATGACAGAAATTTTTCCTGAAATACTTAATATTCTGGATTTGCAAAAATTGAAAGAATTTCTACATTTTTTCGCTATACAATAATCATACACTCTCTTTACCTGCAAACACAAGGAACTCCAATGGGAAGTTCATATTCCACTCATATTTGTAACTTATTTCTATTTCCTAAAAACCTTTCTGATAACTAGGTCAGTAAATTTAACACACTCATAGATATATTGATGATATTATTACTTTCAAAAATTTTAATCTCATCGAAATCAACAACTTCTACCAAATTGTCTAACATTAAATAATACAATAAAAACCAAACAGAAATAGTTAATCTTGATCTAAGTATTCATAATCTAACAGAAATTAAACATTTTGATGAGGGAAAAGATTTGAGTTTTTCTACTAATAAACTTATAAGTCGGAATTCTAACATATCTAAAGTATTGCAAGTACTATTATTAACCAAACTTGCAGAATTAAAAAAGTTTGCGCTGAAATAGAAGCACACGCAAAAAAAAAAAAAAAAAAAAAATTCTATTTCTCACCAAAATTTTAAAAGATAATGAAATTCCTTTAAAATTCATTAATAGTCTTTTAAAAAAAGCTAATGTAGTCTACACCCTATAGTACTTTTTGAAGGTATGAATTTTTTATTTGAAAGCTCCAAAAGAGAAGGATAAAGATGGATGTTTTAAAGGGTTTAATAGGATTTTTTTAAATTTTTTATTTTTTCTCTTAATTATTGTTCTGTTACTAAACAGTTGCCCATGATAAGCCCATGACGTAAAGACTTTTACTTTTCTAACAATAGTTCCTTTACTTCTTTTTTCAAACTTTTTCTGTAATTTTAAATATTAATATTAAAAAATCTAAAATTCAACTTTATGAATTTTTCTACTCATATATACAAAACAATTATTAAACACTTTTCGACCAATTTTTAAGCAGCTTTTTGAGCCTACTTTTTTTAAAGAATAATGGATTTTAAAATTTAATTCAAGTTTAACACTCAATGATATTCTTTATTCCCACTTTTGTTTTAAAAAGAGTTAGAATTTACTTTAACTTCATTCAATTAATAAAGTACTCTTTTCTTTGTCGAAATAAAAAATTTTCACTGATGTATATAAAAGTTTTTCTTTTGGTTTCAAAATTCCATTTTTTGTTCCAAATTTTAACCATTTGAGCCATTACTTTCTCGCCAAGTTTTTTAGTTCCGCCAATGAAGCCTATTGCAAACCTGTACGTCACTGCTATAAGAACACAGCCAACTCTATAATGGCCTTGAAGCGCAAAAGTCCCGTGATCAAGATGGTCGATGTATTTTTGTGGTAGTGTGTGGTTGTGAACTCGTGGTCGTGGATTTTTTGGATGTGTATTTTGCTATTAAGTGATTTTAAATCACTTACGCTAAGGTAAATAATATTTTTTATCTATACTTCGTTTTATGCTTTTTTAATTTTTAGATTTATTTGGGAAAATTTGTAGCTGTTCTCAATCCTATTCAAGTATTTCGTTTTAACATAACATCGAATACATTAGTTTGGACGTTTCGCGTAGTGTTGTTTTGAATATTTGTTTGGAATAGTAAATTAGGAATTCCTTGTTTTGATTATTTCTTTCTAATAGCATATTTGAAATTCTGTCCCAATAAAAGAAACTTTATCACCACAAACTTTTCAGTCATTAATAACAATTACAGATGCATTCAATTGATTCCATGTTTGTTTCAAAAGTATGAAGCTGAATACATATTGTTAGGAAAATTTCAATGCTCCTGAATCACGTTTTGAAATGTATCAGCAAATGTCAGGTTCAGATTATTAAATAAATGACCTACAATTATTAGAAAATGAGAAGAAGCTTCGTTTTAAAAACAATATTATAATTTCAATCAAATATGAATGGCCCTTTTACCAGATTATGATAAGGATTCTATCTTTACTTTTGCGAATATTAATTGATTATTCAAATTTACTAATTAATGATTTTTTTATAGAAAATGTTTCTTCTGATATTTTAGCAGTGCTAGTTTATGTTTCAGGTTATGATGCCATGAAAAAATTAAGGGTGATAAAATGCAATATTTGACAGGACTGGTTGCAAAGTAATCATTCAGTAGATACAGCAGATGATATTTTTGGTTTTCTTAAAGAATTAGGGGGAAATTTAAAATTTTCCATCTGAAGTTACTCTATTAAAATCTTCAATTGTATATTTCTTGTTTGGTGAAATTCTTAAAAACATGGAAAATACATTTCTTATGCCAGGAAAGCAAATGGATATTTTATATAAGTTTTCTTGGATACAGTTAGTACACCATACAGTTACTTTAATTTAACAGATTCTTGCACTTGTGGAATGACTTTACAAACTCGGTTAGAAAATATGTTTGATAACTTGTAAAATAATGTTAAATAATTATGCAAAATATAAAAATGACAAAATCAATATAAAATGTTCATATAAAAATGTTAAAAAATTTAATTAATTTCAGTTTAATAACTCAATTGTTTATTTTGATTTATGCTTTGTTTCTGCATAGATTATGTATAATATGTAGCATGTATGTATATGGTACAGCTTCAAGTTTTATGAATTAATTTTTAATAGTGGAATAGACCTGTAATTTGGAGAAATCACTTTAAAAAAAACCAAGCCTAATCACTTACCTCTTGGATGGTTTGGAAAAAGTGATTTTGATTGGAATTTGATTTAAATTGGAACTAGTACAAATAGATGGATGTCCTTTTTTATGAATGCAATTAGCATTTAGTTCTTTGATATTATCTTGAAAGATTTATTTATAGTACAACATGCATGTAAGTTCATCTTTATATTAAAATTTTCTAGCATTTAAGGAATTTTAATTCATTTCCCTGTTTTGATAAAATTGAGATATGCAGATTTTATTAGTGAAGAGTGAAGAGAGATGACTATGGGTATTTGTCTTTTAAAAATTTATATAGCTGATGCGATGGTAGCGGCATGGAGTTTTACAAAATAAATCTTTCCTTAATATTTATTTTACTAGTATGAAAATCTAAAATTTACATTCATAAATCTATTGAATTCCCCCCCCCCTTATGTGGATTTTATATTAGTTTGACAATAAATTTGACTCAGATTAAGTAAATGGATTTATTTTTATCAAAATTACATAAATGAAGTTCGCATGTGGTGATTCTCAATGATATTTTTAGTTACATAAACGAAGTACAAATTGTTTTAAAAATTATTGAAGATATACATTTTTAAGGCCTTTAAAAGTACAGTATGAAAAATTTAATGTAAATCATACGACCTACTCACGTTTATTAATTTATATTTATTTTAAGACAAACTATTATTTCGGTAAACTTTAACTCCGGGATTAGGGTAAAGAGAAAGAGATCGACAGATCGACTATTTCGATCACGTGACCTTCCGAAACTGATTTCGCTTCAAGGCCATGATACAGTCAGCTGTGTATAAGAATATTCTTAGTTTCGATTGCGCTCTATTGAAAATTCTCGAAGTTTTTAATTACTTCCTGTGAGTTTTAATTAAGTCTTTTCACCTAAATTTTATAACGTTTCAAATTCTTTAGGTTCTATGCTATATGTTTAAAGGTAAAAATTTGATTTAAATTTTTCACTGAAGTATTTTATTATTTCACTTACGCTTTCAATTATTTAAATAAAATAGAATTTTCTTTATTTAAGGTACAAGATTCTAATTAGAATTTACTTTGTTTTTTCCTTGCTTTGGGGAATGGCAGAACGTTTCGGGTGAACTATTATAAATTAAATACATTGACATGGTTTATGCTAGCCTAAACTTTTAATACGAAGTAAACGAAAAACTTTTCATAGAGATTGCTATAAATAATAAAATCTTAAACAGATAAAAACTCAAAACCATTTAGAAACAAAAATTGAAAAAACAACTAAATAAATAAATAAACAAATTAATTAATTAATTAAAATAAAAATTAAGAAAACCCGCAAACTTACTGAATTCTTAAAACGACCATCTTAACATAAACGACCGACCCGTGTTGCTTGCAAAAGAAAGTTGAATTCAAGGCTACTATGTTTAGTTGTGACATTATGTTCTTAAGTGTATTATGATTGTTCGTCTTACAAACTTCTATGTAGTGCATGAAGCCCGATTTTGCAAAGTATTTACGTTGTGTAAGTACAGTAATTTAAGTATCAATGAAGGCATCCAAGAAAATGTTAATAAATTACTTACAATGGACATAAACAAATGCTATTAAGGTACAGAATAAACCATTTTTGAATATCGACGGAAACAGGGAAGCATAACAAAATAAATGGAAACAGAAAATAAATCGAAGCATTAAATAAATATTTACAGGTGTGCCTGACACGTATTTTTTCTTAACTTATCAATAATTATACATGGAATTGCATTTTACTCAATTATGTTCTACTTTTATTTTAATACTCTCTGCTATCTCGCTTTAATAAGCAAACAGCAAAGCTAACGATATTTTGCGAATATGTTCGCGTACTAAAAAAAATCCCTTAGGAAGCCAAAAGTATCACGTCTAAAGTATCTCTAGGCAAAAGTGTCTCTAGGAACTCTAATTGCGGCTGTCTTCCTAAAGGAAGTACGTCATAGAATAACAACCTAGTCTAAACTATATAATAGGCTGTTTTTCCCTCATTTGGAGTTAAGGCTGTTCTTCAAATAATATCAAAAAATTTTTAAATGTGCCTTTCTATTTTAGGTCTTTGTTTATTAAAATAAGTAACCCAAGAGACATATTTTTTATGCTTAGAAGACTATCCCCATCTATTGTCTCATAATAAAAGGACCAACGAATCATCTATTTCTCATAAAAAAGGGGTCGTACTTCATTTAAGTACTATACCAAGAAGATGATGTACCTTTATTTTGGTCGATCTGTGGGTTGCTAGCAATCCATGACAACAGCTAAAGAGAGAAAATAAAATTTAAAATAAAATAAAATAAAATAAAATAAAAACTGTAAGCTTTCAGATTTTATATTCGTATTTTTTTTTCTTTTTTAACTTTTTCTTTTTTCTTTTTCTTTTTTTCCCCCATTTAGTACACATTTCGAGAGCATTTGGAATAAAAATACACTGCTCGACATTGAAAACGCAACACCAAGAAGGAGTGATAAAAAATTTATGCAAATTTTAGAGTAGACGCATGTCACTGAGTTATGCAAATGATGTGAAATGCGCAGCTGTTCGACGCACGTGAAGTAAGATATAAGGGAAGGAATGTGCAATATTCATGTCGTTATTTCTGCCAGACGAATTATCGAAGGAAGTTGGTTTTTGTCCCGGAGGATACGTGTAATAGGAGAGAATGCCAGGCCGCCGTCAACGAAGGCACTTCCAGACGATTTTACGAGGTGTATGGTGATTGGACTGAGAAGGGCGGGTTGGTCCTTACGTCAAATCGCAGCTGATACCCACATGGATGCGAGCACGGTGCATCGGCTATGGCGAACATGGTTGGAACAAGGAAATGTGGGAAGAAGGAGGGGTGCAGGTGCAGCCAGAGTGACGTCAGCACTCGTGGATCGACGCATTCGCCGACAAGCTGGGCCGCAAATCACTTGTACGGCGATTCCTCAGCATGCGCAAGATACCCTGGATGTTCCCGTGTCGACTAGTCCCATCCATTGGTTGAACGTGGCCTGCACTCACGGCGTCTTAAGAAGATTACCATTGACCCCACAGGATAGACGCCAACGTTTAGAATGGTGCCGGACTGGAGCGACGTGGATGACAGAATGGCGAAACGTCGGGTTCTCAGATGAGTCACGCTTCTGTTTATCCAGTAACAGTCGCCGCATACGTGTGTGGCGACGACGTGGAGACAGGTCTAATTCGGTAGTAATTGTGGAAGGCCTCACCGCGCGACAACGTGGCATAATGATTTGGGGCGCTATTACCTACGATTCCAGGTCACCTCTAGTTCGTATTCAGGGCGCTATGACGACACAATGATACTTGGATAATGTATTGTGGCTGGTGGCAATCCCCTACCTTCAGGGGCTGCCTAATGCAATTTTTCAGCAGGATAACGCCCGACCTCACAGTGCTCGCATCGGCCAACATGCTCTGCAAGGTATACAGATGCTTCCCTGGCCACAGTACTCTCCTGACCTGTCACCAATCGAACATGTGTGGGATGTGATTGGACGCCGTTTGCAGACTCTGCCCCTGTCTCGTTTAGAATACGTACTGTGGCAAATGTTTGAAAGGGAATGGAGAACCATCCCTCAGGACACCATCCGTACTCTTATTGACTCTATGCCTAGACGTGTTTCTTCGTGCATCGCTTTCCGCGGTGGTTCTACATCCTACGGAGCCGACGCCGTTCTCGCTCTGTATTCTGACTAAAATCATTTTGAAATAAAGATCACTTATTGCTGCTTCCTGTCTCTGTCTTTTTTCCAAATTTCATCACTTTCTGACCACTCCTTCTTGGTGTTATATTTTCAATGTCGAGCAGTGTATTTTAAAATAGGATATCTTCAGAACTTCCGAAAGACAGTCTCATTCGCTGGAGATACAATTGTTTTATTCTTCCCAGTGTTTCCACTGCTCTCTTTGAAATCGATAAGATTTTTTAATCAAAAATTCGTTATAGTTTTATAAAATATGAAACAGACAATAAGGATATTCCAAATTCGGGTTCCCAAGTACCCATGTTCGGGTGGAGAACTCTGTTATTCAAAATTTGATGTTTCTAGGTACCGTCGATTCTTGACAATTCCAGAAACATATAGGCAATCATGCAAATTCTTCATTATTTAGTTTCTTTAAATATAATACAGGGCGATAATATGCCGTGGCAACAATAGGAAATTTGATACATCGCATTTAAGTGTTCCGGCGTAAAATGCCCTTTCGAGACTAATAGCCCTTCTGGGCTGACACAACTTCGGGCTAATTAGAGATCAGTTAGTATATCCTTTTTAATCGCTACAGCGGGAAGAGTCTTTACATTTAGAATTGTACTAACGCGTGTCGATGTAGTTGGTCTTAATAGTTTTGACTGCCAAGGTTTAGATACCCAGTAATTCATAAAGCTACTGGTTCCTAGTTCCGCTGTATACCGAGCCTAGCTTGCATTTGTGCAAGCCGTGTGCCGGTTTTCATAAAGTGGTTGCCCCTAATAGCGTTGCAAGGGCGAAATATATTACAGAAACTGTAAGACTGGTGATAATGGAGATGGAGGTGACCATTTGTCACGAGAGGGGCGAATCAGAAGGAAATGGCAAGTCCAGTGCAGAGTTAAGCTTAGTAAATATTGCAGGAAATTACATAAGAAAAAGTTCAGGGAAAAAAGTTCCAATTTCGCTCTGTGAATGGTACATAGACACATGATTACGGTGAGCCAATGAGAAACTGCGTCAAAATTTGCGGCGTCAAAAGGCAGTCTAACTTAAAAACAGCAAAAATCATATGTAGAACATAACAAATAGCCTCCTTAATGTTGTATTAAAGGTAGTTTATGATACAAAATAACAGTAAATAGATGCATAGTCATTTCAAAATTCCAGTGTCACTCTACGAGAGGCACGTAGGTTACATGACGTTAGTGTCCAATAGGAAGTTGCTAAATTATAAGCAGAATCTTAGGTTAGTTCTTAAAATAAAATATTGTGAATAAGCACAGGAAATAAAAGTGCGGGATAGGACGCAGACAAGAACAGACTATTTACATATACATGTATAAGCATAGCCAGCTGAGTGAAATCAATGATACATAGAGAAGAATTCACAAGTTACGTGATGAGCGTACACAAAATTGAAATTTTCAACAGTGTTGCATTCTTAAAATAGAACTCAAACTATTAGATATTGGCACTGTGAAAATTATGTTGGGAAATTTTGGTTTCCTTGCAGGAAGGCAGCATACGACGGTAGATATTTATCTTCGCTGAGGATATCCTAATGAAAAATATTGAAATATTGCAAATGCACAGTTGGGAGCAGATTTGAAGAATTTGTTATTCGTGTAGTGGAGAAATTTGTCAAGCGATTCAGTTTTTAGATCAACACGTAAAACTTTGTTCTTTACAAAGTAATGAGCGTTCGTCTGGTCTGGTCTGGTCTGTACAGATATTGCCGAAATATCGCGCATATGCGCAACTTGTCCGGGTCTTGAAAATAAAGCCCTTTGGGCACATGACTTTGAAACTTCTTGACAAGTAGGTAAGGTCAAAGGTGGTTACAGGGGGCGACCGTGAGTCGCAATGCCATTGAGAGGCAAGAGCAAGAGAAGTGCACGAAACAGGAGCCGTGAGGATACTGTGTAGTATGTTTGCGTTGTTGCATCAAATAAGACACAGAAACATATCAGACAAATAATTTCAGGACACATAAATACAAGACAAGATACCTATAAATGCAATAATGATAAAGTTATATACAATTACGATACATAGGATGCTGAAATATGAAATTAACAAAATACAAAATATTGATATACAGTGAATGGACAAAAATATGGAAACACCTCGTGAAATGCATGTTTGAAAAGAAAGATTGATTTTAATGAAATATGTAGGTGGCGCTGGCATTTCTGACTACTGACGCCACCTATACAACTTCGTAAATGTGCTAAACAGTTCAGTTGTTGTCGGAGCACTGTTATGTGAGGTTGTCATTGCATTATGTCAGAGTTAACAGACTTCGAACGTGGGCAAATTGTTGGAGCACGTATGGTAGGTGCTTCCGTAAGCCGAGGTGTTTAGTGTTTCAAGAGGTACTGTATAGAAGATTTATTCCGCATATTTGAAAAGCGGAAAAACATCATCTGCTAAATCACAGCGCGGACGAAAGCGTGTCCTGAGTGATCGTGACAGACGATCATTAAGGGCAATTGTGACGAAAAATAAGAAGACCACAGCTGCAAAAGTTACTGCTGAAATGAATGTTGTATTACCGAACCCTGTGAGTACCAAAACAATTAGAAGGGAGCTTCATAAACAGGGAATTGCTGGCCGTGCTGCAATTGAGAAGCCAGTCATCAGTAATGCTAATGCCCGTAACAGGAAAAGGTGGTGTTTAAGTCATAAAGGCCTGGACTATAGAGCAGTGGAAGCGAGTAATATAGTCTGACAAGTCTTCTTTCACATTGTTTCCCACTTCTGGCCTATAATACAGACTATAATACAGACGCCATCTCAAGCCTATAATACAGACTGCTTGTTGCCAAGAGTGAAACATGGTGGGGGTTCTGTTATGGTTTGGGCAGCCATATCGTGGTTCTCTGCTAGCCCCATGATAACTGTGTCAGGGCACATGACTGCCAAGACTTATGTGAACATTTTGGCCGATCAAGTTCATCCCATGGTACAAACTTTGTTCCCCGATGGTGATGGTGTCTTCCAAGACGACAAAGCCCCTGTTCACACAGCTCACATTGTCCAGGACTGGTTTTCTGAGCACGAGGATGAGTTGTCCCATCTCCCCTGGCCACCACAGTCACCAGACCTGAATATTATCGAACCTTTGTGGTATACATTGGAACGGAAAGTGCGTTCTCGTTATCCACCGCCAACATCGTTATCTGAACTTGCCACCGTTTTTCAGGAAGAATGGTATAATATTCCCTTGGCAAATATACAGGAACTGTATTTATCCATTCCGAGAAGACTGCAAGCTGTTTTGGATGCCAACGGGTTTTCTACACCATATTAAGCAAAGAAACATGTTTTTTTAAAGGTGTTTCCATATTTTTGTCCAACCCCTGTAAATGCAAGAGAAAAATCAAAATATATACGCAACGTACAGGATCTCTACACAGTCTGCAAGGCAAATTAAGTAGGAAAATTTAAGTCCCGGGCGAGGTAGGCCGCAAGTGGTCGTAACATAGCATCTTCTTCCAGTATAACATAATTTAAAACATTAAGGTCATTCATGTGATTGCAATCCTGCGCCTTTTTAAAGAAGTTAACATTAGCTTTATGTAAATACACTTCTACTGATTCCATTTTTAAATCTTGATGAAGAGTCTGGTTTGAGACGTAATAGTGTGCATTTGTAATCATTCTTAAAACTTTGTTCTGAGTAACCTGAAGTTTGCTCAACTCCTTCTTCTGAACCGAGGCCCATGCGGGAGACGCATATGCAAAAATAGGCCGTATTATGGATATATATATATATATATATCTTTTACGCTTTATATCCAATTTAGAAGTCGCACAAACTTTGGATGACACCTATAGTATTGCCCCTGACATAATTAACATGATCCTTCCATAGGAAATTAGAATTGTATTTGAGTCCTAAATATGTTGCGTTTTTGACCACTGGTACAACGTTATCAAAAAGTTTCAGTTGGGCAGTCAAAGGATTGTTCATCTTCTTTTTCTTGAAAATTAGAAGTTTGGACTTGTCTGCATTAATTGCAATTTGCCACATGGCGCACCATTGCTCGAGTTTGGGGATAAATCTTTGCAGTTTATTGACAGCAAAAGTTGGCGATCCAGACTTGACAGCGAATGCTGTGTCGTCTGCATAGCATTCCATGAAACATTTCTAGTCCAAATGTTCTGCAGGTAGGTCTGCCACATAGAATAAATAGAGCACAGGTCCGAGTATAGAACCCTGAGGGACTCCGGCCTTCACATGCATCTTGTTTGAAGTATCTTTACCAATTTGAATGAAGAAAGTTCTATTAGTAAGAAAAGAGTGGATGATCCTTATTAACTCGCTGCTGAACTTTAAGTTAATTAACTTGTAGATAAGCCCCTCATGCCGGACGCTGTCGAAAGCCTTCGCCACGTCCAGCATGAGTAAGGTAACTTATCTTTTGTTGTGCAATGCACTGCCTATGAACTCATTCAGTCGTACCAGCTGCTTTGTCGTAGAAAGAGCTTTCCGAAATCCGAATTGTTCAAGTGGTAGCTTATCAAGATGGGCTGGATCCGGCTAAGGACGATTCTTTCAAGTATCTTGCCCATACTGGGAAGCAGGCTGATGGGCCTGTACCCTTCAGGCTTCGTCAGATCTTTTTCCCGGCTTGGGGAGCACAATCATTTTAGTGGTCTTCCATAACCGTGGAAAGTAACTATTGTATAGGCAAGCATTTAAGATGCCCGTGAATCGGTTGACCATATTAGTAGGCAGCCATTTCAGCGTCACATTGTTCACACTGTCCAGCCCAGGGGCCTTCCTGTTTCTGAGCTGTTTGATAATGTTCAAGATTTCTTGAGACGAAGTGAAGTCTAGTCGATTATGCATGACGTTTGTATGAAACCAGTCGGTCACTGTGGAGCTGACTATATACGAAAACTCCTGGGTGCATAAGGCTGAGCGTTCGTGCTTATGCGGTTTTGTACTACTTGTAATTTCTGTATATCTTTCGTGGTGGCTAAGGCTCCTATATACGAAACTATTTACTAGAAATTATATCCATTTGGTGAAAAGACCAGAACAAATAGTATATATATATATAACTGTAATTGTAGCGAATAGTTTATCCAACAGATGGCAGTATCTGCCAAGCTCCTTTGGTAATTGTCATTGCGCATGCGCAAGCGGAGTGTAAAAAGAAGTATGATTTAGGAGAATGAGCTTTCGTTAATAATGTTGCTGCGCGTTTTCGCTGTGTAAATAAAAGTATATTTTTATATCATAGATGTTCTTTACTCTCTAATGCGAAGCACTAGGTTAGTGCACGAATCTCTTCTGATTCAGAAACCATTTTCAAACCGTGGATCACCACAATAAAAAGTGGCGTCCGCGACAGGATGCATTAGTTAGGTAAAGGACACTTTTGATGGTTTAACAGCAGAAATGGAAGCCTTGAAAGTAAGAAGAATACCACTGCGTGCAGCCTTCACGAAAGCATATAATAGCCTACATGGACATTTGAATGAGTCAGAATTGAACAGTGATGTTCTATTATCGTCCCTGGAAATCCTGGAAGATAAAGGAATTCGACTACAACAGTTGGATGAAGAAATATTGGATCTCCTATCAAAATCGAAAGAAGTCTCGCAAGAAGAATATACTAAGAATTTGAGTCATGTGAGACTTACAAG
This sequence comes from Stegodyphus dumicola, assembly GCF_044657685.1. Classification (NCBI taxonomy): domain Eukaryota; kingdom Metazoa; phylum Arthropoda; class Arachnida; order Araneae; family Eresidae; genus Stegodyphus; species Stegodyphus dumicola. Next base: position 31,592,285 of record NC_140769.1, read on the forward strand.
GAGAAATTAATAGCAGCCAGGATGAAAGTGAAGCAAATCACTGTGAAAATAGAGAAAAATTTGCTGACTCATGCATCGGTAAATGAAACCAGAACTGTTGATTCAAGAACAACGGCAACGAATTTGAAGCTTCCGAAAATAAATTTGATTGAATTTACAGGTGATCCACGACAATGGTTGAATTTCTGGAATACCTTTAGTAAGATACACGAAGATCCAGTGCTAGATGATCATTTGAAATTCGTATATCTGATCCAGGCTACTGCTGCCAAATCGAAAGCACGGGAAATAGTGCAGAGTTTCCCGACAACTAAAGAAAATTATCCGAAAGTCATGGAACATTTAAAGAATCGTTTTGGACGTGAAGATATTCTTATACAAGTGTACGTTCGGGATTTATTGAATCTTGTGTTGATAAATAATAATGCAACCAAAAAGGACTTTGCGCTATCATCGTTGTACGACAGTTTAGAAACAAAAGTGCGTGCTCTGGAATCTCTCGGTGTGACTGAAGATAAATACGCTAGTGTTATTTTTCCGTTAGTTGAATCTTGACTGCCCCTTGACATCTTACGCGTGTGGGAGAGGGAACGGGAGAGCTCGTCACAACAAGGTAAGAGCGATCTTGAATCTATTCTTCTGTTTTTGAAAAATGAAGTGATATCTGAAGAGAGAATTAAATTAGCGCGTTTTTCTTTTGATAAAAGTAGAAAATCTAAAAGTTACATTAATGATGAGTCTAATATTCCTACTTGTAATGATTTGTATACAGAAGACAAATTTAAAGAAAATGCTCCTATTAAGAAAGTTGAGGAATCGTGTTTATTTTGTGATAAGCCACATTTAACAGAAAAATGTTTTAAAGCTAGTACGCTTACATATCAGGATAAAAAAGATTTAATATTTAAGAAGGGTTTATGTCTATTATGCTTGAAGAAAAACCATATTTCTCGTAACTGTAAGTCCAAGGTTAAGTGTTTAATTTGCCAGAAAAGGCATTTGGCAGTAATGTGTCAACAAGTTCCTTCTCAATTGAAAGAGACTAAACAAGTAGAGCCTGTGGCGAAAAATGAGGTCAATGTTTTGGCTAGCAGATCCGCGAGCTCCGATGTGTTACTACAAACATTAATCGTAAGGGTAAAAAATGGCAACAGGGAAAGGATAGTCAGAGGGATTATAGATACGGGTTGCGAGAGAAGTTATTTAACGAAATATATTACAGATTCTTTGAAATGTAACAGTGTTGGTGAAGTGAAATTAGTTCATAAATTATTCGGAGGTGTAGAAACAAAAGAAAAATTGCATTCTAAATATATAGTTAATTTGAGTAGCCTTGATAATAAATATGTATGTAGTGTGCATTGTTTAAGTGAATCTGTTATCTGTTCTGATGTTAAGAAAATACCTAAAGGTCCTTGGTTGAAAGAACTTCGTAAATTAAATATTCAAGTGTCAGATGTAGAGGGTAATGCTCCCGAAAACGAAAGTGACATTAAATTGTTGATAGGTTCTGATATTGCTGGAAAATTATTCACCGGAAATATTAAATGTTTACAAAGTGGTCCGGTCGCGATGGAAACAAGGTTGGGATGGATTTTAATGGGTAAAATTCCAGCGAAGGAATCTTCGGGTATAAATGATTCTCTTGCATGTGTTTCTTTATTGCTAAACGAAAGATCAGCAGAAAACTTGTGGAAGTTAGACGTTATTGGTATAAATGACCCAGTTGAGTCTAAAAAGAAAGCTGAAATTCATGAGGAGACCATGCAATATTTTGAGGAAAATTTGAATTTGGATTCAGACGGGAGATATGAAACTGCATTACCTTGGGTACTGGACCTCTCTCGCTTGTCTAATAATAAAACGTTGGCAGAAAAACGCCTGACTAATACGCGAAGGAAATTATTAGATTCGAATCAAATTAAAGTTTATCAGGAAGTATTTAAAACTTGGTTGAAGGAACGAATTATTGAAGAGGTAAATGAAGGCGAAGTAGATAGAGAGCACTATTTGCCTCATAGGCCGGTTTTTAAAGAATCTAGTGAAACTACGCGAGTAAGGCCAGTTTTTGATGCTTCGGCACACGCCAAAGGAGAACTTTCCTTAAATGATTGTCTTGAGAAAGGTCCCAACCTAATAGAAATAATTCCAACATTGTTGAATCGTTTTCGGAAATATCCTCTTGCAGTAATTTCAGACATTGAGAAAGCTTTCTTGCAGATTGGTATAAGAGAGAAGGATAGAGATTATTTGCGTTTCTTTTGGAAAGGTGCAGAAGAAGAGAATACTAAAATTTACAGACATTGTCGCGTGGTTTTTGGGCTTAACTGTAGTCCATTTTTGTTAGCCGCTGCGTTGAACTATCATTTAAATCGTGCCCCTGATCAGTTTGCAGTTACAGCCAACATTTTGAAGGAGTCCTTCTATGTTGATAATTGCCTGACTAGTTTTAAGAATGTTGAAGAATTGAATAGATTTGTACTAGAATCGAGAATGTTATTGTCACTGGGAAAGTTTAATCTTAGAGGATGGCAGTCGAATTGTGAAACCGAAATAATTCCCAACTCTAAATTAGATACATTCGTTTGCGTTTTAGGGTTAAACTGGGATTTGAAGGATGATACTCTTTCCTGTAAAATTGAGTCACTAAAGAAAGAGGAGATTGTCGCGAGTAAACGAACACTCCTTTCTTGCGCGCATAAGTTATTTGACCCAGTAGGCTTCCTTTCTCCCGTTACCCTGTTCCCAAAGGTGATATTGCAAGAGTGTTGGAAATTACGATTAAATTGGGATCAAAAATTGCCAGAACATTTAGAAAAGAAGTCCATACAATGGGTAAAGGAAATGAAACTGCTGTCTGATGTCAAAATTCCTAGATGGCTTAATATTGACAGATCGGTTAACGAAGATGTAAGTCTTCATGTTTTCAGCGATGCCAGCACGCATGTCTATGCTACCTGTATTTTCCTAAGAGTGAAGACCGAAAATAAGATTTATTTAAATTTTGTGCAAGCACGCACTAGAGTTAAGCCTTTAAAGAGTATATCCATTCCTCGTTTGGAATTATTATCCTGCTTAATCGGAGCACGCTTGGGACGTATGGTCTTTTCAGATTTGAACATGCCAAATTTAAGAACATTCTTCTGGACTGACTCAACAACCGCTTTGTGCTGGATCCAGCGAGACGTACGGTGGGGAACTTTCGTTTGGAATCGTGTCCAAGAAATCAGAACACTTACAAAAATAGAAGATTGGCATTACATCCCTTCGGAGCTGAATGCCGCCGATCTCCCTTCTAGAGGCTGTTCAGTTAAACAGTTTTTGCTGTCGAAATGGTGGGAGGGCCCATCATGGCTGTTAGAACCAGAATCGTCATGGTCAAGAGGCACCGATTTGCCGGACGAAGAGATCATAAATTCAGAAAGGCGTAAATCAGTATTGACAACTCTTAACAAAGATTCTAAACCTGACAATTGGTATTACAGGTACTTTTCATCCATAAAGAAAATTGTACGCATGTTAGGTTGGATTCTTAGGTTTTACTTTAAATTACGAAGAATTACAAACGAAACCTCCAAAATTTTGTCAGTTTCGGAAATTGAAAGAGCTGAGATAACTCTTATGTTATTGGTTCAAAGAGAATCATTTAAGAGTGTGAACGATGATAAAATTAAAGACCTCAGACCTATAGTTGATCGTGATGGTTTGATCAGAGCTAAAATCAATATTTCTTATCGCGACGATACTGATGACTTTAAGTTTCCTGTCATTTTGCCATCTGATCATGCATTAGTAAACTTACTAATAATGAATGCACATAATGAGCTGCTGCATGCTGGTACTTCTATGGTGATGTCTCATTTGCGGGAAAAGTATTGGATCCTCAAAACTCGTAAGACAGTACGAAACTGCATTAGAAAATGTGTTAAATGTCAAAGATTTAAATCCAAAAGTTGTGATGTAACTCCAGGAATTTTGCCGAAAGATATAGTACATGATGCAAATGTTTTTGAGATGGTGGGTGTCGATCTGGCAGGACCCCTCTGCCTTAAAGATAGTCGAAAAGCTTATATTGTTCTTTACACATGTGCGGTCTATAGGGCCATTCATCTGGAGTCAGTAACATCCTTGACAACTGAAGCTTTTTTCCAGTCATTGAGACGTTTCATTTCTCGTCGCGGAAGACCATCTATAATATACTCAGACAATGGCAGTAATTTTAAAGGAGCGGAGAGCCTTCTGCATACAATTGATTGGGAGAGTCTGCGATCAAAAGCCGCTGAGCAAAGAATTCAGTGGAAATTTATTCCTCCTTCCGCACCTTGGTGGGGCGGTTGGTGGGAACGTTTAGTTCAAATGGTGAAACAGATTCTGAGAAAAGTTCTAGGTCGTGCTGCCCTGGATTACGAGGAGTTGCTTACAGTACTATGCGACTGTGAGAGAGTAATCAATACTAGGCCACTTACCTACGTGTCGGAAGACGTTGAAGATTCATCCCCATTAACTCCAGAAATGTTCTTGCGGGAGATTTCCAAATCAGGAGTACCTGATATCGATACAGTGGATAAGGAAAAACTGAGTAAACGAGCTAAGTATCTACAAAAGGTGAGAGAACAACTTAGAGCAAGATTCCGTGTGGAATATCTAGGACAGTTACGTCAGCAGTCCATTAAAAACTCTATAGCTAAACCTCTCCAGGTGGGTGAAATTGTTCTACTTGAAGATAACAACAAAAAACGTGGTTTTTGGAACCTGGCGCGTGTCATAAAGCTGCTACCTGGTCGTGATGGACAAATAAGACTTGCTGTCATAAAAACAGAGACTTCTGAGTTTCTGAGACCAGTGCAAAGACTGTACAGACTTGAGCTGGATAACCCAGTCCAAAAGGATATGACTGAAAATATTCCTATGACTACCAGCAGTGGTAGAACTGTGAAACCAGTGATACGTCTGTGAAATGTTTTGTACTTGTTTGAATACTTTGTAATAATTTGATTTATTTTTATTTTTCTAGGTTTAGTATTATCTGTTAATATGTCTAGAAAATTATGGAATGCTGCATCTCCAGGTAAATTTGTACTTCAGTTTAATTAGAACATCTTGGTAGGAATAATTTTATACTTCAATGTTGTATACTGTACTATTATGCATATATTATACTTAACAGATGTGTGAATTTACCTCCCAGTAAATTCAGGTGGGAGGAATATGTAGCGAATAGTTTATCCAACAGATGGCAGTATCTGCCAAGCTCCTTTGGTAATTGTCATTGCGCATGCGCAAGCGGAGTGTAAAAAGAAGTATGATTTAGGAGAATGAGCTTTCGTTAATAATGTTGCTGCGCGTTTTCGCTGTGTAAATAAAAGTATATTTTTATATCATAGATGTTCTTTACTCTCTAATGCGAAGCACTAGGTTAGTGCACGAATCTCTTCTGATTCAGAAACCATTTTCAAACCGTGGATCACCACAGTAATATAATTTATTTCCTAAACAGTATTGATAAATTAATTATATTATCTCCTAAGTATTATTATTAACTAACTTTGCAGCAATTGCGCAAGTAATGATAACTTGTATTCGCACTAAATGGATTTAAGATCATATAACTGTAATATAAATATACTGATTCTATGATCAGGGGACAAACTCGGAGGGATTATCGAGCATACTAAAGCATTATTTTTTTGTATAGGAATGTAGGGTCGAAAGTGACATGTTAAGGGCATCATTTACGAGACTCCCGTTGACTCGCTGGAGGACCTCGTTGAACGAATAGCTATTGCGGCTGCAAGCGTGCGCGAAATGAACATTTTTCAAAGTGTTTTCTTTTTACTTTTTACGTGCTCCTCCCTTAGGCACTACTCGGAAAGGGGTGGAGGCCCCGTGAAGGTCTCTTTAAGGGAAACTAGCTCATACCCACGTTACACATGGGGTAAACCACGAAAACGCCCATGTACTCAACCCGTTCGCCGGGACTCGAACCCTGTATAAACATATGCAGTGAAAGAACAAAACTGATGTAATATCTAAAAGCAGACCATATAAAAATCTGGTAATTAATTATAAGTCAGGCATTAAAATATTTATAAGAATTTAATTGAACTGAAAATTATATAGGAATTTAAATTGAAATATACAGAAGATTCTGGAAACGACAGTTAGAAAGTTCAACGGCAGCTACACAGCTGAAATTTGGAACATTTTCCGACGCATCGATCTCTGTAATGATCAAGACGATGACATGATACCATAAGACTCGCTTTTTGCCGAGTAGATCGCAAGGTCCATAGGTTCTGTTCTAACCTCCTTGGCAATTACTTTCGTTTATGGAAAGAATTGTACAAGACTCTGAAGAAACAGTTTCTTTGAAATGTATGAAATATTTCATGGCATATATGAAAGAAGAAAATACAACATTGAGTTCAGAAGCCTTTTGAATATATAGGCATTTTCTTATTTAGAGATGAAAACACAAAACAACTCTTCAGAAAATATTATTTATCGTGTATAAAAATCTGCTTCGTAACACAGATCAGTAATAACTGCTTACAGTGTAATGAGGATATAGTTTGATGAGATTAAATTTTTTTTTGAAATTCATGAAACGATTTTGACTTCGCCTTCGAAATTCAACATTACAAGCAGATTTACTTGATTGTTATGCATGCATTAAAAACACCACTTTACAAAAAATACTCATGCAGAGTTTTCACAAATTTAATATGCTTGTCTGAATGTTTTGCATTCATTTGTAAATTTTTACTCTATTGCCAAATTTAATAATACTTTGATTGCAAATATATAGTACTTGCAGAATCCTTGCAATTATTGAAAGCAAATTATATGCATTTTGCCCCCCAGTATTCAATTTATTGTATTGACTTCAGATCTCAATGTCAAAATCCTGGAAATTATTTTAACCAAGAAACGGTAGTGGGAACCCATACATAAACAATTCATCTAACATTTCAACAATAGTGATAATAAAATAAGCCAAAAAATGAGAAGGAATGTAAACGATATTCAGACTTATTATGTTACCACGGAGTATAAAGACTCCGTGTATATACTTCCGACTTTATACTCCGTGTATGACTTCCTCTCCGACTTTATACTCCGTGTATGACTTCCTGTCCGACTTTTTACTCCGTGTATGTTACATATATCTTCGGCAAACATTCAGATTTCAATTTGCGTTTCTAAGTTATTATTCTCAAACTATTATTTATTTTTTAATAAATTTCCACATGCTAATGATTTTCACATTATGTTACTGTAATTTCAACAATTAGCCCAGGAAAACAAAATCTATATATTAAATTAGAAGTGAAATTTCTTTTCCATATTCAAAACATCTGCACTGGCGATGTTTGGTGACGGGTACATTAACCCTAGACAAATTTAATTACAGCTGTTATGATAGAAATCAACAGATACTTAAGGACTCATTCAATTGAAACATTTAGTGAGCGTTAGTCGTGCGAGTCATCAGTTGCGATTGGTTTTGCTGTTTTGGTATACAGTTGAAACACAACGATCTGAGCCAACACCTTCTTCCTTCTGTTAGGAGGTGTTATCTGAGCTCGCGACCGATCGTTCTCGTAGCAATCACTGCAAGCCTATCATTCCGCGGCGAAAACGATCGAATCAGTATGGCGGCTGTGTTGTTTGTGCTTTCACGAATTCAAGTGTGCTAAGGTACCTAGAATTTGAGGGCAATCCTTTAGATATTTTGGATAGGCAGCAATTTATGTCAAAGTATAGGGTATATAAGGATTCTAGCAAGTGGAGTATGGCATCGAGGCCTTATTTACAAACTAATCACTCTCAATTTTCCAGATAATTTTATTCGCTTAATAGCCTCTTTTCTCAGCAACAGAACATTCAGAATCGAAATTGGTACTGCTTACTCAACCACCAGAGTAATCAAAGCTGGTGTCCCACAGGGGTCGGCCCTTTCGCCTTACCTTTTTAATATTTATACACAAAGACATCCCTAAAGACCCTTCTGTTCATTTTGCACTCTTTGCCGATGACACCGCCATACTTACTAAAGTCGGCACAGTTATCGCCGTAATAAACCAACTCCAAAACTATCATAAAACTGAAAAAAAGGCTCACCCTTTGGAGGATTAAAATTAACACTGATGGAACCAAAGCAATAATTTTCCGTAAGGGAAACCTGAAATACTATCCTCCACCCCCTGAAATATTTGATGAAGAAATAGACTGGATTAATGGAACCAAATACGTTGGAGTCACCCTTGATCAAAAACTTACCTTCAGAACCCTCTTCCGTTCCGTAGTACAGAAATTAAAAATCACCACAGCTACTATGCGACCTCTTCTTGGTAGAAAAAGCAACTTATCTACTACAAACAAATTAATTTTATATCGCTCCATACTTCGTCCAGCCCTCCTTTATGCAGCTCCGATCTGGGGACATGCAGCTAAAACCAATATTAAACAATTACAAATTCTGCAAAATAAAATTCTACGAGAAATTTACAATGCTCCTTGGTATATTCTAAACATCTACATTCACAGAGACCTTCAAATCGAACTTATTCAAGAGTATATTAAACTACGAGTATTAGCGGTCAACTTCTTTTATTCAGTACAAACCGACAGTAATAGCCTTATTAACTCTCTCAGACACTCCCCGCATCCCAGTGAAAAACATCGTTACCCATGTGACATCCTACCCACATAAGAATTACAACCTTACTTAATGACTTATTCTAGCGCGGACCTGACTCTCTTTTCCCCCTCCCACACTACTCTTTCTCCTCCTCCCAGATTCTTATCAGAAGTCAAGTAAAAAGATGTTTCTACTTCTTGATACTCGAGAATAAAATACGATCTGTGGGACTCATCATCTGTGTTGTATCCAAATAAAGGGCACTTGTTGCTAGTGAACATTGATATAGCATTGTGTTGTTCACATTTGGATTGCGACTTAATTCCGAGGAATATGGTCAAATGCGCTGCATCAAATTATTCATATCGTTCCAGAAATAACTTAGTATGTTCTGTTTACCGAGAAAGGAAGAAATACGAAGAAAATGGGTAATTAATTCTCTTCGATTGGAAAGATTTCCGAGCACAGGAGCGTGCGCTTTTGAAGTAAGTTCAGCTTGGTATGTTTTCATAATCGTTAAAAAAATAAGTGTTCGAGTTTCAGCAAAACGTGTATTTTCATTTAAGTGTTGCTAATTAATGACAGATTGATTTATATGTACAAAATGAATTGCAGAATGTGTCTGTATAATCAATACACAGGTACTGAGTTATGAAGTCGCTAAGTCAATGACGATGGGATTTTTAATTCATTGTACGAAATAAAAAGGAAGTATTGTAATCGAGAAAAATTTCGGGTATCATATTTTAAAGAAAATACCCATTTTGACTACTATCGAATGCAATTTAACGATGTTTTTGCGTGACATCTATAGGTAAGGACAGAATAAAGGACCCTTTTTCCCCCAAACGAATTGTAAAACCGATTTAAAATGGATTCAGAAGAGATTTTTTTCGTGGCATCTGTACGTACGTGCGTACGTATATACATATGTATGGTACGTATCTGTATTTTGTATGTGAGACTGCTATAACATGTAAATGTGCAACTCCCTTTTTGGTTGCAATCGGCAGCCCCGAAAGTATATATATAATTTCACTTTACTTGCACATTATAAATATTTGAGAAGATATCAACTCTAAATGAAGGAGTAAATAATATTATACTTATTAGGCAAAGTTGAGCGCCTGTACCATATTCCCAATTATCTCTTCGGCAATTATTTACCCCAATTTTTTTCTTTCGTTTTTAGGAAATTTTACCAATATATAACATTTTCGTGAGTGATATGAGAAATTAATAGCTGCACATCTGACCATTTTACACAAAAAGCACAATAAATTGTTGTACCGCTAACTATGCAGGCACCATTAATATCCCCAATTGGGCTCCCGAATGCTAATGATGGAAATGTAAATGAGTCTCTTTTTTGCAAGATTGAGTTTGGACAAGGTAGAGACTTTCATGATTTCAAAAGTCTGATTTTTAAAGTCATTATTTAAACTAATGAACTTATTCACGTTGCCTAAATAAAGCGGTTCATATTAAGATGACTAATGAGTAAAGACATTATAAAAAAATCCCTTATCAAAGTAATATGATATGATCAGAAATTTAACATTATTTCACTAAAACTGAAAAAAAAAAAAAAAAAAAAAAAAAAAAAAAATTCTTAAAGAAAAGTACGTTGTCAAACAAGGAATCGATAAAGTAATTATACACAAGGAGGTTAGAATAGAAGGATGGAAGGTTCGCAGTTTCCTCCACTATCGGGGAATGAAACTCCACCAAACAAGCGGCGTCTATGTTTGTAACTTCAAAACATTGCATTACGGCAGTGAAACGTACGTGTTTTTAAGCTGTTCCGTGCATGTATTTTCCACTAAAATATGTAAAATTTATAATGAAATACTTCGCTATTGTTAGTTTTTTTTTTGTTTTAAAGTTATAAAGATGATATCCGTAATTTACTACGTACAGAAAATCATTAAGAAATAGTTCGAAATCTAAATGCATGTTCATTACACTAAAGCCATATTTCAAGAATTTGCTTAGGTTTTATTAGCAACCTGTTGGGTGTACTTTCCAGTTTTTTCCTTTAAGAAGCGATATTTTTTATTTATTCACAATATTGTAATTTATTAAAGAATCATTTAAAATATATTTAACCTGAAATTAATAGCAGATAATTATCTAAAAAAATAGTCACAGGTTGCATTTTTATTTATATGAAAGTTTTAAATAGATTCCAACCAACAACAAGAAAATAAATATTAATAAAATAAAACAGATTTATGTGAATTCAGTGATTTCAGTTTATGCGCGTTTCATATTTATGAATCTCAAAGAAATTGCCTTGAATTAAGCTGAATTACAGAAATATACCTATACCTATATTTTTGGATACATCTTTCCACATGTTCAGTTGTGTAAATATTTTACTTACTTTTATCGCTATGCTGCCCAGAAATTTGTAAATTTATGCAAAAAAATTTTAAGAACAGAAAAGTTAGTTTATCTTGATCAAATGCTCAAATTATATTCTTAACAGTTCAAAAAACTTAAAAATGAATAATAATTAATACATAAAGAAAAGCATTACTTTATTTAACACCTTTACAATTCATAAAAATAGTAACAATTGGTGTCTTACTTTTCATGAAAATTATCAAACGAATTATCTAAAACGTTCAAATTATACAGTTTAAATCCTAGCATACATCATTGTATGTTAAGGAACAAAGATGCCAGCTATAAACTGAAACAATAAAATGTATTTAACATATTTTGATTATTATTAAGTCCTTTTTTTACGTCTTGAAAGAAAACAACAGGACGTGATATTTTTTACCATAGTTATCAAATTACATAAAAAAAAGAAAATGAATACTTACGCGTGAAAAGTAATCCCAGGAATCTTTTTCGAAAACCTGTTTGTGCATCCATATACAACACAAGCTGACATGCTTTAAAAAGAAAAGAAAAAAAAATATTGCAATTACAGACTATCTTGCACAAGTCACAGCGATAACAGGAAGATGGCCAAGAAGCTTCCCTCCTGATTATACCAGCAGTAGCTTGAGCTGGTAAGCCGCAGATTTCAAAAACGCGTTTCTGCGCAATTTACGGAACTTCGCTCGGTTGTTGCAAAGAATCTCTTGTTGTTGTTAACCTTTGGCTGCTGGACGTTCAGACACTTCGATAGCTGCAGAGGAACAGTTTTGTTTTTATAAAAGTTATTGTTTTTATAAAAATAAATCTGTTTATTTTGCCATCGGAAATGTATCAACTATTAAAGAGTAAAGAGTGCTAAAATCATGTTAATTAATTTGAATATGTTTAAATTCTTGTAACTAAAATAGGTGTTCTTGTGACAGTTCTTTTATCGTCTGCTATGCTTACTAGCTCTGAATTATTTAAAACATTCTATGGTGTCAACTGACCCTTCTTTATTTAAATTTTTACGGCTTTTATCTTAGAAATTAGAATTTTCAATCTTTGTAACAAATGTATTTCAAATATTGTTTATGCAAGCTTTATTTATAACTGATTGGCAAGTTTCATTTGAAAGAACTAGACATTTTCTGGTTTAACGTCCATTTTTCTGCCAGCATTATTTAAAGATTTTTAAGGGGCCTGCAGAATAGAGCAATATGACGAGGAAAAATAAAATACAAGTAGGGGAAGATTTTCGTATTGCTGTTCATATCGCAATAAAAAATTTCCGTCATAATGAAGAACAGAAAGGTATGTTCAGTTTTTTATGCTATCTTATAATGCTATGCTGCTATATGCATAAATTTTTGTAAATTTCATGTTATAATTACTAACAAAAATTATCTTTAATAATATGAAGTCTCTGATATCGTGTAATTATTAGGGAAATGTTACTTGTTTTTGGTTTTTCTTAATTTACTTACTTAGAATTCCAGAATTCTGTATGGTGGGTGTTAAAAGCACCATTATTAAGTTCAATTGTTTTGCTATAAGTGCAGTGGAACTTCCTCCCAAAATCAGTTCGCAGTACAGTGGCGCATATTTTTTTTGACACGTGTTTTTCAGTTTTATTTGCAAATCTCAGTTATTAAATATTAGCAATATGACTTTATTTTTCTTTCACATATACTACTGATCATTAATTTTAAAACCTGTATGTTTTGAAAAATATTTGATACTTTAAAGAAAAATGATTTGTTCAAAAAGTTGTGAAAATAAATTTATTTATAATTATTACTTGAACAGTGTGAATAAACAGTTTATATTTAATAAAAGCGTGAAAATTGCTCGACATACAATACTTTGTTGAATATCTGTTCGCTAAAATTGCATATTTCGTGCATTTGGCATGGGTTCAACTAATTTTTTTCAGGTAAGAATCTTCCATTCCTATGTAAGAATTGTTTTTAATAGACTTTCAAAGAAGTATAATTTTTCCATATTCTTTTCTTGGTACTATCCCGTTATGCACCTATCAGAATTTTGACAGGTTTTTTTTATTATCGTTAACAGTTTCAAATTTAAGAATAGTTTATAGATATGCAAACACACACACAGCAACAACCCAGATTGTATTGTTGTTAGATGTTAGTGTATGTATTTGACTTCTCTTTCCCAGGCGACAAAAAAGCGTGGCATATGCATAATGTACTCTTTTCTCTAACTTCCTCCATACATGTACCATAGGATTTAAATCTGAAGAATATTGAAAAGTTTCGAAAACTTCAAGACAGTTGTATAAAAGCCACTGAGTGTATAGGTTCACATACAACCTATACACTCAGTGACATATAGTGAATGTATAGGTTGTATGTTCAGGATTGTTTTCTTGAAAGAATTTGGATACAGAACCATGAATAGGTATTTCTTCAGCTGAAGCAAAGAGGTAAATATACATCCTTAAACCTAGAATCAAATTAGCTACAGTGCTTCCAAAAGTGTTTCTACACTTAAGAGTTTCAATGACATACTGCTTTATTCATTAATGAAAATTAATATTTGAGAATCAGAAATTTTTAATAATATCCATAAATTTCTCTTAGTAAAAATATATTAGTTATTTTATGAACACAATGAAATTTTTGGTTGATCTTTACATTACGGTAACTTGGCGATTTTTTGGCGAAAATTTGGCGACCAACTCCCCTACAGCAACCCTCTATTTTTTTTCCCCCGCCGCCATTTTGTCTTCACGAAGTAAAGACATGTTTCTTTTCTTCTTATCTACTGAACACTTCTTCCAACAATCTACTAGCCGAATTACACTTATGCTAGAAATTTTATCAAACAAAACTGCTTAATCATGACAAATATTCACTGCAAAATTCAGAAAAAGTGCACAATACCATACACCTTACGCGTTTTTCAAAATAACACATACACATAAACCATGTACACGCCGACTTATTTTTACTTAAAAAAACATCCCAGAATTGCATAAAAATGGCATTGCGCACACTCTTCACTATATCCATGTACACTGCTTTTTTCTCATAAATTAAAAAAATTTCATGAAAATACATGACAATTTTCTCAATCTTTAAACCCGGTAAAAAGAACATACATGAAATTACATGATCGCGAAAAAGTATTTACCCTTTACAAATATGAACATTTCCACATATAAAATAAATAAAATATCCAAAAACTTTTACCTCTAAATCATCTATTACATTATACACGTCACCAACGAATTCATACATGAAGCATTACAAATATTTATTATCAAATATTTAAATTATTTCCATGCACATTTATTTCAACTTAAACATACACCAAATTCCTACAAGTATAAAATTCACAAAATAACTATCATTTCATTAAAATATAATTAAATTCAAAAACACCACTTAAAATATACATGAGCACATACATTCAATTAATAAAAATTACCTTACAATCCTAATTACTTTAAACTAAATCATTGCTAATAACAATTTTCCCAATAATACCAAATTCCTTTCCACCTTACATTTCCAACAATGCATAAAAATAATTAAAAATACTAACTTACCTAATCTCCTTCAGAATCTTCATTACGTGGCGGATACACTTTTCTTCATTCTCTTTCAGAATCTTTAAAATCATACTTATCTTTCAAAGCAAGATACCAGGTAAAATAAATAACATAATAAAACATGTTTATTTCTCTCTCACACAACCTTAAAAAACATTTCTTACTATCCTTTTCAATACCACTAAATACCCATTTCGAATTCACTTTAGTTACGGCCATGGGATCCAAAAATTCACAAACACTATTTCACACAACACAGAATAAAGCGAAATACAAAATTTCCAGATTTTTTCCCGATTTCCCCCCTTTTCCGATTAAAGAACCGTAATTCGTCCATTAATATCACATGACATATCCCATGATCTCTCGTTTCCCCCACACAAAATAATGCGTAATCGGAACTCAGTACTGCTCACATTATTACCAAAGTCCCAGGTAGTAACCTTTATCGCCTCCAAAATGTCGCCAAACTACCAGTTACCGTAATGTAAAGATCAACCAAATTTTTTTTTGGAAAATCAGTAATCAAAAAGTAACAGAAAAGTTATCTTGCAAAAGTCTCTATACACTTTAAGGAAATTTACACATATTGGTAAATATTATACAGTCAAAAGTCTTTAATCCAGACGTCCATAATCCGGAATGATCTATAATCCGGACCTCAAAGCTACAAACTTTCTGTGCATGCGTCAACGCATAATGCGTTCACGCAGGTGCACAGGCTTTTACGCATGCGCATAATATGTTTACATATGAGCATTTAATGTGTAACGGATGGTATAAGCTAAGCTAAAATTATCCAATTATCTATTTCAGTTAATGTTGCAGATTGTGTTGTTCCTTAATCTTCTAATTTTGAATCCGGCTTATTATTTTTTGCAAACTGTTAGAGAAATTTTATAAAAGTAAGCTTGAACTTTCGATTATGTCAAAAAGAATTTCCGATTCTGGAGCTACCAAAGGATCTACAAAGCGAAAGCATGTTCTGATGTCCATCAAACAAAAAGTGGAATTGCTGCAAAAAATGGATAGGGCAGATGTTTTTATTTTATTCAGCTTATAATTCCTTACTAAATGTAGTATTTCATCTCGATGTACTCCATCTTTAATATGATTTAAATCAAATTCCTCGTCATTATAAATATCACGAATACACATCAAATAGTTTTCTGGTTGCAATTTTCTAATTTCGACTATGCGTAATGTATGCTTTACGCATGTGCGCATTGAAAGAAATGTTTAATAAAGTAAACAGATAAATATAAAGCTTTTTTTTTTTTGTAAATTTTGATACCCTTTAGATCATAATTGCTCTTTATTTCATAAATTATGGTTTCATATTTTTTATTTTATAATTTCTGCTTTCCATCTTACCAGATTTAAACTGATGATCTATAATCCGGAAAAAGCGATGGCTGATCTTTGGAATATGGTAACAGGTAGTTTGGCGACATTTTGGAGGCAATAAAGGTTACTACCTAGGACTTTGGTAATAATGTGAGAAGTACTCAGTTCTGATTACGCATTATTTTGTGTGAGGGAAATGAGAGATCATGAGATATGTCATGTGACATTAATGGACGAATTACAGTTCTTTAATCGGAAAAGGGGGTAAATTTGGAAAAATATCTGTAGTACTATATTATTTTGTATTAAGCTTCATTGTGTGTTGTGTGAAATAGTGTTGATTAATTTTCGGATTGCATGGCGCTATGTAAAGTGAATTCTAAATTTTTAATGTGTTTATCTGATAATTCAAAAGAATTGGTTGAATGGGGTAAGAGTGTAGGTTTAATTGCGGATAAGTATGAATGTCCAAAATGTGGGAATGAAATGAGATTGTGTGAAAGGAAGGATATTACAGATAAGTTTGAATGGCGGTGCAAGAAATCTGGTGAAAATGGACATTTTGTGAAACGGAGTGTAAGGAAGGGTACGTGGTTTGCTGAAAGCAGTTTGAGTATGGGTGAAATTTTATTAATTTCTTACTAGCGGGCAAGACCGCCAGCTGAGCGGGCTGAAGCCCGCTATTCATCGTTCGTGTGTATAAAAGTTCCTAATGTAATTTCGCGGGTATTGGAAATTTGAAACGAACTACCAGTGTCCAGCGGTTTCGCGCTGTCTGTGCCCGCTTTATTAAAGTTTGCATCCAGAATACACTGCATACACGATACACATGCGTAAAATCACGAAAACACCCATGCAGCCAGCCCGCAAATTTTCGGGATTCGAAAGTTGGAACGAACTAACAGTGTCCAGCGTTTACCACACATGCAGCCAGCCTGCTCGCCGGGACTCGTTAGTTGGACCGAACTACCAGTGTTTAGCTTTCTTGCGCGAGCTGCGCCCGCTTTATTCACTTATGCATAGAGAAGACATTGCATTCACGATACACATGCGTAAAATCACGAAAACACCCGTGTAGCCTGCCTGCTCGCCAGGATTCAAAAGTTGGACCGAACTACCAGTGTTCATCAGTTTTGGGCGGGATGCGCCCGCTTTATGCACATATGTATCCAGAAGACACTGCATATACGATACACATGCGGAAAATCATGAAAACACCCACGCAACAGCCTGCTCGCTGGAACTCGTAAGCTAGAACGAACTACCAGTGTTCAGCTTTCTTGCGCGGGCAGCGCCCGCTTTATTCATTTATGTACCTAGAAGACACTGCATACATGATACAGATGTGTAAAATCACAAAAACACTCGTGTAAACTGCCTGCTCGCTAGGATTTCGAAAGTTGGACCGAACTACAGATCAAAAGTCGTTAATTCGGACACCCATAATTCGGAATGATCTATAATCCGGACCTCAAAACTAAAAACTTTCTGCTCATGCGCCGCGTTGACACATGCGCATAGGCGTTTACGCGTGCGCGTAAGACCTTTTACGACTGCGCATATGAGTGTGCGCAAGTGCAGAATACGTTTTCGCGTGCGCGTTTTATGTATAATGGACGTATAAGCTAAAGTTGATCTGTCAACACTATCCTTATCTTCAGGGCAGATGTTTTTATTTTATTTGGCTTATAATTGAAGATCAGATGTTTTTATTTTATTTGGCTTATAATTGAAGATAAGATGTTTTTTTTTATTTGGCTTATAATTCCTTACCAAATGTAGTATTTCATCTCGATATGCTCCGTCTTTGATATGATTTAAAACAAGTTCCTCGTCATTATAATTCGCTTCCGATAGCGAAGAAAAGTAACAGAGGTTATTGAAAACGAAAAATTTCGATTGACAAATTAGTCGGTGTTCTTGACACAGCAATTATAGGACTTGAACAGCAATTATAGGACTTTGTAACTGAACAAGAAATTATGTCTGTTTAATAGAATTAAAGAGAAAGTATTATCACATGAAACGAAGCAAAACTTAACAACTTACATTGAAAGAAATGTTTATTTAAGTAAACAAATAAATATTAAGCTTTTTCTTTTTGCAAATTTTGATACCCTTTAGATCATAATTGTTCTTTATTTCATAAATTACGGTTTCATATTTTTAATTTTAGAATTTCTGCATGCCATCTTACGAGATTTAAACTGATGATCTATAATCCGGAAAAATCGATAATCCGGAATCGCCGAAGTCCCGACGAGTCCGGATTAACGACTTTTGACTGTACCAGTGTTCAGCGGTTTTTGGCGGGCTGCGCCCTCTATATTCATGTATGCATCCAGAAGATACTGAATATACTATATACATGCGGAAAATCACGAAAGCACCCATGCAGCCAGCCCGTTTGCCGGGATTCGAAAGTTGGACCGAACTACCAGTGTTCAGTGACTTTACGGTGCCGCTAATGGGCCGTTGTAGAAAGAGAAATCGTGAAAATTTTCGGGTTTGTTATTCAAACGATGGATTCGTTATTAAAATTCCTTTATTTTTTATAAACTTCAACATAATCACACACAAAATTGTATCAATATTTTTAAAATTGTATCAATATATTAATGCGATTAATAATTCATAATTATTTATAATAAGAAAAGTTCTCATATACCGTCTCCAAGCATCACATGTTCAATTTAAAACCCAAAGCGGAAAAAAAATGTTTAAATTTACAGAATCCGCACAAAGTTTCAACAAAATTGTTTCACAAGAATATAGTTAAATTAAATTTAAATAATTCTTTTGCGTCAATGCTGCAAGGAAAAGCTCATATTCAATTAAAATTTAATTAAGAAATTTGAATCGTAAAAAAAAATTTAATAATTATTGTTGCAAACTAATTTACGATATCATTTAAATTCAAAAAGCATATGTAAATTAAGTGGATGTATCCAAAACCATGAAAAAATATATTATTCAAAAAGATTAAATTTATTATTCCAAAAAATAATAACATATTTTAAAAAAATAGCGCTTTCAGATTTTTTTAATTAATATCTCAGCCGATTAAAATTGTACAACTTCAAGAACGCCATCATTTAAATTTAATGTAATATAACAACTTTTACTCAATAGTAATAAAAGAATTAACGTGGCAATAACATATCGTGGCAATTATAAAAAACTGAAATTAAAAAAATGTTAGTTTAAAATGCGGACATTAACGAAATATTTTCAATACACAGTGAGGTAACTTGCAATCGCGTGTTTTATTCAAACTTCAGAATATAACATTGATTTTTATCTCGAGCGATTCAAGAAACTGTAGCACTCGGAAAGATGAGCGGGAAAATTAGCATTTTCAGTTTTTAATTAATATCTCAGCTGATTAAAGTCGTACGAAGATGAGAATAGTATCAATGGATTCCGAGAATCTTTTGCAATCTGGCGATACCTGTCTCGAATTCTAACTCAGCGCGGTTCCATAGATATTTGAAAAAAAAAAGAAATTGACATGTGACCTTTCGCCAGCACAAATCTCGAGTGGAAGCAATTGTCTCCCCCCCGGCGCTTTCGAAAAAGCAATTTTATCTCACCTAATTTCGAGACTGTTGCCAATTCGAAAAATGAAATAACGTTATCTCAGTTTTTAATTAATAACTCCTCCGATTTTTAAAGCCTGTTGAGCAAAAATATATAGAGACTTAGTAAACACTCTGTATTTAAATGAAAGGCATGGTTCATTATGCCATCAATAAATACTAAATTCTAATGCTGATGCTGATATGCACCCCCACACAAGGAGTGCTTTACTGTTCCAACCAAGTTCTTGAGATTAAGTTCTTGGGATCTGGTTATTTTTGTCCTCCAAGCAATTATATGCCCACCAGAACAAAAGTGTTACATTTGCTTTCATCTGCAAGTAAGACATAGCTCCAATACCCTTCGGGCTTATTTATCACTGATTTTGCAAAAGAAAGAATAAGCTTTCTATTTTTTGTACTTATAAAAAATTTTCTTCGAGCAGACTGCCCATGTTATCCAGCTGATTCAAGTACTCATTGAACAGTTTCAAGTGAAGTAGAAAAATGTTCAGTAAATTCTATAGAAATCTCTATAGTACTCAAACATGGATTTTTCACAACCTCTTCTGGTAAAAGTATAGTTTAGGGTACCCCTTGGCGATTTTCGGCGGTACATGGATACTGATTTTGTACAATTCTTTGACTCGTTATTTTGGCTTGCGAAGCGGCGATTTTTGACCCAAAAATTGCCGCTACACAAAGCCAAAATAACAAGACAAACAATTGCACAAACTCGGTATCCATGTACACATCGACTTATTTTCACTTAAGAAAAAAAAAAAAAAAAAAAAAAAAAATCCCCGAATTGCACAAAAATGGCATTGCGCACTCCTTTGACTTGAATATACACGTCGACCTATTTTTGCTTAAAAAAGAAATCCCCGAATTGCACAAAAATGTCATTGCACACTCTTTTAACTTTATCCATGTACACGTCGACCTATTTTCACTAAAAAAAAAATCCCAGAATTGCATTATGCACTCCCTTTACTTTATCCATGTACACATAGATATATTTTCACATAAAAGTCAAAGGTGCACCAAATTCTACAATATAGGCAAACAAAAAATACATAATCTCAATAAAATACA
This sequence comes from Stegodyphus dumicola, assembly GCF_044657685.1. Taxonomy (NCBI): domain Eukaryota; kingdom Metazoa; phylum Arthropoda; class Arachnida; order Araneae; family Eresidae; genus Stegodyphus; species Stegodyphus dumicola. Next base: position 31,612,902 of record NC_140769.1, read on the forward strand.
TTTTAAACCAAACAATAAAATAACATAAAAAAGAAAAAACGTGTTATACATTTAAGCTTTACCAAAAACAAATATTCACTTACCATGATTTTCAAATTCGCTTCGTACACCCAGAGCCACATAAAAATCAAAATATCAATCATACTCAAATGACTTTTTTCAAACCAGGTACTCTTTCTGATCGAACGCTTCACATAGTGACCATCTGAACCTTTCTTCCTACAAACCCATTCAAATTCATCTAAACGGTTTTTACGTTCGACTAGACGCATGTCCTTCCTACATACAGAACACTTATAATGGCTACTAAGTAAACCTACATTTACACAACAGTCAATTAAAGCTCTTTTCCCCTTTCACTCCAAATCGTACAGAAACTTCAAATTAATCTTACTAGATTCGGCCATTCTACTGTCTAAAGAATCAAACCAACACACACCACAGAAATGCTTACAAAACATCCCATGATTCAAAATTTCCCAGAATCATGCACCCGATTACGTTACAATAGGGTTTCCATAACATTCAACTACACAGGCTACCATAAATGAAACAACAAATTGGCGATAAAGCAAACAACAAGTTCGCCATAATACAAGGGGTACGGTACAACTCTAATATACGCCCTAATTTCACCAAATGTGGCGATATGTGTTCTGCGCTGGTTTTTGGCACGATTGCATGTTCTATGGCAACCCTGTTGACGTTGAAAAATCTTTCGCTGGAGCTCGTTGATTCGCCTCTGTTCTGAGAAGATGGGAGGGAAAGATAAAATGGTAGTTGTTGAATTGAAGTTCGGCAAAAGAAAATATCATTGTGGCTATCCTGTTGAGGGGTAGTGGGTATTTAGAAGTGTGGAAAGAGTGTCTGGGAGATTATTTTTAATGGCAGTGCAAGATAGAAGTAGGGATTTGTGATTTTATTTATTTGTGAACCATAGTATAAATTTTCTGGATAGTGTGTCTGGCTGTCATGTAAATACGATAGTGATTACATGGGGGCATGTTAAAGGCGGTATGAAATTTATATTTCTGCTATTCGAAAATGCATTAATTCATGGTAAGTGCATTTTATTTTATCCTTGTTCTTATTTTGTAGAATGTTATGTTCATGGGTTCTTTAGTATGAATTTCTGTCGTTATTGTTGTTTTTTTTAAATTGTTTGAAATTTATTTTAGTTTATTTTGTTGTTTAGTGTCTAGACTGTGCAATTCGTAGATGTTTTTTAAAGTTGAAACAGAATGCTGTGTACATGGTATTATTTGAAATTTATTGTTGTTATGTTATTTTATTAAAGCGAGGAGTGCGTAGATCGTAGATTCCTTCCTTGCCTAAATTGTGCAATTTGTAGAATTTTTTTAAAGTTTAAACAGGATGCTGTGTACATGGTATTTTTTGAAATTTATTGTTGTTATGTTAATTTATTAAAGCGAGGTGTGCGTAGTTTGTAGATTCGTTCGTTGCTTACATTGTGCCATTTGTAGATGTTTTTTTAAGTTAAAACATGTCGCTGTGTACATGGATTCTTGTCAAATATTTTTGGTTAGAAACTTTATGTTTTTGTTATCTAAATTTTTTTGATTTTGTTTCGGATTTTTAGCTAAATTGTATGTTGAAAAAGTAGTTTTTGCATGTGCGAAAACCGCGTTTTTGGAGACATTTTAGGCTAAAAGTTCGAAATGTAGACAAAAAATTTCAATAGTAATATGGCAGCGTGAAGTTTCTCGCCAAAAATATTTGGTGCGAAATTTGGCGACTTGAGGGTGCATATCAGAGTAGTTCCAAGGGGTACCTTAAAGTCTACTCTACCTCCTCTTTTTACTTTATTTTCGATCTGATTTCCTTCTTTAAAGCATTTGATCACATGCTGTACCATTGAATGTGATAAATTTACTAATTTAGCCATATCCCGAATTGATTTTCCATCATTATGATAAAAAATGATAAATTTTTTAATGATACAGTACAAAATCTTTAATCCGGACTCGTTGGGATTTTGGCAATTCCGGATTATAGATCATCAATTTAAATCTGGTAAGATGGCATGCAGAAATTATAAAATTAAAAATATGAAACCATAATTTATGAAATAAGAGCAATTATGATCTAAAGGGTATCAAAATTTACAAAAAAAAAAAAAGCTTAATATTTGTTTACTTTATTAAACATTTCTTTCAATGCGCGCATTCGTAAAGCATACATTACGCATAGTCGAAATTAGAAAATTGCAACCAGAAAACTATTTGATGTATATTCATAATATTTATAATGATGAGGAATTTGATTTAAATCTTATCAAAGATGGAATACATCGAAATGAAATACTACATTTAGTAAGGAATTATAAACCGAATAAAATAAAAACATCTGCCCTGAAGATATGGGTAGTGCTGACAGATCAACTTCCTGTTCATTGTGCGACGTCCCCCCTCCCCCTGCAGAGCAGCGTGAAATTGATACACAGATTTTGGAATGGTTAGAGAAAAAAAGGATATGCCTTTATCCATTTTTTGCAGCAATTCCACTTTTTGTTTGATGGACATCGAAACATGCTTTCGCTTTGTAGATCTTTTGGCAGCTCCAGAATCAGAAATTCTTTTTGACATAATCGAAAGTTCAAGCTTACTTTTATAAAAGTGCTCTAACAGTCTGCAAAAAATAATAAGCCAGATCCAATTAGAAGATTAAGGAACAACGCAATCTGCAACATTAAGTGAAATAGATAATTAGATCATTTTAGCTTAGCTTATACCGTCCGATATACATTAAACCTGCATGTGTAAATGCATTATGCATGTGTAAATTCATTATGCATATGCACATGCATAAAGGTCATATGTACATGTGCGGAAAGTTTGTATCTTTGAGGTCCGGATTATAGATCATTCCGGATTATGGACGTGCGGATTAAAGACTTTTGACTGTAATTGTATGCGTGTATTGAAAGAAACAGTCAATCTGATAAGAAATGGCTGTGACTTGTTTTGAAAATGTAAAAGTTAAAGTAAAATGTTCCCAGCGAGGATATTTCATTTAGCATCGGTTGTACCATTACTGCCGACTTTATCGCTTGCGCTGGCAAAACGGAAAAGTACTGTTTTTTTTTTAAATCTGCATATTAAAATTCTGGTTTAAATTAATGGTACCTTGATCACAAATTAACCGTAAATGGTAATACAATTTGTAAAAATATGCACTCTGAGGAGACTTACTGAAGGTGAATCGTACATAAAATATATTGCTGCGATATTAATGTTTGCATATTTCTATAATTTCTAGTCTAAAGCCAGTACTAGATATAGTTAAGATGTGTAAGAATAGTTTTTAATAATATAATAACCAATGATTTGAATTGATGTTTAGTTATATATTATTATTTATTAGAAACTTATGAAGAATTACTGACAGTGAAAGAGTGTAAACGAATCATAAGTTAGATAAAATATTTTTGAAAAAATAATTCATTACAGTAAACCCTTGCTAGTGTGAAAGCTACACAGTTAATCTATTGCATGCACAGCAAAATCGAGTTGCACAATGTTAATATCTATAGAAAAAGTGCGTTTGTTAGAATTCATATTAAGGAAGTATGTATAATTTAAATAAACATAAATATAGTTGTACTTAAAAAAAGAAAAATGTGAATTGAATGTTAACTAAAAAAATTTATTCTGCTGCTTACTAAAAATACGGTACTTAAAAAAAAAAAAAAAAAAAAAAAAAGGCTGGTAAGTTTTGCCTGGGAAAAAAATGACGCAAATTGTTTAAAGTTTAGGGATACAGAGTTTTAAATTGCCTCTTATGAAGTGTCCTTTTCTTTGTTTGGTTCAAGTTTCATACAAAATTAGATAGTTCATTTGCCTTTTTTAGCTATTTAAGTTCTTCAAAGGCATTTTAACTAATTCGTTTTTACTGTGTTCACTGATGGTTGGTGTGATAAGATCATCCAATTCTTCATTTATCATTTCTTGATTAATTCTTCTTGTATATCTGAAACTTCTTCACGATCAATTGCTTTTGTAGTTTGTATGATTTATTTGGTTTCATTTTCAGTGGATGAAAATCCATTAAAATTGTTGATAACATCTGGCCAGCAATGATGCCACCAAGCATTCAGTGTTGATAAAGGAATGTTGAACCACATTCATATGAAATTCTAGTTTTAGGCAAATCAAATGGAAACAATTGAAGTACCAAGTGTAAGAAATATTGTGTTTTGAAAACTTGCACTTGGAGAGGGTTTACTGTAAAATGTCATTTAATAAAATTGTCAGAAGCATGTTAATAAAAACATATAAAACAGATTTTTTTATGTTTAGCAACTATCAAGCATTTTAATTTGAATATATTAATACTTTTTTTTTTTTACTTTTGCAGAATATGAGTTTCCATCTTCCTTAACTTCAACTGAAAGAGCATACTTACATCGATATTGTCAGCAGCTGGGTTTAAAATCGAAGAGCAGAGGGTAGTTCAGCTTTGTATTTTTTACATTTCTATTTATAATATACTCTGATCCAGTTGGTTTATGAGATGAGGGTTTTGATTAATGTAACTGGCATCATGTTTCATTATTGTAAGCTTTCAACATGAATACCTCAGTTAGCATCAATATTGTTTTGTGATATTTTAGTATGTAATCAACCTGTGAGTAGGCAAACAAGTTTTGTGCATTTTGTGATTATCTGCATCCCGAGGTTTCAATATTCAATAGTTTAGCAGGCCATGTTTTTGTCATATTTGCGAGTATATACATGACAGCAGCACCATTGGCACGAAATCTAGTAGAAGAAAAATAGCAAATCTAACACAAGCTACAACTTCCTTCATGAAAACAACTGCTGCATTAATCCAAAATAAATGCAAAAGACAAAGGCAAATTCAGAAATTCACAAATAATGTAATTATTCTGGTCAGTAGTTGCAGTTCACTGAATTCTACCAATGTTGAGCTCTTGATGCCATAAGTAAATGTACTGAATAGCTATCTGGAAAAGAATCCACAAACCTAGGAACCAACATCTGATCTGGAAACCTTTCCCCCCCACTCACAATTTTCATATACAATGTCAATTCACTTTTCTAGTGGTTGTAAAATAGTTTCATTTTGTAGTTCCCTGAACAAAGTCTTCCTGTGTTTATAATGTCTTTATCTTTAAAAAAATAAACTACGGCTCTTTATCATTTGATTATTACCAAGTAGAGTTTTTTTTTATGAACCAATATTAAGAAAAAAGCAATTATAAAATATTAAAAGAAAGTTATGGGATCAATATCCAATCTTTCATATTATTCATCATGGTCTTCTTGCATATGTACTCATGCGGTGAATACAATATTTGCCATTTTGGTGTTCAGTTACTGGTGACCCATTAATTGAAAAGTACCTGGCTACTTAAATTATGTTTAGCTTATCATGACATCAATATATTATGCTCTGAAATAACAGTTTTATAGTACATTGGAGCCGCCGTATACACAGGTAGTATGCTCAAAATTTAATATAGGTAATAGTGAATACTGTCTAAACAAAAATTCATATATTACACATAATTAGTCTTATTTAATTGGAAAGTTAGGCAAGTAAAACAATATCGATAATAAATATTCTGTACATTATGTACCAGGCCATTAAATATAATAAGGTATGATATATTGTTTATTAAGTATACTCTGGCTTTTACATATGAAAATAGATACTTTTCTACTAAACAAACCATGCATTTTCAGTACCATATTGGCACATTCTTATTTTTTTCTCCAGCCTTTGGCTCGGAATGAGGTGAAGGGGGGAAAAAATTAGAAACAGTTAAAAATAAACATTCTCCAATTTCACGGCAAAATGCTCTAAAAAACCATTGTGGTAGAAGAACATGACCTATGTTATTTTTTTCTTTTTTTAAATAAGTTTACAGAAATTTGCACTGCTTTGTAACATGCCAATTTTAACATTAGGATGACATAACAATTCATGAGAGGCACATATTTCTCTCATGCAGTTTTCCTAAGCCTTTGTGTAGCGATTCATTTGAAGAAAGCTTTGGTTCACAAAACTCAATAGACGTTTAACTTCTGATACTACAGTCAAAAGTCGTTAATCTGGACTCGTCGGGACTTCGGCGATTCCGGATTATCGATTTTTCCGGATTATAGATCATCAGTTTAAATCTGGTCGGATGGCATGCAGAAATTACAAAATTAAAAATATGAAACCGTAATTTATGAAATAAAGAACAATTATGATCTAAAGGGTATCAAAATTTACAAAAAGAAAAAGCTTAATATTTATTTGTTTACTTTATTAAACATTTCTTTCAATGTAAGTTGTTTAAGTTGCTTCGTTTCATGTGATAATACTTTCTCTTTAATTCTATTAAACAGATATAATTTCTAGTTTAGTTAAAAAGTTCCGCTGTTCAATTCCTATAATTGCTGTGTCGAGAATACCGACTAATTTGTCAATCGAAATTTTTCGTTTTCAATAACCTCTGTCACTTTCTTCACTATCGGAAGTGAATTATAATGACGAGGAACTTGTTTTAAATCATATCAAAGATGGAGTACATCGAGATGAAATACTACATTTAGTAAGGAATTATAAGCCAAATAAAATAAAAACATCTGCCCTGAAGATAAGGATAGTGCTGACAGATCAACTTCCAATCATTGCACGCTGCGGCGTTCCCCCCACTGAGCAGCGTGAAATTGATAAACAGATTTGGGATTTCGAAACATACTTTCGCTTTAGATCCTTTACATATTAGCAAATATATATCGAAAATTCTATTTGATATAATCGAAAGTTCAAGCTTACTTTTATAAAATTGCTCTAACGATCTGCAAAAAATAATAAGCCGGATCCAATTCGAAGATTAAGGAACAAAGTAATCTGCAACATTAACTAAATTAGATAATTTTAGCTTAGCTTATACCATTCGTTATACATTAAACGCGCATGCGTAAACGTTTTATGTGCACGTGCACACGCATATTTGCAGTCGTGAAGGTCTTACACGCACACGTAAACGGCTATGCGCATGCGGCAACGCGATGCATGCGCAGAAAATTTGTAGCTTTGAGGTTCGGATTATAGATCATTCCGGATTATGGGTGTCTGAATTAATGACTTTTGACTGTATAAGTAAATAAATCATATGATATTGATGAAAGGAGTGCATGATTCAGCAAATCGTGTATATTCAGGTACCGTTTTCTTTCTCGCATGAACTAATCTTGCACAGCTATTTTAGAAAGCCATATTTTTAATTTCATGATGTGGTTATTTGAACACAAACTTTCTCTGAAAAGAATACCTCTTTCTTTGAGTAACAGAATAGCTACGTGTTTATCTCTGGCAAATCCCAAATCAAAATATCCTTTGCTGTGTTTTTTAAAGGGTTAGATCAAAAATGTGGTTGTCCAAGCAGTGTTTGTAAAGACAGTTATTGTTATAAAAGAAACCAAATCGAACTGGTGACATCTGGCACTGAAAATTATGCCAAAACAAAGCAAATAAGAGCAGCAGAAAAACAGAAGTGTAGCTCTGGCTAGTATGGTGCAAATGCAAAAATACTGAGTATTTCTGACATACTTTTATACATTTATAATTTACTGATGAGTATTAGGCAAATGCTAAACAGTTTAGAAAAATTACAGTTATGGAAGTAAATGTAAGTTAAGTGCTGTACGACTTCTAATATCGAAGATTCCTTACCAATATATTTATAACCTTCAAGTTAGGCTGGGAACTCAGAGAGGTTGAAGTTTTTTTTTTTTTTTTTTTTTTTTTTTTTCCTGGTAACTTGAGAATGTGACAAGAAGCTGTAATAGCCACCTTCACTCTGCATATTTAGTTATATTTTCCCAAAATGGGCCTGCAAATGGGAGAATGGACAATGTTGGACATGTCAGCTATGTTACAGTTACTTATGACTTCATTTGCCTTTCTTAAGTTACAGCATATGACATTTATGGGAATTCTTTTTCCTGTCACTTTGAACTGTGGGTATTAAATTAACTGATACTGGGATTAAAATTAAAAATATTAAAATTTATATAATTCAAAATAAATATTTTAAATGGAATTTTCATAAATATTTTTTATTGTTACAGTAATCAAACTTTCATATATTTTTGTTAATTTTTTTCTTTATATAATGTCTAATCTTAATTATTCTTTTAGTGAAGGAGCTAACAGATTTTTGACTGTGTACAAAAAGGAAGGTTCAACAATTGTACAAGCTGATGCCGTCTTTGAGCTGGGCCATGCATCTCACAGACAAACAGTCAATCTGATTCAGAAGTTTCCTATTACTGCAAGAGAAAGACAAGAGCTCTTACCTCCAACAGAAAGAGATCGTATTTTAGGCCAAGACAGTAATCTATATAATTTTTTAGATACATTGTTATCTAGTTATGCTTTCAAAATGAATTTTAATTCAAAAGCAGTGAAACCTCAGTTCATGAATGTAATTTGTTCCTGAAGGTAGTTTGTCATCCAAAATGACTGTAAACTGAAATTAACTTTGCTATAAGAACTAATGCAAAATGGATTAATCCATTCTTGGAATACAGATGTTTACTTATTCAAACTTTGCAACAGAACTTTGTTCACAAGTTCATAATACAAAACTGATGGAAATAATTAAATTTAAGATAAAAAATATAAATAAAAAGAACAAAAAATGTTTTATTTATTTATTTTATAATTTTGCCATGCACTCAGGAGAGTGGATAGCATAAATGGAAATTTGATGAGGGTATGTTAGTGTTTGGATGAGGAATCCCCTTCCATGAAAACATTAAGTGTCTTTCTGAAGCTTCTTATTTCTTCTTTTCTTTGTATTTTAATGCCATATGATTCTGATTGAAACTTACTGGGCATTCATTTCCCTTAAAGTTTAACCAATGATTGTTGCTGTGTACATTTTAAAGTGTTTCTGAAATGAAACATCACATTGTCATTGATAATGCTTATTCTATAGCTTGTGAATGCTTTATCAGCTGATTAAGCTTCACACTTTACTTCACTTTGCACAATTTTATAGATCAAATGACTAGTTATAACTCCACAATCACCTGTTTTTGAAGTTGCTCCTTCCTGTTTTGTTGGCGAGTTCATTTTTATCCTTTAAGCATCAAAGCCTTCAACATTTTTGCAGACATCACAGTCTGGCCAGAATTTCCCCCTGGCTGAATTCATGTAAACCATTTGCTGTTAGGCTTAATTAATGAGAATTAAGTAGTGAAAAATAATAAAATATTTCTAAAAGTCTTTGATTATTAGTTCTGTGGCATAAATTACTTCAAAACACATTTGAAAATCATTTATTGCTGACTCGGGTGTTTGTAACTCAAGATGCCATTCATTACGAGGAGCATTTTTTTGTGTAGATAATTTGTTAGTGATGAGCAGTGTTCATGATCTGAGGTTCCACTGTAAATTTATCATGTTAAATAGAGTATAATACTGCATGTAAAATTGTGATGCAAGTTTTTAATTTTTTTTTTAAATTTAACTTTATAGTATACTGCTCATCAAAACTAAAGGATAATCTGCAAAAATATGCTGACTAATTAAAGTTTCAACTAGTGTCCAGTGATGTAATTATTTATGTTAATTATGCACAACTGAATGCAAAATTTGATCTTTGTATATAGGTTAGTGTATGAAATGTGAAAATTAGGCAGTGCTGAAATTCGGACGGAGGGGTAATGTTGTATAATGTATTATACATTTTGCATTATGAGCATAATATATGCTGCTAACTCTGTAACTTTAAACAATTTTTTTCATTTTTTCAGCAAAAGATTAATAAAAAGTCTTATTTGACAAATATTTAGCCTTGATATTAACAAATAATAAAATTTTCAGAATTTTGCATTTTTGAACTTTTTAAAGAGAATAGTTTAAGATATAAACTTTAAACTAATTCTAAAATTAAAAACTCTTTAAACTAAATACGAAATTTTTTTTATATGCAATTTGGAATTATCCTTGCTTTAAATGTAAGTATAGAAATAATACTTTCTTACCATGAAAATGCACTGTTGAACTAAAGTCTCTGTAATGGGAATAAGATGATTTAAATATAAAAGAATATTTACTTCAGTCACAAAAATGTAGAAATTTTTCGTTAGATGAATATGAAGTGATTTAAAAATTAAATTGTCAAACTACAATATTTAAATCAAGTCTCTTAATGTAATGAATTTTGGCTGATATTTATGAAGTTATATTAAATACTATCACTAATTGTTTAAAAAAGCAATATTTTTAATAAAAATTGCAATCAAATGCTCTCTACTTGCCATCACAGAGAACTGCAAAGAAGATGCTTTTGAATAAAGAAGTGAAATGTCATGCTTATTGGTTTTCATGTTATGTAGCTTTTGACCTTGCTTGTTAACTTTTTAGACGTGATTTGATAAAAATGAAACAAGAAATAGTTCTGATGTTGAAGATAAGAGGAAAATTACAGCCAATCAAGTTTGCAGATACTCTTTTTGGTCTAAAGACTGCAAAAAAATTTCTCTAAATTATTAAATAGAAAGTGGAGTATCTAACATTTTCTAAAAAATTGGTAAAGAAATTTATAGAGTGTAATCTTTGAAACAAACACATACTTTAAAAAATTTTGCATTTCATTTCAATACATAATTTCTTTTCTTTGCATGCTTACTTGTCTGTTTTAATAGCTTGACCTAACAAGTACAGTCAAAAGTCTTTAATCCGGACTCGTCGGTGACTTTGGCGATTCGGGATTATCGGTTTTTCCGGATTATAGATCATCAGTTTAAATCTGGTAAGACGGCACGCGGAAATTATAAAATTAAAATTATGAAACCGTAATTTATGAAATAAAGAGCAATTATGATCTAAAGGGTATCAAAATTTACAAAAAAAAAAAAAGCTTAATATTTATTTGTTTACTTTATTAAACATTTCTTTCAAAGCACGCATGCGTTAAGTATACATTACGCATAGTCGAAATTAGAAAATTGCAACCAGAAAACTATTTGATGTGTATTCGTGATATTTATAATAACGAGGAAATTTATTTAAATTATATCGGTGTACATCGAGATGAAACACTACATTTAGTGAGGAATTATAAGCCGAATAAAATAAAAACATCTGCCCTGAAGATGAGGATAGTGCTGACAGATCAACTTCCAGTTCATTGTTCATTCAGCGACGCCCCCCCCCCACACACACCGCACAGAGCAGCATGAAATTGATAAACAGATTTTGGAATGGTTAGAGAAACAAATCACCTGTCTGTCACTTTCTTCATGCCTTTATCCATTTTTTTGCAGCAATTCCACTTTTTGTTTAATGGACATCGAAACATGCTTTCGCCTTGTAGATCCTTTGGCAGCTCCAGAATTGGAAACTCTTTTTGACATGATCGAAAGTTCAAGCTTACTTTTTATAAAATTGCTTAAACAGTCTGCAAAAAATAATAAGCCAGATCCAATTCGAAGATTAAGGAACAATGCAATCTGCAACATTAACTGAAATAGTTAATTAGATAATTTTAGTTTAGCTTATACCGTCCGTTATACATTAAACGCGCATGAGTAAACGCATATGCGCTTGTGCAGAAAGTTTGTAGCTTTGAGGTCCGGATTATAAATCATTCCGGATTATGGACGTCCGGATTAAAGACTTTTGACTGTAATCCAAGTTCAGTGAATTTTATCATTGGTACTAGAAAGATTTTTTAAATTCAGATTTGTCTTTATGTTCAAGTTAGTTCAAAAACTTGAGTCCTTCACTTCCAGAAAAAAGAAAATTAACTGTGGAAAAATACTGTGTTTTGCTCAAAAATAAGATCCCTGTTTCATTTTACAGAACTTGTATGGTATTCAAATCCACCTTAGTCCTTAAGTTTTTCGAAATGATTTTTGGTCCTTATAAGTCCTTAATTTCAGCCAAATGCCCTTAATTTTACTCAACTAAGATTCCCATCGATTTTTTTTATGATTGGCATTTTCAATATGACCTAACATTTTGGAGAGAATACTTTTTGGTGATGCATTGACAAATATGTATTTGATAGGTCACGCTTGAATTCTTTCTTACTTTTTAATATAAACTGTGGATACTTGAGTTTCAGGCATGAGGATGTGTCTCAATTGAAACATAAAAACATCTCGAAACAATTTAATTTTTTTTTTTTTTTTTTTTTTTGCAAATGAACATTTCATGAAATAATGCATCAAAACCAATTCCCTTTAGGGAATATGAGTTCACTTATTATGCAGTGCTAAATTTTGTGACTTATCAACATTTGGGGGATTTCCAGATCAGTTTATATGCTAAGTATTTTATTCGAAGATTTGTGCATGTTAGACTACTTTTTTAACCAACATAATAACATTGATAATTATCACAAAAATGATGATAATGTATTAAAGAAATAACGTTAAAATAAAATATTTTTATTTTCTCCTGCCCTATTTTAAAGGGATATTACTTTACATTTTTGTGACTTCGAAATATTTTGATTCTGAAAATAAACAAAGTAATAAATGCAAACCACAGTTTCTGAAACACTTTTGAGAAAAAAAAATAAAAACAAAAACTACTGTAATTATTTTAAAATGAATTTCATTTGTCTTTTGTATTTTTCCATGATAAAAGTTTTTTCCCATGTAATTGTGTTAGAATATTTAAATGTGTATCAATTTTCTCTTGAGAATGATCTTTTAAGTTCTGAACCTTTTTTTTTTTTTCAAAAATCTTCTGGCTTTTTGCACTTGCAGACTTGGTAGAGATTTTAGACTTTGCACATTAGAAGGCTCATAAGGATTTAAAGGCAAGATTTTATAGACTAAATTCCAGGAAATTCTGAAAAAATGAAAATATCGTCATGGTATTACCATGCAATGGACATGTTCTATACAAAGTTTGTGAGGGATTTTTCATCTTTTGAAGAATTTTTTTAAGAATAAAAATAACATTATTTGAATTTTCTCCTTTTGATCCTATCTATTTTTTTACTGTTAAAGGTATTTTGTTTTGCTATCAGATTTTAATAAATGTTACTTTTCATGACTGAGAAAATGTTTTTGCCTAGTTCAGTAATTTTAATAGTCATTTATTTACTGTATGATTTGTGGGCTAAATATAATATTTTTATTGCTTATTTCTTGTGTGTTTCTCTCAGTATAAATGCAAATTTCTTGCAGCATTTGAAGGCTGTCCTTTCTTCAACTATGGTATTTATATCATGTTTAATAAATATACAGTACAAAGTCCACAATCTGGACTCGTCAGGACTTCGGCGATTCCGGATTAGGGTTTTTTCCGGATTATAGATCATCAATTTAAATCTGATAAGATGGCATGCAGAAATTATACAATTAAAAATATGAAACGGTAATTTATGAAATAAAGAGCAATTATGATCTAAAGGGTATCAAAATTTACAAAAAAAGCTTAATATTTATTTGTTTACTAGTAAGTACTAGTGGTTATTAGTAAACATTTCTATCAATGTAAGTTGTTTAAGTTGCTTCGTTTTTTATGCTAATACTTTCTCTTTAATTCTATAAACAGACGTAATTTCTTGTTCAGTTACAAAGTTCCACTGTTCAAGTCCTGTAATTGCTGTGTTGAGAATATCGACTAATTTGTCAATCGAAATTTTTTCGTTTTCAATAACGTTCTCTGTTACTTTTTTCGTTTATCAGAAGCGCATATGGGTAAACGCATGCGTGCATCAAATATGCATGCGTAAACGCTTTACGCACATGCGTAAACCCATTACGCGCATGCGCAAGTTTGGGGCTTTGAGGTCCGGATTATAGATCATTCCGGATAATAAGCGTTCGGATTAGAGACTTTGTACTGTATATGTTATAAATATTTTCAAAGTTAATACATTTGAAAACTATATATTTTTTCTTTTTGAATTTTTAAGGGGATTACTCATGATCAGGAAATTCTAGGAAGTTCTTATTTACCATATTTATAAAGTGTTTTTGTACTTTGATGATACACCACCCAATCAAAAACTCTTGAGTATGTTGCCGACTTTGGAGACATTTTTGAACTCATCAGCAGCTAATTTTTCGCCAAGCTAATTCGCAAAATGGCTGCATACTTTTTCTTATAAGAGTAGTCAGCCAGGAAACTTAAAAAAGGAAGCAAAGTAATGAAGCACTTATCTTTTCAAGAAATCTTTCCTTTTTATGCGGCTGTGCTTCCCATGAACACAACATCTGCTTTCGCTAAAAAAAAAAAAAAAAAAAAAAAAAAAAAAAAAAAAAAAAAATTTGCACTAACTTGAAATTTTAGAACTTTGGCATTGTCCACTGGCCAAAACTAATATATATAAAGCACATACTTGGGCTCCCACATAAATATTTTTGGTGGCATAATGGGTGTCGTATAATTATTTTGGTAACATACATACTATGCCTTAGCAATATTTTTTAATGATTTTTCGATGGAGGTGTGAAGTGTTTTCTATTCTAATATTTATTTTCTCCTACAGTGCGGGATGTAAGTCGCACCATAGGCAGGCTTGGTAGTGGAATTCCAATGGTGCCACAGCATAGATGTGAAAATGACTTCACTCTATTTCGTCAAAGTTTGCCTATATGGAACAGCAAAGAAGAAATAATTCAAATGATATCTTGCCATCAAGTGATTTTAATTTCTGGTGAAACTGGCAGTGGCAAAACAACTCAGGTAAACTTTCATCGATACAATTAATTTAGTTTATAGAAATTTAATCTAAACAGGAAGGAAAGCGGGATATGAATAATCCTAGTAAGAAAGTATGGTTTTTTAAGCTTCTTTTTCTCTTCTCTCTTTTCTCTGTTATATGAAACAACATAAATTGGCCTTTTTAATCTACTAGTATATTAAAATCATTTCTAGTAAAAATTTGAGTCTGTTTCTGTTTCTTCATGTACTTTATAATATATCTGTTATGAAAGCATTTGCATGTTGCTTTTATAGGTACCACAGTTTATCCTAGATCATCATAGCATTATTGGTCAGCCTTGTCGTATTATATGCACTCAGCCACGCAGAATAGCTGCTATAACTGTTGCTGAACGGGTTGCCATGGAACGGGATGATAAAATTGGGCAAAGTGTAGGGTATCAAGTACGGTTAGAGAGCAGGTAAATGTTCTGAATTACATTTAATTAATTGTGAACTGAAATTGTATTTATAATATTACTTATGAGCTATATTTTTGATCGAAAAATATGCTACTTTTTCTTTTTGTGAATTTTTACCTTTGAAAATTGGTGTTATATTTTTATTAGTAATTTTATGAGATTGTTTCAATATTTTGAATTATATTTGTAGAGTATCACCAAAGACACTTCTTACTTTCTGTACAAATGGTGTGCTTCTGCGAACTCTTATGGGTGGTGATGCTTCAGTTGCTACAGTAACACATATCATTGTGGTAATTAGTTTTGAAGTGATTTTCTTAAACAAAATATATTTCTTTGTTTATGATATATTCTTAACTGTAAATGCTAGCAATATATAATATATATTAAATGAATTCGAAATGATTTTAACGCAATAGATGTTGTGCCAAGTTAAAAGTTTGTAGTAATTTAGAGTATGAGGAAAAGCAATTTATATTTAAATTGAAATGAAAGATGTTTCGACTGTAAATATGCTGTTAAAGAAATAATTTATGAACTATGTTGTTAATTTGTTTTAATTACATTTATTGTATTGAATCCTAATAATACAACTATGTAAATATGTGTTTTTTGTTCAGAATTTTTCATCAATCCCCCCCTTTAAATATGTAGATGATGGAAATAAAGAAAATAACTATAAATTGTTGATAGAGAAGCATGTAAAATATGTTAATGAGTACATTATTTTACTATGTGGAAAATAGGTGTTAATTATCATGATTAGATATAAAATGAGATTGTGGTACGTATATGAAAAGGGAATGATTTCTTTCGCTCATTTATCATTGCAGTGACAAGATAAATTTTTAACTTTTTAAAAATAATTTTAAAAGTGTGTTTAATGTATTGAACATGTCAGAATATTTTATTATTTAGGTTAATAATGTCTCTGTTTAGTATTGCAAGTAGGGATTGCAGTACCGGAATACTGAATAATGGTATTTTGAGCCATTTGTACAACTTTGTAATACCGATATTCAAAAGTTTAAATACCTTTTTTTTGGTATTTACTGGAAATTTTTAAAATTCTCTCCACTATGTGTTCAGGGGTCGCCAACATAGCAAAACAGTGTAAATTTTTATTTTTATGTCTTCCTAACGGGCGAAATTGATTAAGACTGTGAATACAAAGTTGAATCGTACAGTCTAGAGAAATGATACAATATGTTAATCATCTAAGGAGGCCAGCCAAAACTATCCTGTCCAATTTCAGCTCAGAGTGATACTGCATACACGCAGATTTCATAGTCTGATATTCGTATCTGTGAAAACAATGTTGTAGTTCCGAAGAAAGTGTATAATATTTCAAAATTTTTTTAAATTGGTGAGTTTTTTATTCACATTGTATTTTCATATTATACTTTAGGGTTCAAAATATTCTTCAGATTTATTATATACTTATAATTAATAAACCCATAATAATGAATCAGAATAACTTTAAAGAACATAAAAAATCTGTTGATAATACTTCGGTTTGGTTTAATTATTTATATGATGAAAAGAATATGGTGGCACAATGTAAAAAATTTTCAAGAATTATTAAAGTGAATGGGGGGATGTACAAGCGGACCCCATACACATTTAAAAACAAAACATGATACAAATTTGTTAAAGAGGAAAGAATCTAATTGTGATGAAGATACAAATTTAAGCATAGTTTCTAAGCCCAAGCCATTAGGGATTTTGGATTATTTAAAAAAATATAATTTGGATGAAATTATAAGTAAAATGACAGCATTAGATGTTTTGCCATTTCAAGTGTTTTGCACTTCTACTGAATTAAGATAATCACTATCCGCCAGAGGTTTTAAAAATCTGCCAACATCGATTAACACTATAAGAAGAACTCTTATAAACTACAGTAACAGTGTTCACAATTCTTTGACACATGAGTTAATACAATTAAACGTAAATGGGGAAAATTTTAGTCTTACATTTCATGAATGAACAAGTGTAAGAAATAAATGCTATTTTAATATAAATATTCATTCAGGAAAAAATTTTTGGAATATAGGACTCGCTCATGTGTCAGGAAGTATGCCAACCGAAAAATGTGTGAAAGTGCTTAAATCTAAATTAGCGAAACATAGATTATCCCTGAAAGAAGATATTGTATCTGTTATGGACTGTAGCTATGGAATAATGAAACTAATTTTCTTTTAAACCCATCTTTTATTCTATTCGTAAATTAACTGCTCAATTAGCAGCCATTCAAAAATCCAAGCAACAAATTTCTCATCGAACAGGCTAATAAAAAAAGAATTAAAAAACAAATGATGTTGACGCATGCGTGTTACAAGATTCATTGCTAGGCAACTAAGTTAGAGGCAGCAGACAATCGGCAGAAGATTAGGCACCAACATCCCGTCTGGTGTTGAAATTCTAATTTCAAAGCTAATATAAATTATTTAAGAAATTCAAAGTTTGATACATATATCAGTTAGAAACAATTAAATGCAATAATATATCTATTAAACAAATAACAAACAAATTACTACATTTTAGCATAAATATATATATATAATATTAATACAATTAATTATAATATAAATTCACTACATCAATCGTTCATAGGTAGAATACATAGGTTCTGTATTCCACGTTTTATCAGCCTTCTCAAATCGGCGTTGGCTCCGACAAAGTTGGTAGCGTTGTCCGAATATATAGTTGAGCTAAGACCGCGTCGCACTGAAAATCATTTTAATGTTGCAATTACAGCTTGCGATGTTAGATCTATAACAAAATCGAGATGTATCGCTCGAGTAACTAGACATACAAAAATAACAACATATATCTTATTTAAGATACCTCTTTGTTGATTTTTATATTTTATGTAAAAGGGTCCGCATAAATCAATTCCAGTTACGGAAAAGGGGGGCTCGCAGAAACTCTTTCCTTCGGCATTGGTGCCATAAGTTGTTGGCCTATTTTAGGTTTATTTTAAAAAACAGATAATGCAGTTATGTACTATTTTACGAGCAATTTTTCTGTCGTTTAGTGGCCAAAATTCCTGTCGAACACTATGCAGCAAAGTCTGAGCATCAACATGTAAAGTTTTTAAATGGTACTTATAATTATAGTAGTTAAGTTATGATCCCTAGGCAGCAGAATAGGATGCTTTTGGTCATAGGATAAAGATGATTTATTTAATCTGCCACCTACCACAAGTATTCCATTTTCGTCGATGAAAGGATTTAAATTACTTAAGTGACTATCCTTTATAATTTTACCATATCTTAGGGCTTGAATTTCTTCCTTGAATACTATTCGCTGTATTAGCCTTACCATTGCTAGCTTGGCATATGTAAATTCATTTCTAGTAATAGAACCTGATGACCTCTTACCTTGTTGACAGTTGGAAATAAACCTTTAAATAAAACTAAGAATACGAATTAGTTTAACAAAGCTATTAAAGAAAATAGTTAATGAAATGAGCACTAGAAGGAATGCTAAGAGAAATTTCTAGAGATTTTTTCAATTTGCATTCGTAAAGTTCATAGTCTTTAACATCCAAACTAGCCATTTCTATAACGTTTATGTCACGATTAGAAGGTCCATTGAACCATAATTCTGAAGATAAAAGTTCGCTATGTTCGACTCCACGAGAAACCAAATCAGCAGGATTCTCCTTAGAATGGATATGTTTCCACTCGAAGATTTCTGATGACTGAATTTTCACAACATGATTCCCAACAAAGGTCTTGAGTTGATGTGGAGATGCGTTTATCGACGCTATTTCTATTGGCGAATCCGAATATAATGTTACCTTTTCAATGTCTATATTTAGCAAAGTCAGAACTTTTTTTAACAAGCTTAGCAAGTAGAAGCCAAGCGAAGAGTTCTAAGCATAGTAAAGATAGAGTCATCTGCTTGCCAGTCACTTTAAACAAGGGTTATCTCGAGTGGCATTTAGGTAGACCACTGCTCCATACACAGATGTTGAAGCATCGGAAAAACCTACGATAGCCCTTTTATTGGTTGTAGAATGCAGAGCATATCTTCCTTTCTTAAGATTTTTCAATTCCTTTAACTTTAAAATGAAATGATTCCATTCACTGGCAAATGGTTCAGGTAATTCATTGTCCCAGTTAAGTCTTAAAGACCATAGTTTCTGAAGGAATATTTTTGCTTTACAGATCATTGGCTCGATAAAGCCAATAGGATCATACAACCACGCAATGACTTTTTGTAAAAACAAATGATGTTGACGCATGCGTGTTAAAAGATTCATTGCTAGGCAACTAAGTTAGAGGCGAAAGGTTTCGCATAGCAGACGATTAGGCACCAACAGTATTCATTACGACTGATGGAGCAATGGTTATGCAAAAAGTTGGAAAGCTGATTGGTGCAATCAGCAATTGTGCTGATTGCACCAATCAACAATCAGTTATTTTAAGGAATAATACATCTATTACTCCTAATTGAATTTCTTGATTTAAATTGCATCAGCAATTTAAATCAAGAAATTCAATTAGGAGTAATAGATGTATTATTCCTTAAAAATAAAGAACAGGAGAACCCAAATACTGTGGATATAAAAACTTCTGATTCTGACTTTGAAGAGAGTGAGAGTGACACTGATGATAATGATGATGTAATTGTTGAAGAAGATATTGCTAATGAAGATGAACTATTAACTCATCAAGAATTGTTTTCTACAATTAATAGAGTTCGAAAAATTGTTAAGATATTTAAATGCCCCTCTACAAAAATATATACTAACATAAAATAAAATAGAATATATGTTAATATTAGATTCTAAAATACACTGGTGTGCAAAAATTAAGGACGAAATCGAAAAATTAGCATATCAGCTGAACGAAGAGGCAGAGTGGACAGAAAGACCAATCAGGAGATTAAGTAAGGTGATGTACGGTAGCACATGCGCAGATATGCAGGTAGACGTAATGGGGGAGTGTCTGAGTAGTATAAAGCATGTTGTCGGTGTAAGATCAGTATTTCTGGCAAAGAGATTGCACGCCGTATAGCACTTAAAACCACACTGAGTTGCTGCCTCAGCAAGAAAGGGCGAATAATCAATCTGTTAGACGACATCTGGATGCTTTTACCCAAGGTCGAATCATTGAGAAGTTGGAGGAAGGCCGCAGTGTGACAAGTGTAGCTGCAGAGTTCGGAATTGCTCACAGCATCGTTTCACGACTTCGGAGACAATTTCAAACTACAGGAACAGCTATCCGGGGGTTTAGTAGTGGTCGTCCATGAGGAACCACACCCGCAGATGACCGGTATATTGCCTTACAGGCCAGAAGAAACAGGCGGCAGACAGCGGGAGAAATCGCTAGACACACGACACAGGCAACTGGACGACTGATATCGCGTTTTACCGTGGCCAGAAGACTGCACGGTGGTGGTCTGTTTGCATGACGACCTGTACGGTGTGTACCTCTAACGCCTGCCCATCGAAGAAGACGTTCTCTGTGGTGCCGGGAACACCAGAATTGGAGAGACAATGAATGGGGACGAGAACTCTTTACAGATGAAAGCAGATTCGGTCTGAGTAGCGATTCTCATTGCATACTCATCTGGAGAGAGTGGGGAAGCCGCAATCATCCCTCGAACATCATTGAAAAGGACAGGTATGGAGGTGGCGGTGTTCTCGTTTGGGGAGGCATCATGCTTGGTAGTCGTACAGACCTTCACATCTTTGACGCAGGTTCAGTCAACGGGACCCGTTATTGTAACGAGATTCTTCTTCCATATGTGCGTCTTTTTAGAGGTGCTATGGGTCAGCAGTTCCTTTTCATGGACGACAATGCACCATGTCATCGCACAGTAGCTGCCGAACAGCTCTTAGAGAGTGAGGATATTGAATGTATGGGTTGGCCGGCACGATCTCCGGATCTCAATCCCATTGAGCATGTATGGGATTTTCTAGGCAGACGCTTGGCAGCTCGTACCTTACCACCAGTAACGATTCCGGAGCTTCGATTGGCGCTGCAAGACGAATGGGCAGCAATGCCTCAACAACTCATTGATACCCTCATTCTCCGCATGGGCAGACGCTGTGAAACCTGCCTAGCAGTCAGGGGAGATCATATCCCCTATTAAAGACCGGATGTTTCTTGCTGGGCACCCATCACAGGGATTTTTCAGCCTTCAGTCGCATTGCGCTCCATGCTGCTTTTTCAATAAAGCTTCTTTTTATCCCTCTGATTTCTCTTTTAGTAAGTGTTGCTTACATTACTCATGTCCTTACGTATTGGGGATCTTACGGTATTAAATGTGTTGATTTGGAAAGCTTTTGTACAAAGTTATATTGAAAAAACCGTCTCGTCCTTAATTTTTGCACACCAGTGTACGTTTGAACTGTTTACTCCTAATGATGGAATGATTTTTGGAACTGAAAAATCCAATCCAAGAAGCAATAATTGACTTAAACCTGCAAATTAATTTTTCCGATAGTGAGTTTGACTTAGTATCCAGAACGGTATCAGCTCTACTTACAATAAAACTGACTGTGGAGGCATTATGTCGAGAGATTCTAATTTATTAACAGTTAATGCAACAATAAATTTCATGTTGCAGTCACTGAAAGAACAGCACACATCACTATCTGAAGAACTTCTGATTCTAACTTTGAAGAGAGTGAGAGTAACACTGATGATAATGATGATGTAATTGTTGAAGAAGGTATTGCTAATGAAGATGAACTATTAACTCATCAAGAATTGTTTTCTATAATTAATAAAGTTCAAAAAATTGTTAAGATATTTAAATGTTCCTCAACAAAAAATGCCTCATTACAAAAATATGTACTAACTTAAAATAAAATAGAATATATGTTAATATTAGATTCTAAAATACATTTGAACAGTTTACTCCTAATGATGGAATGATTTTTGAAACTGAAAAATCTAATCCAGGAAGCAATAATTGACTTAAACCTGCAAATTAATTTTTCTGATAGTGAGTTTGACTTAATATCCAGAACTGTATCAGCTCTACTTAACAATAAAACTGACTGTGGAGGCATTATGTCGAGAGATTCTAATTTACTAACGGTTAATGCAACAATAAATTTCATGTTGCAGTCACTGAAAGAACAGCACACATCAATATCTGAAGAACTTCTGATTCTGACTTTGAAGAGAATGAAAGTGACATTGATGATAATGATGATGTAATTGTTGAAGAAGATATTGCTAATGAAGATGAACTATTAACTCATCAAGAATTGTTTTCTATAATTAATAAAGTTCGAAAAATTGTTAAGATATTTAAATGTTCCCCTACAAAAAATGCCTCATTACAAAAATATATACTAACTTAAAATAAAATAGAATATATGTTAATATTAGATTCTAAAATACATTTGAACAGTTTACTCCTAATGATAGAATGATTTTTGAAACTGAAAAATCCAATCCAAGAAACAATAATCGACTTAAACCTGCAAATTAATTTTTCCGATATTGTGTTTGACTTAATATCCAAAACTGTATCAGCTCTACTTACAATAAAACTGACTGTGGAGGCATTATGTCGAGAGATTCTAATTTATTAATAGTTAATGCAACAATAAATTTCATGTTGCAGTCACTGAAAGAACAGCACACATCACTATCTGAAGAATTATATATTACATTGAAAAATTGCACAGAAGAAAGGCATACTGAAATAGAAAAGGTCTTACATTATTTACATAATTATAATGATTTTAAAAATGAAAATGAAAAAGAAGAAATGAGGCTAACCAAATCAAATTTGATCAAGTTTGTAGTAAATTTTCTTAAAATTTGTTACCCACAAACCTTTTATTATTCGGAAGAATTCGGTACAGTTATCGAAGATGATGATGACACTAATGTTGATATTGATAGTGAAAAAGAATTGTCTCTTGAACAAAAATTAGAATTAGTGAAAACTAAAAAAATTTCAACAAACCAAAAAAGAAAAAAATACAGTACAGAAATCAGTTATATACAAAACCATCTGACAAGAAATTGATTTATTTGAGGATAAGGGATTTAGAGGTAAATACTTGGAAAAAGTATATCGCACATTGCTAACAGTACCACCAAGTAATATAAGATGCTGAAAGAGCATTTTTCACAGATGGGAATTCTTGCACAAAATTATTTTCCACGCTTTACCACAGACTGTATAGTGATATTTACACTGATTTAAATAAGACGTTTCTTTACTTTTTTGTGATTCTTTATATACTGTTATAATTTACCTTTACAGTTACAAATGATTTTTTTGTGATATTTACTCTCTAATAAAACTGCCAAATAAAACAAAGAAACACCTGTGTTTTCTTTCTTTTTCTAAAATTCCTACTAATGGTATTCGGTATTGTGATCTAAAAAATACTGGTATTGAACTTTTGGTCTGAAATTGATATCCCTAATTGCAAGTTAATTCTACACAGACATAACTACACTAAACACTATAATACTTGTGAATTATAATGACTGATTTATAATTACAATTTGCTTTTGTGTTTAAATAAACCCTATGGTTTGAGCCAATTTTATTTAGATGAATTTAAGAACTTTGCTGGTTATCTTACATATAAATTCTGTGACAAGTGATAGCAATTTTGAAATCTTGAGTGCAATTATTACAAAATTAATTTTTCCAGTTCTTTAGTGCTGATCTAAAACTAGATGCTTTACTTTTTTTTGGTTTCTTTGCTAATAGACATGTAATTTGATTATTAAATAGAGACAGAAGTTAAATTTTAGCACTGAATAAGTTGTCTTAAATTAATCAAATGCAAATTTAAGTAGCTGCATAGTTGCGCAAATTTAAGTAGTCAGTATTACATGTTGATTTCATTTCTGAAGTCAACATGTAATATTTTTCATTTTCAAACTGATTATACTTCTGATATTTTTTTTGTGATTTATTTACTTACATTCTATTTCCTTCACAACTTTTAAGAACAGAATTTAGTTCGGGGTCTGAAACCATATATCATCTATTATTTAGGTTATGCTTTTCCTGTTTATGGTTTTATATGTCAAAATTGGGAAAGAGTTATTTCTTGTGAATAACTTTGTTTTGAGGATTCTAGAAAAATGTTTTCTATATTTCAAATATGCAATTTAATTTTTTTTGTCTTTAAAATAAAATTTCTAAAAATAAATGTTACCTTTATAATTTTGTTGAAGACAAGGGGACTTATTTTATCTTTTAAAGCTATATCATACATTAAGAACTAAATTTATGATTGTGTAATTAATGTGGCAAGGGACACATCCAATAATTTATAATGTTCAAATTATAGTAAATTTAAACCATTTTTGATAATTTTTAATTCATAATTTTTTTTTCCTGCATACGAAAAAAATGTCAGTTTTTGTGAATAAATATAGAAATTTTACATTGTATTTCATAAATGTATTGAAATTTCTTTTTTTCTTCATTTACACTTTTTATGGTGCTTTTTTATTACTAAGAAACCAGATTAAATGTATGCAAGTGTAATATTTTTAACTTTGCTTTGTGCAAAGGATAACCATAGGCAACTTTTTTATCCACAAACTGAAAGAGAAATAGCAATTTGGCAACTGTCAACTGATGAATAAGCTGCATCAGATGGAGGAATTATTTTGAAAGAGACTTTGTTCAGATAGTTGCTAGATGATATTAAGCTTTGATTTAACACTTTAATGGTGATGCCATCTATAACTGTGGTGAAGAAAGAAATTTCTGTGAAATCAAACATGATTTGATAGGTCATGTATCCCTATCATTATTGCTAGGTTATATATGTATGTATGGTGTCAAAGTACCAGTTGAGTTCTGTTCAATCCAGCTTCAAATGAGCAACAGTAAGATTGTGGATTGAAACAGCTGTACATGGGAGGTATGTGCTGATGCTTAGATATATAATGAATCTTCTTTACTTAGAAGATTTATACTCAAAGTGTATTCTCCTTCATTTAGCTCATTTATTTATTTCAATCCACCATATATATATATATATATATATATATATATATATATATATAAAACAGTGTTTGTTTTTTCATAATGGATTTTAGAGTATTCTGTCATGAAGTACATGAATGTTTTTTTGTCATCATTCCCATTCATTCTGTTCAAACAGTAATGACCATAGTTGAGGAAAACATTGCTGATGGAAATAATTTTTTATTCTTGCTGGAGAACACATAAAACCAATTAATTATACTAACCTTTATTGGAGGTATTAAGGTAGCAAGAATCAGCATAATATTCATAAACTTTTAGGACTAGTTTTGAAGGTTTAAATGTAGACCCTTCTACTTCAGCTGCAGCGGTGCAAAGTTTGCACTTCATTGACTTAAGGTCTAACCGTTATTTACATAATACTCAAAGAATCTGAGGGTATCTAAAAATAGTTTGTTTAAAATTAAACTGCTTGTTATATTGAAGGTTAACTGTGAGGCGTGGGCAACTGGGCAGTTTTGTCAAGCAGATGCATGAAAGTTTTGCCTGAGGGATAAAGAAATACTTATGAGAAACCAGTCTGCCATTGAAGTGCCTTCTTATTATAGACAATGCACCTGATCAGCCTGCAGGCCTTGCAGATAAGTTGGTGGAAAAGTTAGATTTCATCACAATGAAATTCACGCCTCCTAACATAACTTCTGTTATAAATCCCATCCAATCAGCAGCTTATTTAAGATTTCAAGAAGCTGTACACCAAAGCACTTTTCAAATGTGTTTTCAGGTATCTTTGATACAGAATCAACACTCAGACTTCTGGAAGCATTCTTTTAATATTCTTCACTGTTTAAGTCACATAGTCAAAGCCTGAAAGTCAAAGCCTGACTTACAGAGTCATGAATTTGGCTTGGAAGAAATTGTGGCCAGCTAGTGTTCTAGGCAGAGACTTTGAATCCTCTGACTTAAGGCTTTTGATATCAATGATGTTGTACCTTGGGCAAAAAATTGGAAATTTGGGGCTTGGAAGTTAACAATTAAGATATGGATGTGTTGCAAAAGCACAAAAATAAATTCACCATAAAAAAACTGAACAGGTAGAACCAGAAAAGATGTTCCTAGATATTTGATCAGCAGAATTTGTGAAAAATAGGTAACTGAAAAATAGGGTGAGGTTTTTCAAATAGTTTCAAAGTTTCAATATATATATATATATATATATATATATATATATAATTTATTTTATAAATAATATTGATTATATTATCTCCTAAGATTACTAATCCCTTCCAAAGATAGCAGATACCTTATATGTTTGCAGAAAAGGTTTCTTTTGCAAACAGTAATATTGAGGATCTTTCATTTCTTCATTGTTTACTGCATACACTGTCAACTTTCTTTTGTAAAGATATGGAAAACATTTCTTTCTTTTTTTGTTAAATAGATTTTAGTATAATAAGTTTTCTTGTTTTTTAAATATGTTAAGTATTGTGTTAATATTATATATGTATAATTATAGATTCCAGATTTTTTTTTTTTTTTTATGTTGCAAACTTACAAAGTGCCCTTTTCCAAGCAATAATTTGGAGTCCAGGAACAAACTAATCCATTTTAAATTAATTCCTATGTAAAAAAATAAAAATTATGTTGATTTACAAACATTCCTGTGACAGTCTATGTTCAGAAATGAATTAAGTTCATGAACCAAGGTTTCACAATACACTAATTAATATTCACAAAAAAGCTTAAATATTAATAACACCACCTGTTTTAACAAGTGCAAACAAAAACTTGTTTTATGTTATACTTGAGAGAAAAAAAAAGACTATTTATAAAATAATTAAGAAGGAAAAATATGTTAGGGGGAACAGAGCAAATTTAAAAGAAACAAATTTAAAGATCTGGCAAAATTCATGTAATGATTTTACTTTAAAATCTGAAATTAATTGTGATTGATCGTTCTTTTAATTTTAAGCTTTTTTTAAATATTCAACTTGAAATAAGTAATTTTTGATTTAGAATAAAATGCATTAAAATGTATTGCATTTTAAAATTTATTTATTTACCCGAATATGTTATGCTTATTTAAAGTGTAACCAGAACCCATGGAATCTAGTGATGACTGTTAAACATTCATTTATGAATCAATGGTGAAATTTTTGACAATTTTCGAAGTCATAACTAAGAAATTTCATTGAGCATTTTCTCTTCATTGTCAAAAATTATGAAGTCATAACTATTAAGAAAAAACTTAAATTTATTGAATTTTATAATGTCATGTCGAATGCGTGATAGCTTTACTTAGTGATTATATTATTTCTCACTGTCACATGAAGGAAGAAATTGTAACCAGAGAATGAAGAAGACATTCTGACATCTAGTATAAAAAGTGTTAAATATTATTAACATGTGAAAATGAAAAAACACAGAAATCACAAAATTACTCATCATTTGCGTTAAAATATCTCTAGATGCACGAAGAATAAGAAAAATTTGATTATTTTTGTCAAAAATAAAATGTTTACAACATTAGGTGCAACCAATTTTGTTTTTTATTTATTTATTTTTTTAAATGTTTATTTTCAATTTTATTTTAGAAACTTTCATTGCCATCATAATTTTGATACATTATTTTCATTGCCAATGATTTTTAAAAAACAGAGTAAAAATAATTTATTTTATATATGATATTGTTATAAAAATCTTGACTTTTTATCTGATGGGACTAAAAATATTGCAGTAATCACTTATAATGTCTTTCTTAGCTGTAGAATATAACTGTACAGACCTTGAAAAAATTGTTAAAAATTCCTCAAATAAACCTAAAAGATCCCTGGTTTTGGAAAATTTTGTGTTTAATTTCTGAAAAATTGTATGGACCATATTTTATTCTCAAATTATAATTATATATAGTATTTGTATGTGTTTTCATTAATTTACATTTGCAGGATGAACTTCATGAAAGGGATCGCTACAGTGATTTTTTGCTTATTGTGCTGCGAGATTTACTTCTGAAGTTTAGAAACCTGAAACTTGTACTAATGTCTGCTTCACTAGATACTCAATTATTTTGCAAATATTTCAGCAACTGTCCTCTGATTGAAGGTATTTGAAGTTTTGAAATTAGTGTTGTGCATAATACTACTGATCTTTGCAAATTATTCAGTTCAGTACTGATGTTTGTTGTATTGCGCTTTTAATATACAATAATTTAAAACTTTATGCAGTTTTAGCGTATATAAATGCAGAATTGAGAGCTTGTTTACTTTTATCAGTATACAAGTAACATAAATGAAACGAGTATCAACTAAACGAGTATCTATAACCATACAAAATTTATTTATTCAAACAAAATTTATTTAAACAAATGAGTATCTATAACCATACAAAATTTATTTATTCAAAGGAAATGACAGGAATTGTATTTCACTGTGTAATTCTTGTCTGTTATAAGCATTTATAAACGCAATAATTATTCATAAAATAAAAAAAATGTGCTTAATATAACTATATTAATTCGAAACAGTAGTGATTGATAAATTATTTCAGAAATACACTGGTGTCCAAAATTACCTTTACTACTGTTCTTGCCGAAGATAGCTCGAACTTATTTAATGATACTTAACTTCAGTAAGTGGACTGTAATATTAACAATAACAATTTTATTTTAACAAAAACAACATTATTGAATACTAGCACACGCATGTGCTTATAGTTACCTATGTAACTTAGCTAAAGAGCGAGCAACCATATGCTCTTACATCAAGTCAGAAATCATTCATACTAATAAAGCAAAAACGAAATAACTTTAGGGTTACACTAAAGCCAAACTCTGCTTGGCGTAAAACAATGCTGCCAAGCAATACTCTTTCAGACACCGAACATCCCGCCCGGCGTTGAAATATTAATTTCAATACAATAAGTAAAATTCAAAAAAGTAATAAATGTTCATACAATACAAAATGATACAATGTAAATTAATGCACAAATTATAATACAAGTAATTACACTGTAAAAAGAACAAATATGATGGATTACAATTCAAACCTTCAAATAAACATAAAAATTCGTACATTATTTCTCAATTGGCAGTACAGCAATTTTAGTAACTGCTCGTTTATAAATACCATTTTTGGTTTTGACAGAGACAACTTGCACAAGGTTGTCCTTCCCATAAAACACATCTACAATTCTCCCTAACAACCATTTACAGGTAGGAAGATTTTCTTCCTTGATCACTACCATATCCCCTATTTTAATATTTTGTTTAGCAATCATCCATTTATTTCTTTGAATCAAAGTGCTCAAGTAATTATTAGTCCAGTTCTTCCATATATTTTGTACCATTTTTGTAGTTTTTTGCCATAAACTAAGTCTGTTATTATCTACTTCTGTTAAATTGGGTTCAATTATTGAATTGATCGGTCGACCTATAAGGAAATGACCAGGGGTCAAAACATTTAAATCATCAATATTAGAAGTTAACGGTGTAAGAGGGCGAGAATTTAAGATTCCCTCTACTTGAACTGTTACTGTCAAAAATTCTTCGTAGGTTAATACTGAATTTCCTACTGTTCGTTTAAAATGAAATTTAAAGGATTTTACTCCTGCTTCAGATAGACCATTAAAATTTGGTGCTCTTGGGGGTATAAACTTCCATTGTATACCTTCCTCGGCTAGAAAATTAGCTAAAGTTCCATTCTGCTTTAGAAAAATACTCATTAATTTTTTTATTTCTGTATTTGCACTAACAAAGTTTTTTGCATTGTCACTAAATATTTTTTTTGGTTTACCTCGTCGGGCAAAGAACCTCTTCAGACGAGCAATGAATGCTTCTGTGGTTAAGTCATTGACAATCTCTAGATGAATTGCTTTTGTCACCATACAAACAAAAATACAAACATATATCTTATGATAGTTACCCTTGCGTTGCCCTTTGTACTTTATCAAAAATGGGCCGCAGTAATCAATAGCACAACAATTAAATGTAAAGTTAATATTAATTCTCTCTTTAGGTAATTCTCCCATTAGTTGTTGAGAAATTATTGGTTTTGCCTTAAAGCAAATTATGCAGCTTTGGACTATCTTTCTAGCTATATTCCTGCCATTAATGGGCCAATAAATTTGTCTAATAGAATTTAATAGTGATTGTGGACCATTATCAAAATCTTTTTCATGAAAATAAATAAATATAAGTTCAGTTAACTTATTCTTGGCAGGCAAAATAATGGGATGTCTTTGACTATAACTTAAATTAGAATTCTTTATCCTACCACCTACCCTTAACAGACCTTTTTCATCTAAGAAGGGATCAAAATATTTTAACTTACTCCTTGATGTTATCTGTAGACCTTTCTGCAACAAAGAAATTTCTTCTGCAAAATACCTACCTTGGACATATTTAAGGAGTGTATTCCTTGACAGCTCCATTTCATCTATACTAATACTACCTGTTCGTTTCTCACTTGTGTTCCTACAGTTGTAGATAAATCTGAAAAGTAAACTAAGAATTTGTATTAGTTTCAAGAAATCATTAGTTATTTTTAGGAAGTCATCAAAGAATAAATCAGTTTTTAAAGTCAACAAGGAAGTCGTAACTGATTTCAGTTCTGAAGAATAAAGCTCATCACTAAGTCCATTTTTATCTTGAAAATTGTCCTTGTTTAAAAAATCAGGACCTTTCCACCACAGCTTGTTAGATCCAAGAGTTGTAGCATCTGATCCTCTGGAAATGATGTCGGCTGGGTTCATTTCTGAAGACACATGTCCCCACTGATAGTTAGAAGTAAGTTGTTGAATTTGTGAGACTCTATTACTCACAAAGGTTTTCAAAAGATGCGGTGATGTATTGATCCAGGCTAAAGCAATGCTTGAATCTGACCAGAGCTTAATGTCATCAATTTTGAGTTTCAAAGCTTCTAAAACCTTTTGCATAAGTTTGGACAGGAGTAGACATGCTGATAGTTCTAATCTAGGCATAGTCATAGTCTTGATTGGTGCTACACGAGATTTGCTACAAAGAAGTTTACTACAATATTCACCAGGGCTTGTAATGCTTTGAAGATATATCACTGCCCCAAATGCCTTCTCGGAGGCATCTGCAAATCCCTGTAAAATGAGCATTGAAAAGGTCTCTTTTAAAATGCAACGAGGTACTTGTATATTTTCTATACTCTGAAGAGTTTTAATAAGCACATTCCATTCATTGGCAAGAGGTGGTGGTAACTGTTCCGCCCAGTCTAGCTTAAGTAACCAAAGTGCTTGCATGAATATCTTTGCCTTGCTAATAATAGGACCGAGTAGGCCTAAAGGATCATATAATCTCGCTATTTGAGATAAAACATCTCTCTTCGTAACATCAGGATTTTCATTAACAGTAACTTTATATTGCAATGTATCCTTCTTATTATTCTACAACATACCTAACGTCTTCACAGTTGTATTACTATTATGATCAAATGAAAAATTCTGTAAATCAGAGTTCTGAGAATCAAAACTAGTACACCACTTGTGTAGCTTCATTCCTCCTCTTTGGAGCAATTCTGTCAAATCTTTCTGGAGCTGAATGCATTCTTTCAAATTCGAAGATCCAGTAAGACAGTCGTCTACATAGAAATCTTCCAAGACCACTTTCGATGCTACAGGAAAATCCTTTTCTTCATCCTTCGCTAACTGTTGAAGAGTCCTTTGTGCCAAATATGGAGCGCATGCTGTGCCATAAGTTACCGTTTTGAGTCTGTATAGTTCTATAGGCTTATCTTCATCTTCCTTCCAAAGTATTTTCTGATATTTGGTCTGCGATGGTAATATTTCAATTTGTCGAAACATCTTCTCAATATCGGCAGTAAATGCATAAATATGCTTTCTAAATCGTATCATGATGGAAAAAGTTCCTCTTGAATCATTCCACCTTTACATAATATGTCGTTCAATGAACAACCGTCAGTAGTTTTGGCACTCGCGTCGAACACAACGCGTAACTTTGTTGTTTTACTATCAGGTTTCAGCACGCCATGATGAGGAAGAAAATATCCTCCTTCAGTTTCAGAATAGTCTTCCATCCTCTCCATATGATTTAATGATTCATATTCCCTTAAAAATGAAACATAAAGTTCTTTCATTACAGAATCACTCGACAAACGTTTCCACAACTGATTCAGTCTTTTTTCAGCGATTTCCTTTGAATCCCCTAATTGTATGTTTTCACCAATATCTGGCTTGAACGGCATTTTAACCACATATCTTCCATCCGCATGCCGGTAAAATGAGTTTTTAAAAAGTTCGTTGCAATAATTTAATTCAGAATTAACTGTAGATTTAGTTTCATTTACTTCTTCAACTTCCCAGAATGACTTTACTAAGTTATTTAATGAATTAATCTCTGTTGACAAAAAACAATAATTTAAGTCATAATTTTTTACATTTGGAATTCTAATGCATCCAGAAACTAAAAAGCCGAAGCAGCTGTTTTGAAGAAGTAACTCATTATCTTCTAAACGTATTTTATCTGTTTTTAAAAATTCAAAAAATAATTCCGCACCTAATAATAAATCTACCTTTTTTGCCTTGAAAAATTCATCATCAGCTAACTTTATTCCTTTCGGAATATTTAATTTCGAAATATCAATAGATTTCGATGGTGTCATGTCAGTTATTTTGGGAACAACTAATAACTCTATTTCCCATTCATTTTCCTTTTCTAAGTTCGATAAACGCGTCTTTATTTGTGATTTAACATTCAAAGTAGTGTTGCCTATTCCACTAACTGGAATAAATGCTCGTTCTTTTTTTTATTCCTAATGAGTTCATAACACCTACAGTACAAAAATTACAAGTCGAAGCTGAATCAAGCACGGCTCTAAAAGGAATTCGTTCATCGTAAACATCGCGAAGATAAACAATTGCTGTATTTATTAACACAAATTTAGATTTATTTGCAGCTGCCATCAAAGTTGTGTGGGGGGGAGAGGAGCAGTCCTCTTTCCTATTCACTGACGAAAAGTTCAAGGTCAATTCATTTTCTTTCGATGATTCATTTTGTTTTTCGTCAATTTTATGTAACAGCGAATGATGTGTGTCTTTCTTACAGAAATAACAGCTAAATTTAGCCTTACACTGCGATAATACGTGTGATGGAGAAAGGCATTTAATGCATAATTTATATTCTTTAACAAAATCATACCGCTCAGAAACAGAAATACTCTTAAATTTCGAACAATGATAAATTGGGTGTGGTTCTTTACACATAATACACTTTCGAAAAGGGTTTGTTTTAGTTACCAAGGATTTTGAATTTCTAGAGCGACTTAATTGATTTGATACTTTAGTAGCATAGCTCTGCTTAGGAAAACTAACTTTGTTTATTTCTTCAAGAATGCGAATTCTTTCTTCGAGAAATTCTAAAAATTCATCAAGTTTGGGAATTTCATTTGATTTTACGTTTAGTTCAAATGCTTTTCTAGATTCTCTATCTAATTTATGCAATAAAATATTTAATATCAAAACATCAGATAAATTATTTCTATCAAATTCTAATACACTTAGAGATCTCAAACATCTTTTAACATTATCTACCAGTGATCTCAACTGAGAAGGTGAGTCATTTATTTTTTCAAAGTTCAACAAATTATTGATAAAGGCATCAACTACTGCTCTTTTGTTTTCATATCTGCTTTCAAGTGCAGAAAATAGCGACTCAAATGTATCCTGACATGATTCTAACATTTTTGCTTCACCTTTAAGTGATGCTTTCAAATAAAACAGTTTCTCAGTATCATTTAAATTATTATTATTACCAATCATAGACATAAATTGCACTTTAAAATTTTTTAAATCTTCACATTTACCATAAAATTGAGGAAGAGGTAAATCAGGCAGTTTAAAATTTGATTTAGAAACAGTTTTGGTTTCAAATTTATCTTTATTATTTGTTTCACAATTAGAAAGAAAAATTCTAAATCTTACTTCGAACTCTTCGATGCTTTCTTCCAATTCTTGTGTAATGCTTAGATTATTCTTCAAGTCAATTTCCTCTGGCAAATTGGTATATTCCACTATGAGTTGTTTAACCCGAGATTTTAATTCCAACAAAGAATCCAATTTAGTCTTCATAATAACATCATGGTTGAGTTTATTCTCCTCCATTTTATACTCATCAAGGAATTTTATCAAAGCTCCGAGTTTCGTTTTCACTACGCCGCGTTGGCGATTCAATGAAACAATATTAGTAGCCATTTTCTTCTCCGGCTAACGTGAGACCAAACTGTTCTTGCCGAAGATAGCTCGAACTTATTTAATGATACTTAACTTCAGTAAGTGGACTGTAATATTAACAATAACAATTTTATTTTAACAAAAACAACATTATTGAATACTAGCACACGCATGTGCTTATAGTTACCTATGTAACTTAGCTAAAGAGCGAGCAACCATATGCTCTTACATCAAGTCAGAAATCATTCATACTAATAAAGCAAAAACGAAATAACTTTAGGGGTTACACTAAAGCCAAACTCTGCTTGGCGTAAAACAATGCTGCCAAGCAATACTCTTTCAGACACCGAACAACTACTCCCCTTCCTTGGAAAAAAAAAGAAAGGAAGGCATTCTCGTTTTCATAAAGTAACTGTTCAATCTGATTTATTTTTTCATTGGATGAATAAATGACAAACCTAATTATCATTATCGAGTTCAGTATTATCTTATTTCTAAAATACAAATAAATGACATGATGTCATCTGTAGACATGGCAAGCGCTTTGCAAAAAGTAATTTCTGCACAAAGTTCTTTAGGTTAATATTTTTGATTTTGGGGTGTCTCGAGTCAAAGTAGTTTTTTTTATGGTACTGAAGTATCAGTTAGAATGATTTTTGGAGAACTGTTAACCATTTAAAAGCAGGGCAGACAATAATGGAAGTGGAATATATTCCTCTGTATACAGTAGATATATTCCTCTGTATGCATCCATTAGAGGATCTACAATCTGTCTTTTATATCTGTCTGAGGCATTGAGATTGAATTTGAACAGTTTTAAATCGAAACTTTCTATTTATGTATTTTTAATTTCTTTCATGTCAAAAACCGAGAATTACTTTTTTTCTAAGATTCCTTTTTCGTATACAGTCAAAAGTCGTTAATCCGGACTCGTCGGGACTTCGGCGATTCCGGATTATAGACCATCAGTTTAAATCTGGTAAGATGGCATGCAGAAATTACAAAATTAAAAATATGAAACCGTAATTTATGAAATAAAGAACAATTATGATCTAAAGGGTATCAAAATTTACAAAAAGAAAAAGCTTAATATTTATTTGTTTACTTTATTAAACATTTCTTTCAATGTAAGTTGTTTAAGTTGCTTCGTTTCATGTGATAATACTTTCTCTTTAATTATATTAAACAGACATAATTTCTTGTTTAGTTACAAAGTTCGGCTGTTCAAGTCCTATAATTGCTGTGTTGAGAATACCGACTAATTTGTCAATCGAAATGTTTTCGTTTTCAATAACCTCTGGGTCACTTTCTTCACTATCGGAAGCGAATTATAATGACCAGGAACTTGATTTAAATCATAATCAAAGAGTATATCGAGATGAGATGAAATACTACACTTAATAATTCCGTACACTTAGTACGGAATTATAAACCAAATAAAATAAAAACATCTGCTCTGAAGATAAGGATAGTGCTGACAGATCAACTTCCAATCGGCAGTGTGAAATTGATAAACAGATTTCGGATTTCAAAACATACTTTTGCTTTGTAGATACAAATTACATATTAGTAAATATATATCGGAAATTCTATTTGACATAATCTTTCTAATCTATCATAATCTAATAATGACGTTTCTGCCCCCCCCCCTCTGCTGCAGAGCAGCGTGAAATTGATAAACAGATTTCGGATTTCAAAACATACTTTCGCTTTGTAGTAAATATATATCGGAAATTCTATTTGACATAATCGAAAGTTCAAGCTTACTTTTATAAAATTGCTCTAACAGTCTGCAAAAAATAATAAGCCGGATCCAATTCGAAGATTAAGGAACAACGCAATCTGCAACATTAACTGAATTAGATAACTTTAGCTTAGCGTATAACTCCGTTACACATTAAACGCGCATGCGCACAAACATATTCGCAGCTGTAAGGGTCTTATGCACTCTCGTAAACGCCTGTGCGCATGCATGAACGTGACGCATGCGCAGAAAGTTTGTAGCTTTGAGGTCCGGATTATAGATCATTCCGGATTATGGGTGTCCGAATTAACGACTTTTGACTGTATTATATTTTTAAAAATTTAGTTTTGTGTTACACGCATTCATTTTAATTTTTTAATTTGTATTCATCCTGTATGATATTTTGTATCTTCCCAAATAAATGCATTTGATTTCATTCAACATTTTTTTAAAAATCGATGTTTTTATGAATGAAATCATAATTTTGAACAGTAATGTATTTAGCATTTGCATGTTTCATTTCATCTAAATATGTAATTCATATAATTACCACTACTTATCTGAAATTTGCTAGTTTTCAGAATTTTGCTGTACACTCTCAAATGCTCAACACTTGAATTAATTGATATACTTTTAAATTGAATTTGGGGGGGGGAATTGCAGAAGCTGCCAATAATTTATTTTGTTTTCCAGTAACAGTAATCTGTGGATTGATTCCAGATGGCCCTTATATTGAAGATTATTGACCAAAAGCTTTGGAAGCATTCTTTGGTTTAACTCTCAAGAGGCCAAGCTCTCTCTCTCTCTCTCTACATATATATATATAGACAGGATGCATAGGAAAGTCCTTGTAATCTGAAAATTCTTGCGGATATAGAGAGCAATAGCTATGCAAAAGAGGTAGTGGTATAGTAAAGCAGCTGTGTCTGACCTTATGCAAATAACGGCAGTGCCCTTAGTGGTGAAATTTAGAAGATGAACATTGCAAATCGAAAATGAAAAGCGATAGAGCAAAATTTACAATTAGAAAATTTAGAAAATTTTAGAACATAAATTAATTAGTACGAAATGACATTTGGTTCATACGGATAAGATAAATAGTTGCTTGTATACCCAAAGATGTGCGCAATAGGTGTGTGATGATTCTACTCTCCATATTCAGATTTTGGAAATGTAGCTGTGTGCAATTGCAAATTGTGACATCGTACTCTACTGTAACATCAGTAAAACTTTATTTTCCAATGCATTTAAAATTTTAGTTTAAAAGATGTTGGCTTTTGCTTCATACAAACGGCATAATCTGAAACCTCATTATAATCTCGATGGCAGACAACATTAACTTCCTATCACTATGTGATAGTTTACTTTTTTTTTTTTTTGTGCATGTGTATGTGATGTTATCAAATTGTATTGATGTAAGTAGGTATTTTTTGCAATAAAAAGATGTGTATTTCTTAATGCCTGTGGCTATTCCTTTCAAATGTTTACACAAAATGGAATGCATCGATTGCAGACATCTTTGGGCATACAGTCGACAGTTTATCTTATCCGTGTGAACTAAATGTCATTTTGAACTAACTAATTTATGTTCTAAAACTTTCTAATTGGAAATTTTGCTCTATCTCTTTTCGTTTTCGATTTGCAATGCCTATCTTCCAGATTTTGCCACGAGGGGTACTGCTGTCGTTTGCATTAGGTTGCTGGCGTAGCCGCTTTAATATACAGTTACCTTACATGCATAGCTGTGGCTCTCTCGGCTCGCAAGAATGTTCAAGTTGATGGAATTTTCCTATGCACCCTGTATGTATATGTGTGTGTGTAATACAGTACAAAGTCTGAGATCTGTCTGGACCGTCGGGACTTCAGCAGTTCCTGATTTGGGATTTTTCCAGATATTGAATCATCAGTTTAAATCTAGTAAGATGGCATGTAGAAATTAAAAAAATTACAAATATGAAATTGTGATTTATGAAATAATGAAGCATTTATGATCTAAATTGTGTCAAAATTTGCAGGGAGGGGGAAACCCACTCAATATTTTTTTTCTATTAAACATTTCTTTCAATGTAAGTTGTTTAAGTTGCTTCGATTTTTGTGCTAATGCTTTCAGACATAATTTTTTTTTCAGTTACAAAATTCTATTTTATTCAAGTTTTGGGTGTAGAGAATTCCAATTAACTTATGAATCGAAATTTTTTTATTTTCAGTAACTTGTCTGTAACTTTCTCGACTACTAATAGCGGTATTTTCTGGACCTAGAACCATACTACAAATTTTGCCGTCCATTAATTGACTGATGATTAAGGCATTGTCATCGCAGTGAAAAACTTCTGTTATATCATCTTCATTTATTACTACTTCTCCACATTTCTTTACAAAATCCATTAACTTGGACAATTTTACCTTTGGTTTGCGATATCCGAAAACCTTCAAATTTGCGGCTATCATCTTCATCATCCTCACCATGAAATATGGTAAATGGCCATATATTATGTCAAGCATTTTTTTAAATACCTGGAGGTACATCCTCCCACGATCTTGTGACTCTCCACACAGCAGATTTTATGTTAAAATATTTCAAAAATTCTTGTATAGTCTTGCCCATTATTCAAAAAATTTAATATGGATTTTAAAAATGTGACTTTCTATTTGCAATTCAAAGTGAGCGCTATTCCAATATCCATGGTTGAATGATGGGCATATAGTTCGGAGGAAAGAATACTACTGATATATTATCTTTCATTAAAACTTTAAGTGAAATATGAGCCAAACAGTTATCTACAATCAGGATAATTTTTGCATCATCAGGTAAACCAACCAAATTCAAATTTTGCCGTGTCTCGGGTATGAAATAGTTTTCACAACAATCATACATTAATGCTTGTTTGTGTCATCTGTGCTCTTTTATTTGCATGGTGTGCATCAGATGGGGGCAATTTTTGTATACAAAAGATCTACTTTGTTCTAAAAAATGCATTGCGATCGACCCATTGTCATAGACGTATTTTAAAGGGGGTGAAACTTAATATTACTTATTAATAATAAACTTCGAGTCTGATTTTACTATCTCAAAACTTAGAAATTATGTGTTTAGTGTGGGGGTTTCATGTTAAGTGGTGATCTAGAATTACACTGAGGTACTTGATTTTCTTAGTCCAGGGAATGGTGATATCATAGAAGATCAGGTTTTCTAGGATATTTCTCTTCCTAGTGAAGATGACTGATTGGATCTTGTCAACATTGGTTTTAATTTTTTATTTGCTTAGCCAAGACTCTAGTGTGTGGATATGGGTTTGAAGATGTTGGATAGCTGAGCTAATAGATGCATTTTGTGAGAGAATCGCCATGTCGTCAGCATACATAGTGATTGTTGTGTTCTGAGTGTGTGGTATATCGTTCGCATAGATATTATAGAGGAAGGTTGCAAGTGGCTTTCCCTAGGGTATGCCAGCAAACACTTTTTGTGTATTTGAGTAGTTGTTATTAATGCGAATGACAAAGTATCTATCTGAGGGATAGGAAGAAAGTATTGTAATGATGTAATCTAAGAAGCCCAGTTTGGTTAATTTGTATATGAGGCCATCGAGCCAAACACGGTCAAATGCCTTAGCTATATCAAGGAATATTGTTGCTGTGCTAGCTTTTTGCTGCAATCCAGATGATAACAACTTCGTAACTCTATAAAATAGATGAACAGTAGAATGATATTTTTTAAAGCCATATTGCTTGTGCATTAAGATTTCTCTTTCTTCAGCATAGTTTAGAGTAATTTTTAGAATGATGGATTCGGCAATTTTGCTGCAGGTTGGAAGCAGACTTATAGGTCTGTACAATTCTGCTTTGCTTAAGGTTTTTACAGGTTTTGGAATAGGTACAATAATGGCTGTTTTCCATTTAATAGGAAAGTATCAGAAATGGATGATGTACTGGATGATTCTTACCAGTCTGCATGTCATCAGGAGTCCCATACTTTCTATCATTTTGTTTGTAACTTGGTCAATGCCAGGACTCGTTTTCTCTTTCATATTTTCGATATAGTTAAGAACATCTGCCGAATTAACTACGGTGCTGTTGTTAGTGCATGTTTGTGAGAAGAATTGTGTAATAGTATCCGTAACTGTTTGTTCTGTGTGTGGGTCAGGAATGTTGTTATTGTTAAACTGAATAGCATAGTGATCTGCTAAAGACTGAGCTTTCTCAGTTTCTGTATAGGCGATTGAAATGGGGTCTTTAAGGGGTGGAGTATTTGTGTAGCATCTTTTATACCTTGAAGCAGCTTTTCAGAGTGAATAATCATCAGTATTAAGACCTTCAAGGTAATTAGCCCAGTATTTGCATGTGTGTTCTTTTGTAATAGTCTTGACTTGATGATAATGAGGCGTTGAGCCGAAATTTATCTTTATTCATTTCTGTGGCATTGCCAGACTTTTCTGGCGTGATTTCTCTTTTTTAATCATTTAATATGTATATACTTATTCTATACTTTTAAGTAGTTATTTATTTGTTTTTCAGTTCCTGGGAGAGTTTATGATGTGAAAACATTTTTCCTTGAAGATGTACTTAAGGGGTAAACAATTTTTAATATTCATTTATGAGATAATTTCACATTTTTTTTATAACACACATTTAGTAAATCTAAATTAATCAAACTGTTAACTCTTGTAGAACATGTTACACAAACAAGGCTATGATCAAATATAAAAAAGATTTTGAGAAGCAAAAATCAAGGAAAAAATTAGATTCTTGGTGTTCAGTTCAACAACCTGGATATGCTGCTTCCTCTTCTAATGCACCATCTCAAGGAACAGAAAATAGTAACTATTATCAGGATATTAATATAGATGAGCTTTCATTGAACTGCAGTGAAGTAAGCAAGTTATTTACTCTTTTATTAATTAAAATATCATGAAAAGACTATTTGATTGGAAATTTTTAAAATACAATTCTGATATAATTTATTTTTGTTGTTAAGTTTTTTTTAATTCTGCTGTAAAGCATAAAATTCTGTGAGCTCTAAATTTAGTATGAAAACAATTTAATTAAAAATAAAAAGACCTAAAGAAACATGATTGAAATAAAGTAAATCTAATGTAAATAATTTTTAAAAAGTTTTACTTTCATGTATCTTATTTTTTACCTTTTGTTTTGTGGTTGTACAAAATTAAAAATTTTACATTAGCAATGTACTCTGAACGTAATGAGAAAAGTTTCCAGAATGCCAAGTAAAATAAAATATATTTGATTCAAGTTGTACTTTTTTCTGACATAATTCCTTTGCAGCTCAATGCGCATAGTCTAGTGTTTCTGTATCTTTTTAATTCCTTCCTGAAATTGACTTCAACCCCCCCAGTGGAATATATTGTTGCGTTTTTTTTTTCTTCTAACACCAGTTGTTACATTATTTTCTTCCTTCACGTTCGTATGGGGTTCGTGTGGATTTGGAGTGAATAACGATGACAGCACTTGATGGACTATCGAAACACACTTTATTAGCCAGTATTCATCAGGACACTCGACGACCCACTCGGCACTCGCTGCCCAGCTGTCAAGTTGATCGACTCCGCAGGGATTGGCTCGTTAGACGAGACACCAACTCGATACTAACTAACTCGCACTCTAGACGAGGCACACACACACTAACTGACTGCAGACCAGCAGGGTTTATATAGCTTTCGGCTTGTGTTCGAGAACATTCTGGGCTAAACCGGTAAGGATTCGTTCCAGAAGGTTCTCCATCTGTCCATGACATATCACCAATTTTGTTGCCAAATGGGCGATTTCTCGCCAAATGCGGCAACCCTGCCTTCCTTGCTATTTCATGACAACCCTAAACTTCCTTTGCGTATAAGCTATTTAACCATGCCTGTGCAAGCTATTTTACCATGCCTGTACATTTCGTAACAATATCCATAAATTGTAGTGCAACAACTATTTTTGGACACCGTGAAGACAGTTCATAGTTCTGTGAATGTGGCTACTGAGTTCCAAAATCTCGAAATTCAGAGTATAAAATGAGGGTGATAACATACAATCTAAATTTGATTCCACTTGCAGCTTTATCTTTTAGATGTAAATATTTCATGACAATTTCAACTTTGTTTTCATTTGTAAACAAAAACACTCAAGGCTGTGTGACTCAGATGCTTGTTTAAAGGAGGGAAAACTGACAGTTCATGTTCAGGTTTACTTTAATTTCACATGAAACTTTTATCAGTATAGCAACATTCAAATTATTAAAAAAAATATGTAATGGTGATTTTTGAAGCTTTTCAATGTACTCATATTTGTTTTCCATTATTAAATGTTTTTCCTTTTTTTCTTTCTTATCAAGATTGAAGGAGAAAGAGTAGAGTTAGATCCTCATTTAGCTGTTGCTATGGACAAAGCTATAGAAGAAAGCTGGATGTCTGGAACAGATGATTTTACACATTTAATGCAACTTATTTTGTCAGAAAACATTTGTGGTAAGATTTTTTTAATTTTTTTTTTTAATTTTCATATGTAAGTGATACTTGGTTCAATGGTTTGCTTCACAGGGAATGTGAAGAATTATAATTCAAATTTGCTTGCCTTAGAGCACAAAATAATCAAGGACAGTTTCTTGACTGCTGTGCTTTAATTGATAATGGTTTTTAAAAACATCTTTAATCACTGAATCGTGTTATAATCAGCTAGAGCTTTCGTTTCAAAAATCTAATCACGTAATTCTTCAACATATCAGAATTCACTTGGTCTCATCTGAAAGGATGACAATTGGCAGACCCTTCTTTTCATATGAATAGGCGAATTGACATCATTGTGGGTTAAGACACAATAACACGCCGAATAAATACTAATTCAGAAGACAAACAACAAAAATCAATTTTGTAAATATAACGCTGATTTTTGTTGTTTGTCTTCTGAATTAGTATCATTGTGGGTGCAGATATATTCTTAGATTTAATTCGAACTGGAATGATATTGAGAAATCAAAACCAACCTTCTGCTCTAAATTCAAAATTGGGTTGGATCATCTCAGGAGGAGTGTCTGTTTCATATCAAATTCAGAATTCCTTACTCAATTGTCATGCTTCAGTAGCCATTGAAAATTTAATGAAAAAAAATTCTGGCAAGTTGAGTCAGTTCCAGATGTGAGTATACTGAATGAAGTGGAAGGTCAAGGCATTTAAATCACTTTAATCGAAATTCTGGTGTTAGATTTGTTATCAGTCTCCCAAAATTATCGGACTCATTGATAAAGGCCAGTCTTCCAATAAGGAATTAGGTATCAAATAAATCATCAGTCATAGAACTTTTACCCCAAGAACTAAGAAGACGAGTGGACTTTTGGCAGAATGAAGATAATCAAATCCATACAATTCTAGGAATTACATAGGATGCTAAAGAAGATGTATTCAGAATTAAAATAAACCTACCTACTAATGGTGTTATACCAAAACGTCAGCTGCTGTCAACCATTGCAAAAATTTAGGATCCTCTTGGGTTTTTATCACGCACAACAATTTAGTTAAAAATCCTAATGCAGCATTAATGGAAGA
This sequence comes from Stegodyphus dumicola, assembly GCF_044657685.1. Classification (NCBI taxonomy): domain Eukaryota; kingdom Metazoa; phylum Arthropoda; class Arachnida; order Araneae; family Eresidae; genus Stegodyphus; species Stegodyphus dumicola. The sequence goes on from NC_140769.1 coordinate 31,656,482, forward strand.
AAAATATTGAATGGAATGATTTATTACCTAATGATGTTTCTCAAGTATGGAACCTCTTTAAACATCAAATTGAGCATTTAGCTGAAATCAAGATTTCACAATTCTTGATGAAAAGCACATGTATTAAAAATGTGCAGTTAATTGATTTTGCAATCTGTCTGAACATGCATATGCTGCAGTGTTTTATCTAAGAACAGAATTTGAAAATGGAACATCCCATTTTTCATTAATTACTTCAGAAACAAAAGCTGCTCCTGTGAAGACAATAACAGGGCCAAGAATTGAATTATGTTCAGGTCTTCTTTCTAGACTGTAAAGTTATTTCAACATCCTCGAGGAAGAATATTTGTATTGATTGGACTATGCAATACTCAGGTTTTAGATTGGCTAAGTTCATCTCAAAGATGCAAAAGTTTTGTTGCTAATAGGATATCAAAAATTCAAGGCTCCTCTTCAGAAGCTTCATGGAATTGCATGAAAGTCAAGGAAATCCAGCAGATTGTTCCTAAAGAGGTATTTCTGCAGCAGAACTGAAATGTCACACTTTGCTGTGGCATGGCTGTCAATGGTTGTACCATTATAATATATTCTGTTTGCATGGAGATTCACAAGAAGCATGCATGGCTGATATCAGACACAAAGAAAAATTGTTTCTGTTAGTCAACATCACCATTTCAGATACACCTTAAGTTATTGCTATGTTAGAAGTTATTTCAAAATTCTCATCAAAATGCATTAGAATGATTTTGTGATGTTTAGATTTCATTAGAAACTGCAAAATACAAGCTCAGAATTAAAGAATAAAAGGTGTACAAGGGCTGTTTGCACATTTTTTTGACAATTTTCATTGTAATTGCAGAAATATTTTACCTAAAATTTGTATGTTTCAAATGTTCTGTTTGATAATTCTTATTTTCCATTATCTTTATACACTGTAATTTTTAAGACAATGAAGCCTTTTGTAGTATCAGAAGAGGTATTTTATTACATTGCTCTCGAATAACTTTTCAAAGTCTGGGGAAGTTGTAGGTCGACGTTTGGACAATCTGCTTTTTAAAAGTCCAAAAGCGCAAAAAATACGGGATATTTAATAGGGATATGAGTGAAGGGATACCCTTTTCTAGTTCCATTTTTCTGGGAAAGACGTGTCACTGCTTGCTTTATCTTGATGCAGTTCTACTGACTGATCGTACTTTGCGTAAAGAAAAGGTATTTGATATTAATTTAGAAGTCAAACAACAAAAATCAGCATTATATTTGCAAACTTTCACAGGACTAGTTTAGATGATTTTACCAAACCATCATCCTCATCTGCCAAAGAGCAAAATGTTAGGAAAAAGGAAACACAGAAGTCTTCTGTTGCCCAGCATTGTTGGCACCCAAATCACACTTTCTATTTTTCTGTAGCAAAAATTATTCAAAAAACATTTTCCATTTGATGAATTAGATTTCTAGAAGCGTTTCATATTAAAAAAATATTTCTCTGTTCTAGTTAACGACTCTTAATTCCATTTCATCATTACAGTCAGCCTTTAAGGAAATTATTGTTTAGTTTTCTTGCTTCATCAATAGATGGCGCCAGTAGCTTAATTACTGTCCAAACATTCTTATCTTATCACAATATCTTATCTCATTCATTTGCTCTTTGGCAGCTGAGTATGATGGTTCAGTAAAACCACCAAAACTAGTCCTGTAAAAGTTTGCAGATATCATGCTGATTTTTGTTGTTTGACTTCTAAATTAATATTTGATTGGCATGTTATTTTGATCTAAAGGTATTTGATGCTTGAAAATTGGGTATAAAATATGTTTTTGATAGTATGTGGAGTTGAGCTTAACATTTTTCTGTACTCTCTTTACTTTTAATTTGCTGTTATATGAAAAACCAGCAATAATCATAAATCCCTTAGAAAAACTTTCTTTAGACTCCTCGAACCATGTTTTAAGATCTTTTTTCCCTCCTTTTTTAATGATAATAAATGGATCTCTCTTTATTGCAGTCATTTAAGTACACTCAAGATTCATCTATTGTGACATTGTTTATCTGTTATTGTACAGATAAATGTTTCTCACAAACAATTCTGCAGTGTGTTCTGCGTTCGGCGATAAGTCATGGAGAAAGACAGCGTTTTTTCGCATTTTAAAGATTCAAGTCAAGCATTACTCACTTTTTTTTTTTTTTCGGTTGACACTGAGCATTTTGATGATTTTGCAACTGTCCTTTGAATTGGCAGATTTTCTTTTAAAATTAAAGATCTTGCTTTTGCAGTATTCCAAACATTCTGTTTTTTTTGGTTTGCATATGTATTTGGAACAGTTTTTCCACTTGAAGCTAAATTTTGGCATTCTTGCCCCTTTGTTGTTGACAACATTACGTATCATAGCTTTAGATATCGAAAAACTATGGGTCTCACAACATTTTTTAATAACTAGATATGAATAATTTTCTTTGGGAAGAACAGAAACATAGCCTTTCATCCATTGCTTTTGTGAAAGTGGCATTGTGAAAAACAAAACTGTCAAATAGGAGATGATAATTTATACTTTCAAAAATATAGTTGCAGTTAAAAAAAATTCCAAGCAGAAGAGTTTTTTACAGTGAAACAGAATCATCTAAAACATGTGCGAACAGATTCTGTATTAGCATCTGGAGAGCTTGAAGAAGCAACTCATTCTATAGTTAAGCTCATTTAAAAAATTAGAATTCAAGCTTTAGTACAATTATGTAAAAAAGAGACTTCAAACTGATTCCAACAAATGCGTTCCTTGATGGAGATGGAATTATTAGAGTAATAGGGTGATGAACTAACTATAGCATAGATCAAAATCAAAAACATCAAATTCTTATAACAAAGAGTCGCCTATTCACTACCTTATTGGTGCAATTATCACAAAATTCATTTACATAGTGGTTCTCAACTTACTTTGTATTGTACCCATCAAAAGTGTTGGATACCTTCTGGAAGAGATGCAGTTTGACGAATTCTATCCAAATGTTTGACTTACTTATGACTGGAGTAGAAGCTATGCAATACCGTCATGGCAGACTTGCCTTCCAGTAGATTTATTGTTCGCAGAGCCATTTTTGAACGTTAGACTTAATTTTGGTGGGCTATTCATAACAAAGCGTAATCTAATGCACAGTTACATAAGAATTAAATCATTTGTTCTTTTCATTTGCTTTGCCACTAAAGCAGTTCACCTAGAATTGTTTCAGATTTATCAACAGATGCCTCTTTAGGGGCTTTAAGATGGTTTATCTCCAAACATAGAAAACCAGTAAATTTGTATTTAGATAACACAATGAATTTTAGAGGAGCAGCAACCTATATAAAAGAGCAATGAGTGCTTCTCTATTCTGCTAAAACTCAAAACTTTGCAGCTCAAGAATCTGTTGTATGGCATTTTATCCCACCTTTAGCTCTACATTTCGGAGGATTGCGGGAGACTGGAATCAAATCCGCCAAGCAACATTTATTCAAAGCTATCTTAACTTCTAAGGAACTTTGCAGTCTAGTAATACAGATTGAAGCATGTCTTAATTACAGGCCACTGACTCCTCTTTCTTTAGGACACTTTTTAATAGGTGCTCATATAATGTCCTTTTCTGATAAAGTACCAACAAAGTCTCTCCGTTTTAAGTCAAGATCGCATTTGAGTCAGCAACTTCATAATCAGTTTTGGTCAAGATGAGTATTATTTGAATCGATATTCAAGAAAATATCTGAATATCTGAATCAACTGCAACTTTGTGAAAAGGGGACTCTCAAAGAGTTTCCTCTGCTGAAGTAGAATCTTTGAAGTATAACAGAAGTTTTTCCTGGAAAAAGAGTCGCTTGAGTTTTTGAAGTAAAAGCATCAGCTGGACTTTATCAGCATCTAATTTCCAAATGCTGTCCATTTCCTAAACAGTCATCCTGAACATGAGAATTCAGCCAGAGGTGGATATTTTAAATTTCAAAATGTTTTTTTGCCTTATTTTATCATTCTTTATAGATGGTGCTGTCATTGTGCCAGATGTTTTATTGCGTATTTTCAGTTTTGTCTTGTGTTTGTAGTAACAGATGTGTTAAAAAGAAGACTAGAATTCGATGGTCCATGAAAATGTCAACATGTGAAACATTCTCATAGTGCATAAAGTCATATTTTAAATTTCAAAATGTTTTTTGCCTTATTTTACCATTCTGTATAGGCGGTGCTGTTATTGCACCAGATGTTTTATTGCGTATTTTCAGTTTTATCTTGTGTTTGTTTGTAGTAACACATGTGTTAGCAAGAAGACTAGAATTCGATGGTCCATGAAAATGTCAACATGTGAAACGTTCTCATAGTGCATGAAGTCTAAATCTCATTTAATTTTGCATCCTTCTTTGTCATGCCAAGTATTTCCAGGTAATTATAAGTCTATGAAAATTCAGGAGTAGCTATTTAATGATTATTAATTATTGAACTTGCTGACAACCTGATATAAATAGAATAATATTTCAATCCCTAAACAAAAGGAGAAAAAAAGAATTAATCAGTCAAGTACAAGAAAGGAATTATGGAGGATTCCTGGGGTAAGAACCTTAAACTTTTCTGCAAATAGAAATTAGGTTTTTGCAAATGGCAATCATGATAACCTGAAAGATGTTATAACTTGGGTGAAGAATTAATGGGGTAAAATTATGGACAGCTATATTATCAACATACTACAGTCAAAAGTCGTTAATTCGGACACCCATAATCCAGAATGATCTATAATCTGGACCTCAAAACTAAAAACTTTCTCCGCAAGCGCCGAGTTGACACATGTGCATAGGCATTTACGCGTGCGCATAAGACCTTTACGACTGCGCATATGTGTGTGCGCAAGCGCAGAATACGTTTTTGCGTGCGTTTTTTTTTATGTATAACAGATGGTATAAGCTAAAATTATCTAATTATCTATTTCAGTTAATGTTGATGATTGCGTTGTTCCTTAATCTTCGAGTTGGATCCGGCGTATTATTTTTTGCAGACTGTAAGAGCAATTTTATAAAAGTAAACTTGAACTTTCGATTATGTCAAATAGAATTTCGGATACTGGAGCTCCCAAAGGATCTACAAAACGAAAATATGTTCCGATGTCCATCAAACAAAAAGTGGAATTGCTGCAAAAAATGGATAAAGACATGAAGAAGGTGACAGAAAGGTTAGTGAAAACGAAAAAATTTCAATTGACAAGTTAGTCGGTATTCTGGGCACAGCAATTACGGGACTTGAACAGCAGAACTTTGTAACTGAACAAGAAATTATGTCTGTTTATAGAATTAAAGAGAAAGTATTATGTCATAAAACGAAGCAACTTAAACAACTTACATTGAAAGAAATGCTTAATAAAGTAAACAAATAAATATTAAGCTTTTTTTTTTTCTAAATTTTGATACCCTTTAGATCATAATTGTTCTTTATTTCATAAATTAGAGTTTCATATTTTTAATTTTAGAATTTCTGCATGCCATCTTACGAGATTTAAACTGATGATCTATAATCCGGAAAAATCGATAATCCGGAATCGCCGAAGTCCCAACGACTCCGGATTAACGACTTTTGACTGTACTAGCTAGCTAGAGGACAAGAAGTGCTCACTTAAAGAGAACTGTATTACTAAACATGATAAATTAGGGCTAGTAATTTTCCAGGAAATGGAGTGGCAAAGAAAACCAGACCAGAATTCGAGTTTTGGAGCTTTATGCTGATATTCCAGAAGAAAATGACATGATTTTGTCTAAATAAAAGTAAATTTTTATTTGTGAATATGGTAGATTCATGAATATATGTTGATTATCAAAATCGAAAAAACAACCTTGTACTTAGTATAAGTATATTGAAACACTCAATCGATTTCAAGGGCAGCTAAAGGTCCCTCCTCATCAGGAGAAAGAATTATCTAGAAAGGAGAAAAATAAAGGGGAAGAAGTCTCAGAAACACGTGGTCCTTATCAGCACTTCACGTGGTTATAACCGGATTTTCAATCAGAGTTACACTGGATGCCTACTTTTACTGAGCCAGGCTATCTGATCAAACATATAACACAAAGGACAATAAAAATTAGCAAACAGGACAAGAAAAGTTAAAAATAGGGAGCGAGGGGCAACTGCACCTTCACACTCAAAATTTGAACATCGAATAATGGAAAGCAACCACTGAACGGATTTTTATACCCTCTGGTAGTACCAAATGCGAGGAGGTAACGCCATCTATCGGCAAAAATAGTAACTGAATTAAGATAGTAGAATTTTAAAGGCATTAGGAAGGACTGGATTGGACTTAAAATCATTAGCTAAACATGCTAAATCTTTGTGAATATGGAAAGCCTCAAGAAAATCCAATTCACTTATGGAAGAAGCCTTTTGGATAATTTTTGCAGACCCAAATTCAAGATTATGGTTAAATGTCCAATTATGATACGCTATTGAAGACTTGTTAATTTCACCTTTTCTGACATAAGATTCATGTTCCTTGATACGAAACTTCAACGCTCTTTTTGTTTGGCCAATATATCTTAAACCACACTGACACGATATACTATAAATTCTCCAAGAATTCAAGACAGGAGCGCAATCTTTTAGAATCGAAGGGTGAATTTTATTAATAGGGGAGAAACCGACTTGAAAATTGAATTTCTGGAGAATCTGTGCAATTTTATAGCTAACAGAAGGATAAAATGGAAGCACGACAAGGTCATTGATATTATTTCTAACAGTGGAATGTCTTCTTTGATGGGAATCTGAAAATTTTTTGACGGCTTTATCAATAATCACGGGAGAAAATCCACGGTCAATCGCAACTGCTCTCAAATAATTAAGTTCATTGGTAAGTAAAGATTCAGAGGAACAAACTTTTAGCGCGCGGAAAACATAATAGTAAAAAGAAGCCATTTTTTTCTTAACAGGGTGGCATGACTTGGCATGGGGTGGTAAACAAACTGCAAAGCGTTTACGGTACACAGTAGTGCTAAAATTTTAAAGGAAAGTTATGCACAGTGTACTAAAGTAATACAATTTTTTACAGATAATTTGACTTTATTGAAATTTTAAATTTATAGTACTCTAATTTTTAATATAATTAAAACATACATAATTTCATATGCTCTTGGTACTGAAACAAGTCTTTTCTTCATATGACTGACTTCTGTCATCTTATTATAGATTTATAATTAATAATTTATTTCTTATGTTGCTATATAATTTTTATTCATTCTGCAGTTGACTATCAGCATAGTGAAACAAATGTTAGTCCATTAATGCTAGCTGCAGGTAGAGGAAATATTGATGTAGTTGAGCAATTATTAGTCCTGGGGGCTAGTGTCCATATCAAATCTTCAAATGGTTGGACAGCAATTGATTGGGCATATCAGTTTGGACATAAAGATATTGGAGAGTTATTAAGAAGCCAATGGTATGTAAGATATGTATATAAATATTTGCCATAATTCCAAAGCATATTAATCCGTATAGTTACATTTAAACAAATTTTATCTTTTATCTGATACTGTTTTATAATTTTCTTTACTTTTTATTATTTAAATCCAATAGTTAAGTATTTTCAGTATTGTTTGTTTTCACATTTAATATTTTCATTATTTGTTAGTTAAAATATTCATTATTTTGCTGTTTTTATATCAATTCCATGTTGTAACAAGATGTTTTATACAGTACAAAGTCCGTAATCTAGACGACCATTATCCAGAATGATCTATAATCCGGACCTCAAAGCCATAAACTTTTTTTTTTTTTTATGCTTTACGCATGCGCATTGGGAGGATGTGTCTCCAGATATGTTAAAAAATGCTTGGCGTAATTTACGGCCAGCTACCATATTTCATGGAGAGGACGATGAAGATGATAGCCGCGAATTTTAAGGTTTTCGGACATGGCAAACTAAAGGTGAAATTTTCCAGTTATTGGATTTTGTAAAGAAATGGGGAGAAGTAGTAATAAATGAAGATGATATAAGAGAAGTTTTTCATTGTGACGACAATGCTCCAATCATCAGTCAATTAACAAATGGCGAAATCTGTAGTATGGTTCTAGATCCAGAAAATACCACTTCTGATAGTGAAGAAAGTGACAGAGAGGTTATTGAAAATGAAAAAATTTCTATTGACAAGTTCTATTGACAATTTCACGCTGCTCGGCGGGGGGAACGCCGCGGCACGCAATGAATTGGAAGTTGATTTGTCAGCGCTATCCTTATCTTCAGGGCAGATGTTTTTTTTTTATTTGGCTTATAATTCCTTACCAAATGTAGTATTTCATCTCGATGTACTTCGTCTTTGATATGATTTAAAACAAGTTCCTCGTCATTATAATTCGCTTCTGATAGTGAAGAAAGTGACAGAGGTTATTGAAAACGAAAAAATTTCGATTGACAAATTAGTCGGCATTCTCGACACAGCAATTACAGGACTTGAACAGTGGAACTTTGTAACTAAACAAGAAATTATGTCTGTTTAATAGAATTAAAGAGAAAGTATTATCACATGAAACTAAGCAACTTAAACAACTTGCATTGAAAGAAATGTTTAATAAAGTAAACAAATAAATATTAAGCATTTTTTTTGGAAATTTTGATACCCTTTAAATTACAGTTTCATATATTTAATTGTATAATTTCGGCATGCCATCTTACCAGATTTAAATTGATGATCTATAATCAGGAATCGCCAAAGTCCTGACGAGTCCGGATTACGGATTTTGTACTGTATTGCATTCAATAAACATAATTTCAAAATAGTTGATCCTTTGTGAATAGCTCATATAAAGTTGTGTATGTCAGTTTTAATTGAGCAAGGTAAGGATGCTCATAAATTAATGTAATGCTGCAATGAAATTGATTGGTGGTATGTTAAACATGTAAGTGAAAATTAATTTAGTATTTACTGAGAATATGGAGCAGTTTTGATAATTTGGCAGTTTTGATAATATGGAGCAGTTTTGATAAGTCAAGCAACAGAAATCAGCGTTTTTGTTTTGAATTTTCAGAGTCAAATTTTCTGTGAAAATTTTAAAATATAACGCCGAATTTTGTTGTTTGACTTCTAAATTAATATTTGTTCGGCGTGTTATTGTATCTTAATTATGCAAATGAAAGCTTAAAATATAATTTTTTTGACTGCTGATATAGTATTGAAGAGTTAAAAACAAGAATATGAATTATTCATTAGCAAATGTGTGCTTATATTTCAAGAACTACTTATTTTGTAATATGCTTTTAAAACAAACTAATTATTGTAATGAGATAATATATTATTATATTATTAACCTGCTAATAATAACTAATTGTAGAAATGTACTAATATATCATTAATATTCTTTCAGTTAACTAGTCTGAATAATCCAAATTGCATCTCTCTTTTGAGCTGTAACATTTTATCATCTTTTTACATAAATATCTCGGTATCATCATAAAACTGTCAAAATAAATGTTTTTAAATTAAACTTATGAAAAAGAAAAACTAATCCAATAGAGATTTTAGAGTTTTATGTTTTTTGAGATTATGAGATGAGATTTTAGAGTTTTATGTCTTTTTTTTAGTTTTAAGTTTTATTTTATTGTTTTTCAATGTTTACAATTTATGAAGGTTTATCCTAGTTTGATAAAGTTTTTATTACTTATTACATTATTTTATAACATTATTTTGTAGCATTTTTAATGTTTTGTCTTAGCAATTTATAATAATTATAATAACAATTTTGTCATTGCAGTTCAAACCTTTCTCTTTCCTTTATAGTCCTGAAGTAAATTAAATGAAGTTTTAATTTGACTTCATCGTAGGGGATCAGGCATTAATGTTGCAAAGTTAGGATTCAATTTGTATCAAAATTGAATGTCTCCATGCTTATGCTATATATAAAAGAGTGTTATAAATTGTCAGCTTCCATCAGTAAATATAATTCAATGAGATGAGTGGTTATCTTATTTATGTGCCATAACTTTTGGTATTAAAACTATTTATGATTGAGTCTTAACATCTTTCGCACAGTGATGTTTTTATTTTAAGGTGACCTAGCTAGTCACTAGTTCTTACTGTTGTTGCATCTGTTGTGGCAGAAAATGCTTATCCTTTATGACAGATTGTCAATTCTAATGCTTGACAATCTTGATGTCAGAAGGTTTTGTGACAGACTGAGCAATTATAAAAGTGTGTTACATACTACAACTAAGTAGTTTTATAGCGGCTCACATTTTTTTTCGGATTGTTGTATTTTTAATTTTATTTGCAAATATCATTTGCTATATATTAGCAAAATTATTTTATTTTTCTTTCACATATATTATCTTCTTTAAAACTGGTTGTTTTGAAAAAAGTTAATTCAAAATGCTTTTGGGGAAAAAAGTACCCAAAAGGTTTTGAAAATGAACTCGCATAAGTATTTGGAACAGTTTACATTTAATAAAAACATGAAAATATTGGGACATTCAGTGTTTCATTGAAAATCCTTTTAAAATTACATTTTTCGTGCACTTTGGCATGGGTTAAATTAATTCTTTTTATGGAACAGTGTTCTATTTTGTTCCATTTCTACATAAAATTTGATTTTAGTTGAGCTTTCAAAGAAATATAATGTTTTCTTATTCTTTTCTTCAATTCATTCTGTGCATCTATGAGAGGATTTAATCTCATAATAATTTGAGAATATGGAGCAGTTTTGATAATTTCAAGACAGTTGTATACTAACCACAAATATTTAGGGTATATGTTTGGGATCATTATCTTAATAGAACTTTAATGCATTCTGCATACGAAATTCTCTTGGACATACTTTCATATTTTATTAAGAATATTTATACTGATTCATATTTTCTACAAAAATTAAATTTCCCATCTCAGAAACAGTGAAACATCTCCAAACCATAATGTCTGCCCGCTTATGAAATATAACATTAGGCAATAAGTTTTTCTGATTCAGTTCTTCATTTGGCTTTCACCAACAGTAATTCATTCAACAGACAAAATCATATAAATTTTTGTGACTCATTAGCATTGTTCTAATATGATAAATCATTAAATTTTGACTGCTCTGCAAATATAACATTGTTCCAGCATAATAAATCTTTACTTATTAAACACCATGTACATTTTCATTGTTTTATTTTTTGACAAAGGATTTCCTTTTTGTTGAACCCATTCTATCTATATATGACCTAATAATTCTAACTGTTTCAGGGTTAACTTTTATTGTAAACTGTTCTAAATCTGCTGCAAGTTATTCAGCACTAATTTTAGGGTCTTTTGATTTTTCATATGATAAATCTTGAATAATTGGTGTTAATGTGGAATTTAGTCCAAACTTCAGTGCATTTCATTATTTCCACAGGATTTTAATCATTTTATAACATTAAATATAGTTAAGTGCTTTACATCAAGAATTTTTTGGACATTTTGAATTACTTTTTCGATCTTTAAAATAGTGAAAAATTCAACTTATAATAGAACTTTAAATAAATTTATACACTGGTGAAATAAATTAAAAGAATTTGCATTTTTTATCGAATTGCGTGAAAAGATCTGAACTGAAGGAAAACCCACTGCTTCTAGATAAGAATGCGCAAATCTTGTATAGCAAATACATAAGCATACATGTGTGTGTAGGTGGAGCCAGCAGAAAAACAGGCTTTATAAGCGTGTGGAGGGTAAAACGAATTGCTTTCGCTAGCACACCTAGGTGAATTTCTTGGTGTTATCTTGCAGCAATTGGTTAAATTCACATCAGAACAGTAAAAATGAGTAACCACCAACGTTTAGATGATCGAATGAGGTGGCAAATTTTTTGGAGGCTAGAGGTAGGTCAATCGCAAGTCCAGATATGCAGAGAGTTTAATTTAACGCCCAGCGTCATGTGTAATGTATGAAAACAGTTCCTGTATACTGGATCTATTGAGAGAAAGCCTGGGCAAGGTCGTCCAAGACGGTTCCCATTTCCAGGATGACGGTCAGAGAAGATCGCTATTTGTCCATTTTAGTGAGGCGTAACAGAGGGACTACCGCATTTCAGCTTTCTCGGGACCTTTATGCAGCCAGAGGAACTCGTGTAACAAGGGTGACTCTTTCCAAAAAACTGAATGAGAGAGAGTTGTTTGCCAGAAGACCGGCCGTTTGCATCCCGCTTACGTCTATGGACAGGAGAGTCCGATTAGCATGTTGCAGGCAACATAGTGATTGGAGTACGGAACAGTGGGTGACCATTCTGTTCACCGACCAGTCCCGTTTTAGCCTAAACACCGATTCTCGCTGTACTTTCATATGGAGAGAGCCAGGGACCCACTACCTACCCTCCAATGTCCACGAAATCAACATTTATTGCAGTGGTGGTGTAATAGTCTGGGCAGGCATCATGTTGGATGGCCGCACACTTCTCCATGTCTTTGGCAGAGGCTCTGTGACTGCTGTGAGGTATAGGGATGAGGTCTTGGAGCCCTATGTTCACCTTTTCCAGGGTGCAGTGGGCCCCGAGTTCATCTTACAGAATGATAATGCGAGGCCACATAGAGCTCTTCTGGTCAACGAATTTCTCAAGTGTGAGGATATTCGTTAGATGGATTGGCCAGCCAGGTCTCCAGACCTCAAATCTATAGAGCATGTCTGGGATGCTCTGGGGAGGGCAATTGCAACTCACAACCCCCTCCGAGAACCATTCAGGAATTGAAAACAGAGTTGCTGAATGAGTGGGACGAATTGCCACGGGCAATGATATACTGCCTTATTTCCAGGATGACATCACGCTGCGAGGCCTGTATGGCTGTAAGAGGGAACCATACCCTCATTAACTTCAGACTCTCATGAGTGTTGCACATGAACATGTGTGTCTATTATAACTGTTGGATGTTTATTTTGTTTGTATCAACCTATGTTCACACCAAATTTTATTAAAATCTGTCCAGTGGTTCTGGAAATCATAGATCAAATATGAAAATTCTCTTAATTTATTTCATCAGTTTAGAATCTCTCTATCCACTTCAGGTATGGAACTGTAAATTTTTCTGAACAAGTAATAATTTTGAAATGCAGATGATAATTCTTGTGATGTATTTTCATTTCAAACAAAAAATTATGACAAGAAATACCATTTTTGTCAAGACCATGTATCAAAACATCTCAGCAGTGCTTTCGAATGTCCAAATTATGCAAGTTATTCAGAAAGTAATGTCCGATTTGTTATAAAACCGAAACCATCACAGATTTTTTTCGAAAACAAAACATTTTTTATATAATTCCATATATGTTTTTCTCTATTTTTCTACATAGTTTCCATATTTGTTTAAGCATTTGTCATAGCATTCTGCAAGCTTTTGTATGCCTAAGTCATAGACATATGCCACCTGTGAGCATAACCAGTCTTGAACTGCTTCTTTAACCTCATCATCTGTGGTGAAGTGCTTGCCACTGAGAAACTGCTTTAGGTAGTGGAGCAAGTGAAAATCACTCGGCACCAAGTCTGGACTGTATGATGGGTGGACAGTCTGTTCCCATCCTAAAGATCTGATCAGATTTTGGGTGTGAATGACAGAATGGGGTTTGTCATTGTCATGCAGCAACAAAACTGCTGACATCAGAAGGCCATGTCAGTTATTCTGTTGCTGCATGCTTAGGTTAATCAGGGTAGTGCAGTAAGTGACTGCATTTATTGTTGTGCCTTGCTGTATAAGCTTGACTAACAAGACTCCTTGTTTATCCCAAAATTCGGTTGCCATAATCTTGCGTGTTAAGATTGTCTGCTTGATCTTGACTTTTGACTGTTGATGTCATGTGGCACCATTCCATTGACTGACAGACTCTGGGGTCATGTGAGAAACCCACGTCTCGTCTCCTGTGACAATCCTTTTTAAAAATTTATCACCTTCCTTACGATATCGGTCCAAAAAATCAAGAGCACAAGACTTCATTTGGTGTTTCTCAGTAAGCAGCTTGGAACCCAATGTGCGCACAGTTTGTGAAATTGCTAGTTTACAGACAATTTTGTGCAAAGTTGTCATACCCAAATTCAGAAATTCCAATGCTAAAGTTGAAATTTTGAATTGCTTGTTTTCATGAATCTTTTTGTCTATGGCATTGGGTCAATTGTTGGTTGGCCTGATTGTGGCTCATCATGGATATTTTCCCGTCAGTTTTGAGAGCTCTCGCCCACTTATGTACTTTGCTGTCACTCATTGCATTGGGGCCATGCACATAGCTTATTTATGTATGAATTTCTGCTGCTGAAATGTTTCTTGCTGTGAAAAACCAAATCACTTACCGTATTTCACAATCGATATGCTGATTAGTTGCTTTAAGCATTTTGAGCTGACACTGTACATTGCAACAATACCAATGTGAATTTGGCTTGTTTGTTGAACAAGGCATGCTGGGAGTCGGTACGCATGCACATTTCAATATTCGCATCATGTTTGATTAGCTATGGTGATTCAGATGATAGTTTCCAACTAACCCTTTTATTATTTGATTCATTGATTAATAATTTTTAAATAAGGTGTTTTATTATGAGGATTATTTGAATGATATTTCTTTAGCAACAAGTAAGGCTTCAAATAGAGAAAAAATGGTATATTGGAAAAAAAAAATGTTGTCTTATATTTCAGTATTTCATACTTGATCAATGCCTTACTTATCAATGGCCATTTTGAACCAACACTATACACAGCACACTGCAACAATACCAATGCAAATTTGCATTGTTTGTCGAGCAAGGCATGCCGGGAGTTGGTATGCATGCACATTTCAATGTTCACACAATGTTCTATTAATTACGGCAATTCAGATCTTAGTTTCTGAATAACTCTCATATTATTTGATTTGCTGATTAATACTTTTTAATAAAATATTTTATTATGGGAAATAGCTGAATAATGCAGTTGAACTTTGAGATACGAGCACCTCTATATAAGAGAAATTCGAGATACGAGGAAAGTGTGAGTGAAAAATTTGTCTCTAAATACGAGCATGGACTCGAGTAATGAGCAATGAGCCAGGCTGTTGATATGCATGGCACCATTTTCCGATGTGGCTCGACTCAGGGAATCCCCTTGTCAGATCACTCGTTCTTTGAGCTATGTGTTTTTATGTTTGTGAGTCAATTGTTTATTAAAAACAATTTATTATTTATTTATTTAAAGTGAAAATAATTATTTCACGATGCCTTCAAGGAAGATTGTTGCCTCAGATAGTGCTGCAAATAAAAAGAAGGAAGCCATGAAATTAAGAAAGAAATCATAGATAAACATAAGCATGGTGTAAGAGTGACGGAATTTTCAAAGACTTACAGTCATTTGAAATCCACAATCTGCACTATTCTGAAGAAGAAGGAATTAAGAAAAATGATTCTGATTTTGTGTCAAAATCCTTATGTTAGAACAATGTTACATATAAATCTAATATATATCCTATATAAATATCCACACTTTATGAAACAGATATGAAAAATGCAATTTGAATTTCATCAATCGGCTCAGTAGAATGGGAGATGCAGAACTGTCCGCCTTTCTTTTTTTGCACAGTGTGCATCTCTACTTGCTCAGAACAAAAGTGAACATTTCTTGTACTGGATGATAAATGGTGATGAAAAATTAATTACCTACACTGGATGATAAATGGTGATGAAAAATGGATTACCTACAAAAACCTCATTAGAAAAAAAGCATTTTGTCGGCCCGGACAACCTGCCTCCTTCTTTAAACCAAGCTTGAGTCTGAATAAGATAATGCTGTGTAAGTGCTAAGATATTCAAGGACTAAAAACATTATGATCTTTTGAAACCTGATAAAAAGCTTAATTTGGAGAGATACTGTCAGCAAATGGATGATTTAGACAAAGCAGTCAAAGAAAAGAGGCCAAATATGTTCAATAGGAAGCACATCATACCACATGCTGCTTTGGGAAATTGTGAGAAAAATCACAGAGTTAGTCTAGACAAGTTTGCTGCATCCATCATACTCCCCAGACCTAGCATTCTCTGATTATCACTTGTTTCTCGCCTTGCAAAATTTTTTGAAGGGGAAAAAATTCAAATTGAAGCTGATGTCAGCCAAACACTATCTGAGTTCTTTGCTTCTAAGGACAAGATATTTTTCAAAAATGGTAGCCACAAATTACCATCTCACTGTTAAGAGGTCATAGGTAACAACAAAAATTATGTATTACAATAAATATTATTAAAGGTATGAAAAGTGTATTATTTTTTTTCACTTTACAAAAGGACAGAATTTTCAGGTAGACCTTATAAATACCCATGTTCCTGAAATGTAACAGATGAAAAAATTCTTTTACATGTTTGTTTCTTTTATTCATTTCAGTCTTCATTTGTTTGCATGAATTTGGATTTTCTGTATACACACAAGAAATAGGTTGTTATAAACTCAAAGAGAATGCTCCAAAATAACATTCAGCATTGAAGAGAAATTGTTATTCAGGCTTTATACAAACATTTACATAAGTTTTGAATCAGAGAAGAATTTGCTACACCCATGGCATTCTCATGACACAGTACGGATCTCAAAGTAGATCAACCTATCCAGATCTCAGAGTGAAGTTTCAAAAGTTCCAAGTTCATCAGGTAACACATTATGTGCGAGTTCTTTTGTCTGCAGTAATTGTTTTCTGTTATTATTTGTGGGTAGAACATTGTTGTTATTGTGACCTATCTTGGTTATCTGAGAATAACATCAGAACTAGACCATGTATTTTATTTTGGCAAGGAGTATAAGATTGCATCTGTTTGTGTAGCCTTAGGCATTGTATAAGTGATAAATATGACTGTGCATAGCTCTATATCAGTCATGAAGGAGAATCCCTCCTCCAGACTACGAATCCAAAGATCTTCCCCTAACATCAAACCCTTTTCCCCTATCATCAAATCATCCAAGAAAACTTTTGGCTATCCAACTATTTTAAATGCTTCTATGTTACAACGGCATTTTACACTTACAAACTTTTAAGTCTTTTCTGAGATTGAACCTGGGCCTATTGATATGGTAGCCATCATTGCTAACCATTAGGTTATTTTGAAGCCGGAGTACATGAAAAATGAACAACGCCATCACAGGGACTCGAACCTGGACATTTTGAATACACGCCGAGTGTGCTACCATTACACCATGAAGGCATGCAAAAAGCGGAAGGAAATGCCATATATACTGACCAGGGCAGCTTCTCTAGAAAGTAATTGTATTTAGATGATAAATTTATGGGAACACATTCAGGGTTATGCTTTGTATTAAAAACTATGTTGTATAATGGTGCACTCAATGATGGCCAGTTTATCTAATTTATATGTGTGCTTTACTTAGGAATGGTGATACTTGCTCTCAGAATGGAACAAATTCTGTAGATGGGCAACTAGAACTTTCTGAAGAAGATAAATTGCTACTAGATGCTTATACTCATAGTATTGATGAAGATAAAATTGATTATGAATTAATAGTTCGACTTCTGCAACGAATATGTGCTAGTCAAGAAGATGGTAAATATCTTTTTTGTAAATTTTAGAATATTATGGTGAATAATTTAGTACTTGTGTATTAGTGAAACCACCTTGGCACAACTTTGCGATTATTATTATTATTATTATTTTTTTTTAAGAAAAAGAACGATTTTTAGCAAAAAATTCTGTATTACATACTTAACATGTTATTACATAATATTTTGTTTCTAGTAGGTATTTGTCTCAAAAATCAATCAATAAACCTACTTACGTACAGTTTTTTTTTTTTTTTTTTTTGAAGTTTTGCAGCAATCATTTTCTGTTCACTGTAGCAATTTTGTGGCAAAATATCTATTCCTGCAGATATATTTATCACTTCTTCCATTGCAGAAGCACACTAGGAGAATATTTTAAAATTGAGTTTGAGTTTAAGACACACACATATATATATATATACACACACACAAATACAGTTAACCTTTAAAATATGTTGGAATTTGGAATACAGCATAAAGGCTAGATATGAGCACGCCAACATTGTTTGTTAAAATTGAAAAATTGTTATGTGCATGGTTGTTAGAGCTTGGCACATTCTGAAAATTTAGCAGTTTCTACTAAGGTGGTTGTATTAATACATAAGTACTGTTCATTTATTAAGTATTTAATATTGTCAGTTTCTGATAATTTTAAGAAACATAATTTCATTATATATTCTTGTTTATACCATAGCTATATAATGTATTTTTCATTTTGTATTCCTAACTATGCAGGCATTTTTAATTGCAGTGATGTAATTTCTGAACAAGTCGGGGAAAGGCCAGATTTAAAAAATAATTCAAATTTAATTGAAGTGAAATTATGAATTTGTTGTGAATGTTGAAGATAAGTTATTTTTTATTATGAGAGAAAACTATAAGTAATTTTTATTAATATTTAAAATAGTTTAATTTAGGTAGTTAATATTGAACTTGATATCCAAATTTGGTTTCTGAATGAAAATTGAAATTTATGTCATATTTAATTTAACATGATTCAAGATTTTGTTCTATACTTTGCTCATTTGTGTGCATTTAATTTCTGATGACTCATGAATTATATTTATAATTTTGTTTAGATTATTTTGCATGTTACTAGTATTATTCTTGATTTGAAAGACTGAAATATTTAAAATTTTTGTGAATAATATTTTAATTTGTATAAAAAAATCATTTTGTTGTTTTAGGTTCTGTGCTGATATTTTTGCCAGGATATGATGATATTGTTCGGTTACGAGAAAGAATTCACAGTGAAACTCAAAACATACCAGAAAGCAGGTATATCAGAATTCCGTATTATGTAATTTTGTAGTTAATTACTTATCTTAGTTGTTTGTTTATTTACCCAAATAATACATTCACTAGTTTATATTTGCTTTAGTTATTAATTTATATTGCTAGTTATTGATTTTGTTTCTAGTTTATTTGCACTAAAATACTGGAATTATTGATTTCAGAATTATGTTGTTTACTCTTCATTCACAAATGCAAAGTTCAGATCAGAAGCGTGTTTTCAGACCTGTTCCTCCCGGTGTTAGAAAAGTTGTAAGTATAATGAGTATATTTCCCAACCAAGATGAACATTTTTTTTTTAATTGAATTAAAATTCTATTTAACTTATAACCAAAAATTAGTAATATAAATATTCTGGTAGTGTACATTAATCCAATAGTAGACATTCTTTTGCATTATTACAGTTAAGAATTATAGATTTAAAATTACTTTATGTGGTCTTATTGAAAAGTTTTGAGACTCAAATTATTGATTATCCTCTTATTCAGAATGACATTACACTACAGCCTCTCAATTCTCACCTTTCTCATGTTTTAATCTTTCACACTGAGTTACACTTTGCACTGTGTTTTATGAACAACCTTAAATTATCATATAGACCAGTGCTTCTCAACCTTTTTTGTTCCATGGACCGATAAAACTTACGAAAAAATTTGTGGATAGGTGGGTCCCCCCCAAAAGTTTACAAGGTATTCAAGAATTACTACATAAGTTAATTGCACAGGGTTGCCACGCTACCTGGAAAACCTGGAGAACCGGGAAAAGTCAGGGAATTCGAAAATTGACCAAAATATTCAGTGAAAAGTCAGGGAATTTAAGTATTTTTGTCAAAATCTGGAAAAGTCAGGGAAGTTCATACAACGATCCCGCCAAAAAAAGCGATTTTTGCGCCGACGTCGGAAGAGAGAACTTTTTTGGCGAATTATGTATCACGTGAGTGTCATTCGGGTAGCTGGCATAGAGCCAGTTTTCGCAGCTCCAATTTGATTGTCTTTTAGAAAGGCAAAGCAACTTTCCCGCAAGTTTTGGTTTCCAGTATTCTCGAGAATCGCATGTGCAGTGCATGAATTAAAGAAAGTACCTGTTCTCGTATAAAACAAAATGGGTTTAATCCTAGTATACGGTACCATGGAGGTTAGAATCAAAGAATATGTATTGTAAAGAAGGAAAACCTCTCTGCAACAGACGTGGCTGTGACTCCGTTCCATCATAGAGGGAAACAGCTGTGCATGTCTGATATATCTGTCGCCAAAGCTCGAAACCGGTGTCGAAGTTCGAAGGTCACGTTATCAAGAGTTCATAAAATGAATATCGTTTAAAATTTCTTTAACCACTTGCGCTAAAAACACGTGCCACACACGTCGAGATGCTTTTGTCTCAAACCGCGAGCGACGTGAACACCACGTCGATAAGCATTTATCGCAAAAATGAAAATAACGTGGTGCACACGTCGCCTAACAACGAGATTGTTTATTTCTCGAGTTACAGCTCTGGAATGCACTCGCAGATGCGGAGCGGCGTAAATGAGACACTTTACCGCTTGTTATATTGTAGCGCATGGCACCGCAATCGTGAAGTTTAGTCTTAGCGCAAGTGGTTAAACTCTAAAGGAAAAGAAAATATTTTTTGGTGCAAGTAAATTAATTCATGAATTAGTTATTTTCAGGGAAAAAAAAAAAAAAAAACTACGAAAATCCGTTTTTAAAATTATTGCGAAAAATCCAAGAAGAAACGCCCTTTGATAAAACGTTTCTTCTTGGATTTTTCGCAATAATTTAAAAACGGATTTTCGTAGTTTTCTTTTTGTCAAAGAGCGTTTCTTAACACGTGTTTCTCAATTTCCTGTACACATCGCGGAGAGGGAAATTCTGGCCGCCAGGTTCCGTCACCAAATCCCTTGGCAAAATTTCCCTCCGCATTTTAGCGGCGTAATAGCATTTTACTTGTATGGAACCTTTTCTTCTTTACATAGACGTTCTTTGGTTAGAATAATAATAAGATTTGGCGACATCATGATGCGCAGTAAACGGGTCATTTTGGTCTTGGCGACAATTTTCAAAATCGTGCCAAAGCCTTACCGTATACTAGAATTTTACCGCAAAATCTTTTTAAACCTTTTTTTTTTTTTTTTTTTTTTTTTTTTAATAAATACCTTGCCATTTTGCAGTAAAATAAAAAAATAGTAATCAGTCATCTAGGCTAGCCATGTAATATAACTATATTCGCTAAAATATCGTTGATTATTATAATTCAATTTTTAAGTAATTATTTTTATGTTATTCATATAATTTAATGTTGCTTCTTCCCTCTAAATTTATTTATTATTAGTAAATAATATTTCCAAATTTCAGGAAATTTTCTCTGGCATAATCCTGAAATTAATTATAGCAGTATGATGACATACCATCACGAAATTTAATGCACATATTTTTTCCTTATGTATGCTGCGAAATTAATATAAAATACCTCAATTTATTAAAATAGATTTCTTTCTTTCATTTAGCTGCAGAATGTCTGCAAAAAAAGCCTTATTTTATTCCAGATTGGGAAGATTCTAATCTCAATCTTCAGTGGAGAAAACAAAAACTATTATAATTATATTTGTGTTTTCAAGTGTTAAGGTGCCTTTTAAGAACATACCTTACGCAAATTAAATTTACCTAAAATCTAACCTAACTATTTAGCATTGCGTTGTGATTTATAAGGACCGGATTAGCCTCGTGTTGAACTGGTGATGATCATGAGTATTAATTAAATAAAACATACATTTGTTATCCAATGTATATATCTTAAATTTTATTAAGTTTCTTAAGTGGAAAACTAAACAAAATTATCAAAGTATACCAAGAATAATTAAGAATAAATGTCCTCTGGGATTTATTGAATAATTAAGTGAATTTGCTACACAATACAAGTAATACCATAATTAATTTACCTCTTAGCACAGCCAACGTACATTATGCGGATAGACTGGAATTTTCTTGAAACACACCTGGAAAACCTGGAAAAGTCAGGGAATTTCATTCTCCTGTTTGAGTGGCAACCCTGATTGCAATATTCTTATTACCATTTCCCTACAATCACATTTAAATATATGTGCCTTTCGTTTCCTCCTTACTCATCCTGGTTAATCTACCTAAAGTTAAAGAAATAGTAGTTATAGCATAGTATTAATTCATTGGTTATTAAAAACTTATGCTGATATATAGTTTTCAGTTGTCCAAGCGTGCAGAAGAATGTAAGCAAGATAAAAAGCCAAACCTAACCTAAGATGCCTTAAACACTATGATAAATATTCAACGTTCAAGTAATGAGCGATACTGAAGGCAGACAGGGGCACATTTACTGGTGTACTAAGTGTACGGCATGGCAATTTATGAAAGGCGATTAGTTACATAGTTGCCCAGTTTGTTATATTTTTCATCATCGATCATATTATTTTATAAACTAGTAAACTATTGTTATTGTAATATAGGTGCTGTTGTAATATCGGTTGTCGGCTGATGACACTTTCGGTTTTGGACAGATGGCTGGATATTTCATGGACGGGCATATATTTCTTGTGGACCAATGGTTGAAGAACACTGATATAGACAGTTTTGTGACATTTTCTTTAGCATTGCAAGTGCGTTATTTTCATTTTCTCATCTGAAGAGAACCTCTCCTCTTTTTTTTATAATTGCCATTTCAGTGTTAAAAACACCCAGAAATCACACCCCGTTAGGTCTAAGGAGTTTATATGACATTCTAATGTTGGCAGATTGATTTCAGATAAGTGGCAAAAATGCCACATCAATATATATTAGGCAGAAAATCATCGACTTGTTGCATGGTCCTGCATAATAATTGCATCAAGGTAATTGTGGGTCAAAATCACTATTTCTTGAACTAATTCAATGTCTTCTTTCTCATTGTTCCATGCAAATAGTTTACAGGTCATTTATATACCAGTTACTGCTCTATCTATGTATGTGCTGTGCTGACATCTTTATCCTCAGAGGATAATTGCCTTAGTTGATCATTTGTGTTACCATCTTAAAGTTCTTCTATCAATGAAATATTGAAGCATGGTTAAATATTTCATAACATATTATATGTAACAGCTATAGCCTTTCAAGTGCTTCATTATATTTGTTTCCAAGTTTAATCCAAAATTCAGTGACATATCTGCCATGTAATCATAGAGACATCTTCCTCACTCACAAAAGAACATTTTTACTTCTCCCATTTGCTGTGAGCTAATACTGCAGGTTATAGCTCTCCAGGTTCAAACACGTCTTTACAATTTAAGGGATGTTAAGTTTTGTATTTCGCAATTGACAATAGTCAAATTGTCATTTAATATTAGAAAAAAGAAACGGATGCAGTCTTATAAACTAAGGCATAAGCACTGGTATTCATTAGTGCAACAATGCTGCATTAATTAAAAAAGACTTATTTTTTACTTCCTTGTACGAAGTAAAAAGGAAGTATTGTAATCGCAAAAAGTTTCAGGGAGCATATTTCAACGAAAATATCCATTTTGACCGTTATCGAATGCAATTTAACGATGTTTTTGTGTGATATCTGTATGTAAGGACAGAATAAAAGACTCGTTTCCTCCAAAAAAATTATAAAACTGCTTTAAAATTAATTCTGAAGAGAATTTTTTGTGGCGTCTGTACGAACGTATGTATGTACTTGCGTATCTCGCATAACTCAAAAACAAGTAGCCTCAGAACGTTGAAATTTTGTCTATAGGACTGCTATAGCGCACATGTAGATGTGCACCTCGTATTTTGGTTGCAATCGGCCGCACCAAACGTGTATAGATATATTTATATACAGTCAAAAGTCGTTAATACGGACTCGTCGGGACTTCTGCGATTCTGGATTATTGATTTTTCCGGATTATAGATCATCAGTTTAAATCTCGTAAGATGGCATGCAGAAATTATAAAATTAAAAATATAAAACTGTAATTTATGAAATAAAGAACAATTATTATCTAAAGGGTATCAAAATTTACAAAAAAAAAGCTTAATATTTATTTGTTTAATTTATTAAACATTTCTTTCAATGCGCGAATGCTTCAAGCGTACATTAAGCATAGTTGAAATTAGGAAATTGCAACCAGAAAACCATTTGATGTGTATTCGTGATATTTATAATGACGAGGAATTTGATTTAAATCATATCAAAGACGGAATACATCGAGATGAAATACTACATTTAATTAGGAATTATAAGCTGAATAAAATAAAAACATCTGCCCTGAAGATAAGGATAGTGCTGACAGATCAACTTCCAGTTCATTGTGCGCCCCGACGCCCCCCCTGCAGAGCAGCGTGAAATTGATGAACAGATTTCGGAATGGTTAGATAAACAAAGGATATGGCTTTATCCATTTTTTTGCAGCAATTCCACTTTTTGTTTGATGGACATCGAAACATGCTTTCGCTTTGTAGATCCTTTGGCAGCTCCAGCATCGGAAATTCCATTTGACATAATCGAAATTTCAAGCTTACTTTTATAAAATTTCTCTTACAGTCTGCCAAAAATATTAAGCCGTATCCAATTCGAAGACTAAGGAACAATGCAATCATCAACATTAACTTAAATAGATAATTAGATAATTTTAGCTTATAACGTCCGTTATACATTAAACGCGCATGCGTAAACGTATTCTGCACTTGCGCACACGCATATGCATAGTCGTAAAGGTCTTACGCGCAAGCGTAAACACATATGCACAGAAAGTTTTTAGCTTTGAGGTCCGGATTATGGGTGTCCAAATTAACGACGTTTGACTGTATATATCCACTCTGTTACCCGGCTCAGTGATCTCAGTTTCTTTACTCTTGTATGTTTGTTAATTGTACATTTTTTGCTTTAAAAATGATTGAATTATGTTGTTTTTATCTTCCGGTTAAGGTTTTTATGCTTTTAGTAAATCTGTATGCAATATTTTCAGAATTATCAACAATTTTAAAGTTGTTTAAGTGCCCTCTAAGCCTTTTTTTTATGGTGGCCATTGATTGTTTACATTTGAAACAGCAGACTAGTGGATTTGTTGCCAATCTAGAGAAACTTAGCTTCACAACAACAAAGATAACGCCTTAATTTATTATTGCCAATTAAATCATGCTTAATCCGTTCTGGAATTTTTTTGAGGAAATATGTGTTTAAGATTTACTTCTAATTTTTAATATAGATATTTTGAGTTTTTATGTATTTTTCCCTTCTCATGCAGTGAGAACTGAATTAATTGAATGATAAATACTCAATCATCTGTAAAAAACTGTTTCTTTTTTGTTTTGTTTGCTTAATTTCTTTTATACATCATTCTAGCTTTATTATAGTATTTGAATAGAACATGTGGCAATGATTAGATAATTCTATTCTTTAAATGATATAAATTTTGTGCATTATGAGTTGTAATATGAACGAAATATAATACTGTTAAGTGAATCTAGCACTATGGTAAACAAATACTAGAATGAATTTTAAAGAATGCGTTTATTCTATTGTGTTTTATGTGCTGTCGGCAAAGTAGATTTAATTCAATCCAATAAGTTTAAATGAAATGCAGGAAAAAAAAAAAAAAAAAAAAAAAAAAAAAAAAAAAAAAAAAAAACGTATAATTTAATATTCCGTATAAGGAAGTCATGTGATGTACACATCAGATTTTTTTTTTAAAGAAAAAGACATCCTTGTGCACCACAAAATATCACACGAGGCTTACAAATCGTAAGTAAAAAAAAAGCAGAAGCATAAGTAAATAACATCAACTTTCAATAATACAATGAAATCAAATGCAAAGTTATATATATATATATATATATATATACAGTCAAAAGTCTTTAATTCTATTCGGACACCCATAATCTGGAATCATCTATAATCCGGACCTCAAAGCTAAAAACTTTCTGCGCATGCGCCGCGTTGACATATGCGCATAGGTGTTTACACGTGCGCGTAAGACCTTTACGACTGCGCATATGCGTGTGCGCAAGCGCAGAATACGTTTTTGCGTGCGTGTTTTATGTATAACGGATGGTATAAGCTAAAATTATCTAATTATCTATTTCAGTTAATGTTGATGATTGCATTGTTTCTTAATCTTTGAGTTGGATCCGGCTTATTATTTTTTGCAGACTGTAAGAGCAATTTTATAAAAGTAAACTTGAACTTTCGATTATGTCAAATAGAATTTCCGATGCTGGAGCTCCCAAAGGATCTACAAAACGAAAATATGTTTCGATGTCCATCAAACAAAAAGTTTAATTACTGCAAAAAAATGGATAAAGACATGAAGAAGGTGACAGAGAGGTTATTGAAAACGAAAAAATTTCGAGTCATAAGTTAGTCGATATTCTTGGCACAGCAATTACGGGACTTGAACAGCGGAACTTTGTAATTGAACAAGAAATTATGTCTGTTTATAGAATTAAAGAGAAAGTATTATCACATAAAATGAAGCAACTTAAACAACTTACATTGAAAGAAATGTTTAATAAACAAATATTAATCTTTTTTTTTTTTTTGTAAATTTTGATAGCATAATTGTTCTTTAGCATAATTGTTCTTTATTTCATAAATTATGGTTTCATATTTTTAATTTTAGAATTTCTGCATGCCATCTTACAAGATTTAAACTGATGATCTATAATCCGGAATCGGCGAAGTCCCGACGAGTCCGGATTAACGACTTTTGACTGTATATCGAGATCATATATAGTGTTTAAAATAAAATCTACAAATTCGTCAAAAGGTTGTTAGGCTGAAGGTGAAAATACAAAATCATAACATTTTGTTTGCAGCCAATGAATTCAAATTAATTTTAATCTGCATTTCAATAGATTTCTTGCATTATCAAGCAATGGGCAATTAAAAGGCAGGTGGAAAACATTTTGCTGAACACAAAGATTGTAATAACACAAATTGGAAGACATCGGCTTTAATCGTTCGAGATAAACTTCAAATTTACCACGGCCAGACAAAAATTGCGTAACGTTAAAATTGAACAATAAGTCCTTTCTTTTCATTCTTTCAAAAATAGTTGGGAAAAAATTTTTTGTAACAGTTCCCTTGAAAAACTTGGGATAATCTTCATTTTTATGTTTAGCTTTTCAAGTTCAGAATGTTCACTAATGGATCAGTGTCTCTTACAGTGTATTTTACCTCATGTTTTTACTTATTAGTTAATTTATGAAATATGGCGATTCTTTCATCACACATTTTATATATTTACTTTTTTTTCTTAAATTTCAGATTTTATCTACAAATATAGCTGAAACTAGCATTACCATTAATGATGTTGTGTTTGTAATAGATTGTGGAAAAGTGAAGGAGGTAAAATTGACATT
Source organism: Stegodyphus dumicola (assembly GCF_044657685.1). NCBI lineage: Eukaryota > Metazoa > Arthropoda > Arachnida > Araneae > Eresidae > Stegodyphus > Stegodyphus dumicola. Next base: position 31,683,600 of record NC_140769.1, read on the forward strand.
ATTTTTTTCTTTGAAATGTAATCTAATTCATTGATTTAACTGCTAATTATATAAAAACATGATTGTATCATTTGATATTCATTATTTTATACAATATTTGCATATGCTTATTATTCATGAAAAATATATTATAATTGAATTGAAAATAGAGACATTAGAAATTTGTTTCTCCACATGTGACGAGCTAAAGGATTTAATACTTGATATAAAAGTTTTAACAAAAACTAAATATAAAAGTTTTAACAAAAAGCAATGAGTTATTAAAATTTTTTTTTGATTAAATTTTTTGTTTGATTTTTTAAATACTGTTAGTGCTTTAAATGCACCTCATGTACATTTTTGTTGCATTTTTACTTATTCAATTGTCAAAATCAAAAGAAAATGCAAATAATGGTATTTGTACTAAAACATGATTAAAATTATTTTTCTCATAATCACTTATCATGCTGTCTGTTTGTCATTTTGTTCAAACTGTAAATTGAAAAATTTTAAAAATACTTCAACATACCTTATTTATTAAGAAGTTACTAGTATTTTTCACTTTGTTTTAAAGGGCTTCAAAATGAATTTAGACAAAGAGTTAGTTGACTTAAAGCTGAAATTGTGAAAGCAACATGAAATTGGCTTCTTTAACTGCTGTGGAGATTTTTTTTGTCACTTAAATTGCTATCTTTAATAAAATGTGATAATATATCTGAGAAAGTTGCTGTCATTGTTACTAGGCTTTTCTTATAGTTTGCACATTTTGAGTGATTTCCACAATGATTCATTAGCTTAGTGAATTCCATTAGCTACTGAAAATTCTAAAAACGAAATTACCATGCTACATGAAAAACCGGAAAAAGTCAAGGAATTCGAAAATTGACCAACAAATTCAGATAAAGACACCAACCTTTTTCCAATGGAAAAATGAGATGGGGCGAGTGAAGAGGGTTCTAAGGGCTCATTGTACAGATAGATACACAATAGGTCTGGAATTAACCATTGCTTCAAATTTCTAGGAAAACCATTTCCAATTGTTTCAGAGAAAGAGATGATTGTCCAACAGTTTTCTTTAAGCAAGTTTTAACTTTTCATATCTGTCTTTCCCAGAAACCACCCCACTATGGTCTTTTTTTCAACTATAAAATTCCAAACTACACTCTTTGAAGCAAATGTAACTTGATTATGATCTTTCTGTTTCCACCATCAATTCACAACTAGCTATTTTGAAAGCTTTGGCATTATCTGAATATATGGTAGAACATAATCCTTCCTGAGAAATTAATCTCTAGCATTCCAGCAAGTGGAGAACTTATTCTCTTGTCACTGCTCAGCCAAATATAAATAAAATAACACTTTGAATTAAAATCAGGTAAAATGTACATCATATGCATGAAATGGTGGATGTTCTTGAGTTCTGTCAAGTGGTAATGTAGCAATCATTTGCATTCCGAGTTTAACTTTGGAATGTCTGCAAATCAAACAGTTATTTAGCACTTTTTCACAAAATGACTACCTTTTACAATCTTAAATTGCTCCTCGTAAATGTGTTAAAGTTGCATCAACATTTGAATGGCATATTTTAGTATGAGAATCATAATGAGTAGCTCAACAAATTTTTCACTAGATGGAAGAGACCAAGGATGTTTGGCTGTTACTTTGTTACTTGAAAACTGTAAACACACCTTCAAATGAAATAAATTATTGTCATCAAGTTTGGAATTCAAATGAAATATGTGTGAACCATTGTCAATAGTCACTTTAGAGAGAAATTGGGTATCCTCTGTACCATAGTTTTTGAATTGAGGAACTTTCATCCAAAAACTCAAAGATTCCTTTAGTTCTTGAGTTCATATATGTCTATTTAATTTTGAAGAATCAGATTTAGAATTGTGTGCTGATCTCTTAAATGTGCAGCAGTCCGCCTAGTTTACTGAAGTACTGAACATTCAATAAAAATAGAGGTAAATTTCTACCACATGAACTGATTACCATGGAATTAAATGGCACAGTCCATCCTCATTTACTCTTAAGTCTTCGTCACGGATGCCATCAAGAATAAGTAGTTATTCTTGACTAGGTCATGAATGAACTGGCCGAATTAACCAGACACAACATGATCACAAATAAATCTTCTTTAGCCAATTCTTCTTTTGTACTGAGGTCTGCAGAATGGTTAAAGCCACTGTGATGTTCCAACACTCATTTAGAATCAGTGTGACTACAAATGGTTGCCATTCTTTTAAAAAATGAAGAACAATTTGAGAGTCATTCCATTAGAAAATTTGTTTTGAAAAGTCAGGAAAGAGACCTTGTAAATAATTTCCTAAATTTGCACCAGGAAGTGCATGAATTTGCAGCATCAACTCTAATCTTGCAAGAGTCAGAGTTTTTAATGTAGCAATTTTACTTTTTGTGATGATAAAGTTCACTTTAAATTGGCCATTTCAATTCATGTACCTTAGAAATGCAACAGCCCTGTATGCTTTAGGAATGGCATCCCAAAACTCAGGAAGAGAAATCTCATTTATTTCTGCACTTTCAAAAAATTTTTTTTCAATGAATACTGTTTCAAGATCACAAAGTCCAGATCACGAAGCCCTCCAGTTATTTAAAGTCAGTTGGTAAATCTTACTTTCATTTTAGACCGCAATCCCACATCTCTTGTAAGAGAATTTTCATTGTAATTACAAAGGGACTAATCACTCCACATGGATCAATAAATCTCCATTTGGTCAGTTAGTGTTTCTAGCACCAGTGGAATCCCTAGCATTTCTCAAATCCAATTTAATTTTATCCTCATTCAGATCCCACTTCAATCACAAGACGCCTGTCCCTTGTCTGAAATCAAATTTTCCTTATATTATTTGTTTTCATTCCAAAGCTTACATAGTTCTGGACAATTAGTTTTTAATTTTCTCAGATAAAATCCTGCTGCTTTTAGTATCTCTATTGCCATAGAGATTAGCTGATATGTATCTCAAGCATTACTGGCTCCCATAACATACATCGGCAGCATAAAGACAAGAATTTTACATGTCATAATATTTTGGGTGAAACTGTTTAAATTTCTTAATGTGAAATATCAAAGATAAGCCAGAAAAAATGTTTAAGTTGTTAAACCTAATAGGAGATGCTTTAAATGAAGAATTGGAGTTGAATAATCACCTACCTCTTCTAGTAACCATAAAAATTAAGAAATTTTCTATCTTTCCCACAATTTCTGTCATAAGAAAATCTTTCTCAAAATTTCCATGAAATGCAACTTGGTTTTCTCAAAATTTAAGAATTGCATCTAATAAATTTGCATAAAGATTTAAGCCCTGATTCTATAAACTCATTTAAAGATGTATTATTTTCAATTGCTTTGCTGCTACAATCACTGGCAATTCTAACTTAAGTCGTTTCTTTATCATCCCTGATTACCGCTGTCTGGAGCATAAAATATCCTGAATTTTTATCCTCATTTACACATTTTTCCACAATTGATGCGATATAATTTGTTTGATATTTTAATTGATCCATTATAATTTGTTTATATTGGTCATAAATTTCTTGGTTTTTTATTAATTTGTGCTTTAGCAAATCAAAACACCAGTTTTCAATCTCAATATTAGAGTTGAGATAATACCAACTGCAGGTTCCATATTTTCTTTCTATATTAATCTATAGACATACCCTTCCACATTAAATCCCAGAGAATTGTCATATTTTGCAATCAGTTGATTTTTCACTTTTATAAAAGTTTTATTTTTCAGACTGGAAATCTTCTATCTCCCTAAATTTTTTCAAATTGCACAGTATTAAAGAACCATCCATGAGTAAACATACATTTTCATAATTTTCAGTCAATTTATTACTTCCTTCCACTCCTGCCAGCAACTAGCTAAAAAAAATTAATTTCAGTTATGTTTTCATTTTACTCTCCTCTCTCCTCTCTCATCATAAGCAATGTCCCAAAATGAATCACACCCCATTAGAATTTTGGTCTGTCAGTCGTCCGAATATGAATCAGCCAAATTTAATCCCTTTTCTTTCAACGCATTGCGAATAGACACATCTGGAATTTTTAAGGACAAATTAGAGATACTTTCAGTTAATCCATACAATTGCAAACTTTGATGCTTATAGCAGAGTGTTAATGAAACAGTTCCAAATTCTTTCTCACATGTTATTTTTTATCCAAAAGCCAAAATAGCTACCCATTCATAGTGTAATGGTGTTAATATTAATTCTTTTATCAATTGATATCACATGAAGCTTCTATGGTTGCTACTATCTAAAATAAGATTAGTTAAAACACATCTTTTATCTGAATATGCTAAAACTGTGTATGTTTTTAGAAGGCCCTTTTTTTATACAAATATTACTATGAGACACAGATTTATTCTTGTCATATTTATCAGAAGTAGATTATGAGTCATTTGAAACAGCTTCACTCTCAACATACTTCTTAGAATCTCTCATTGTAGGAATAATGGGCTTATTTTTTCTAATTGACTAATGATGAAATTTACTAAAACATAATTAATGTGCAGCCTTTGCTTTACATTTGTGGGACAGGTGATATTTTTAAAACAGCATCAGCATTCAATCTTTAGCTTATTTATTCTTTTTTCTAAAATCCAACAATTTGCAATTTATAGAATCGTGATGATCATAACAAAATGAACATTTTTTTTTGGTGTGTGTATTTAATGCTGAAATGATTGATATACTTTTGGACTTTGAATATGTTTTGTGATAATTGTGACCATTTTGATAATTTTATGAAAAGGATAGTTTTGTTTTAAAATTTTTGTTTGAACTTGTCACAGTTTTGGCTATTTTCTCAAACGTGTGATGATTTCTGAAACCTCACAGTTCATTTCCCCATTTCATTTTCTGTGAAAATTTAAAATCAAATCTTGTGTTAACTTCATTGGATTCAATAAATACCTAATTGAGACTTCTGTAACATTTAATGAAATAAATTAAATAAGAAATTTTTTTAATTTACTTCTATTTTATCATATGATTAACATAAACCTTTAACATAAGAAACAGTTTTCAAGAGCTCGAGGTTTAATAATTTTATCATGTAAGAATATGTAATAGAATCAGAGACATGAACCATAATTTTTTCTCATTTAATTCAAAACCACCAACAACATTAGACACAGGGGCAGAACAAAAAAAAAAAAAAAAAAAAAAAAAAAAAAGATTTTTAAATGCTGGAAATTTTAAATTTTTGCAAGAGAATTATTTGAACTGACTGTGCTGTCAAAACAATTTAAGAATTTCATAAATCTGCTATAATCACCGAATTTTTAGCATAGGTAATTTTAAAACTGTTACGGTATTTTCCAAAATACTAGACGCATTGTGTATTGAGTTCGCTGAACTTTTTTATGCTTTTTATTCCTTAATTTTTCTGTTTAGTTTAATCTTAGTAGACAATATTTTGTCATCATATTCTTCCAAACCTTTAATTTTTTTCCTGGATCATCTATGAGTGGTTCTACCTTTAAATCATGGCTTTTTAGAATCAGTTTTTTTCGTTTGTTAAAGTTCCAGCACTCTGATAATGAAACTAAGTCTTCGACAACTTCGTTGAGCTTTTGATTTCTTTTAGCAAGCGTAGTAACACTGGTATGAATGTTACTTCTCTTTTCAACTATTTTGTAAGTTCAAAGCAACTTTAACTGCACATCCTGGAATACAGAAATTGGTGAAATATCCAAACTTTGTTCTTTTTAGAATTAAATATCCAACAATGGTCAATTACTTAACATATTCCAGTTCTGGACAAGGATGCATTAGTATTGCATCTTATGATTCAGTGTGAATAATGATGCAGGAATGCTCCTCAAATTAATGTATCAAAATTTATTAACAAAGATAATACTAATTAAATAACTGATGCTATGTCGTTAGGCTATCTCAGCCTTCCACATCTGACACACTTTGCATCTTGCTAGTCAGTAACTACTGAAGTATATAGAGCACCCTCTAACCAAATGGCATGGAAATTATGCACCAAAGGCTAAGTACATGCATACATTTATTTATTTTATGTGCATACATATAATGGAAATGACTTGACTGAATAAATGTGCATTTTACATTATATGGTATGTTAAAAGTGTGGTTGAATACCTTCTGTATACTTTATAAGTAATTTTAAAGCTATTTGTTTGCTTTATACAATTAAGTCTGCATACTTAAATAAGAAATGGAAGTATAAAATTTTTATTTAATTATGAGAAAAGGGTAAAATTAAATGGTTAAGTGAAAGATTTTTAAAAGTATTTATTTTTTGTTTTTTATTGCTATGTTTCTAATGCTCTAAAATGTCTGAAGAATCACTTTTTTTTTCAGAAAACATATGATGCTTTAACTGGTGTCACTCAATTGAAATCAGGTTGGATATCAAAAGCAAGTGCCATACAGAGAAGAGGCAGAGCTGGTCGTTGTCGACCAGGCTTGTGTTATCATTTATACAGTCGACTGCGTTTCAACAATTTTCAGAAATTTCAAGTTCCTGAAATTCTCAGAGTTCCTATTCATGAATTATGTTTGCAGGCAAAACTTCTTGCTCCACCTAATGCACCAATAGCTGACTTCTTGGCAAAGGCACCTGATCCTCCACCTTTTATGGTTACTAGAAATGCAGTAACTTTACTGAAGGTGATTATCGTTTGTATATAACAATTACAAAATTTATATATATATATGTGTGTGTCTTTTATATGACATCTGTATATTTGAAATTAATGTATGTAATTTCTTTAAAATTGCATCAACATTTTCCAGTCTGTGTATGCTTAGCTGATCTTGAGCATCTCATTTCTTTGTAACTACTGATGCTTGAGCAAAGTTTTAAAATCTTTTAATTAATTTCCATATATGTGACATTTATGTGTAGTTGGTACAAAAATAATTCTTGTGTGCTGATTTTTCAAATGAAAAATGCAGAGTTCAGCGTAAAACTATTTTACCCCCCCTTTTTTCCCACATTTTTATACTTTTCTCATGCATTTCTCAACAGACCATTGATGCTCTTGATCCTTGGGAAGAATTAACAGAACTGGGATTACATCTGCTTGATTTGCCAATTGAACCAAGGCTTGGAAAAATGGTGTTATATTCTGTAGTTCTAAAGTGTTTGGATCCTGTACTTACTATTGTTTGTTGTTTGGCATACCGTGATCCATGTAAGCATAATTATTTTGTTTTCTATATTCACTTTTAAATTTAGTGATGTTCCTTTAGAAATAATAACTTTTATATCACTATTTTTTAATTTGAAATTTAAAACTCTAAATAAATGTTTTAAATTATTTTAGGATGAAACTTACTATTAGCGTAGTTAAATTAAATATTTTGATAGAATGCCTTATTTGTGGCAATGAACTAATACTAGTATATTTAAGCAAAGCTTTTACAAATTTTGAAAAAATACAGATTTACTTGCATTTATGAGAAATTCTGTTTTAAAAATAAAGTATCCTGTATGTTTTATGAAAGCTATGTTTTACAGTAAAAGTATACTTAAATAACTATTAAGGAATCTTGTGTAATATCTTTGGAAGCATTACTCTTCTTAAAGTGTTCAGACAATAAATGTGTGTGCATCCAAATGAAGCTGAATGAAATTAACAAATGATAGCTTACTACAACTTCTGTTTGTCTTGGCTGATTCCAGTTCAGTGAAAGAAACTTTTGGCATGTGCGAGTAATCTCTTGATCTGAATGAAATTGACTGGCAAATGGTATTTAACTTGCAGTCCATTGCATTTTAGCAGTCCATTGAGGATGTACAGTGGTTGTGAGTTGTCCATCAACTGGATGAAGGCTGTGCAAAAAAGTGTTTGAGGCAAAAACTTAAATTTCCAATTTTTGTTTAAGTGTGCACTGAAGCATTTGTTACTTTCAATAATATCATTTCATCAAGAGAGATACAACAAGGATATGTATTTTGCCAACAAGATCTCATCAAGTCATATATTGCACACTGCCACTGCTTTGCTAAAAAGGAGTCCAAGTTCTGATCTGGGTCCCAAATTTGCTTGATCTGAAATTCTATCAAGGATCAGTCCAGGTCCTGAAGATAGAATTGTAATGTTGCAAATCATGAGGGAAAGCTCGATTGAAGGCCTTTATCCAAAAAGCTTGGGTCACCATTTCGGATGAAATTTCCCATGCCATGTGAAGGCAAGGCCAAGGCATATTTTTGCCATTATATTTTTAAAATGAAAGAACTGTGAAGTAGTCAGTAAATGTGAAAGCTTAGAAAGTATCGGCTGGTTGCTTCTTTGTTCCAAGAATTATAATTCCATGCATCTGTCTGGATAACTATTAAAATTTTTTTTTGAGGATAATAACAGCTACTCATGTGATATGCAAAATTTGCTGTTGCCAGAAAAGTAGTTTAAAACACTAATGATACAATAATTAACTGTGTTTAAGCATTCTTTAATCAAACACACAACTTTTAATTTTTCATGTCTCAAAAGTGCGACTTGGGATATGTATTAGATTGATATATAGCTTTGTTCTAATATAGGTATTTTGACACAAAATTGGACACAAAATGACATGCCAATTCTTTCCATATTTTGATTCTACGACTCAAATTATGCCAAACTGTCAAGTTCTGTAAAAATTCCCCAAGTAGATTTTAAAAAATTTTAGCTCCTCAATGTTAATTGAATCTGATATATATTTATTAGTATTTCTCTCTTTTTTTTTTTAAATTAAACTTGAGCCATTTTTCCAGAATTCGAAATTTAGGCTTCATGCAAATGTAATTCGTACATTTTTATGATTTATGATTAAAATTTGTATTTTTAAATAGTTTTTATAAATTTTTTGGAAACAAAATTGTATTATAACCTACAGAATTTTTAATATCATCTCAAAATAGATGTATTTTTAGGCATATCTGCAAAAAAATTAGAGTTTTTATTCAAAATTTTATAAGATGTACATGAATTTACATATTGGAGCATTTTGAAATTTGGCATCTTTTTTTTTAGTGATAATAATGCCAAATGATAATATGCACTTTTTAAAATTATTTGAAAGTATGAAGGATGACTATTTTCTGCTCGTTTACAATGAAAAAAATATAATAGGAAAATGGGTTGTAAGTTAAGAAGATTGCCAAGTAAATTATTCTTGGCAAAAACTGAACAAAATACGGCAAAATAAATGTTTGAATTTCTCTATAAATTTCGTAGCAAATTTTACAAAATTCAATATTTAGGCATAATTTGAGTCGTAAAATCGAAATATAGAAGAAAATTGGCATGTCATTTCAGAAAAAGTCTGATTTTGTGCCAAAATACCTATGTTGGAATAATATATCTAATATCTACATATAAATCTAATATGTATCCTAAGTCGTGCTTTCAAGACATGAAAATGCAATTTCAATTTAGTCAATCAGCCCAGTAGAACATGAGATAGAATTGACTTTTTTTTGGGGGGGGGGGAACAGAGTATATAAATTTCCTTAAAAAAGTTAACTTTAATTTAGTATTGGAAATAATAATACATTCACTTGGGAAAGAATAGCTGTAATGATACACTGAGTAAAATTTAAATTTCAGGCACACAAAATTGTTAGAAAAATGGGTACTTTTCTGTTTCGCCGGCGCAAATCTCGCCAAGCAGACTTTATTGGCGACAACATACAGTATACATATAAAAAATATTTAAAAAATATTAGTTCTAAGAATTCTTTTAAAAAAAGAAGGCATAAATATTTTAATATCACTTAAAATTTTATAAAAAGCCAATAAATAAAGACAATAAATTTGTAAAAAGACATTAATTTAAGAATTTACTATGCTTTCTTGGTTCAACATCCTGATTCGCCAGTTCATATCACGTGACCCCGAGCGATCTCATCTCACGTAAACTACTCTACAAAAATCTAATGCTCTCAGTAATTATCTACATTCATTTCAAGTTAAATCTTAATTTGGAACACAAGTTTAAATGCAAGAAGTATTTCAATTCGTACGAATAGCTTACTCAGAAATTATGTAAAACTGCAGTGCTTTACTTCGTTAATGCATTCTCATTAGAATGGATGAATTTAACCCTTGACTTTACCTTTTCTATATTTTCGGCTTCGGATAAGCGCTGTGATTGCATCCCAATTGACTTAATTACCGAAAATGGCCTTAGACATAAACTGAACTATCTGATAAAAATTCTATGTATTCTATATGCCAGTATTGTAAGAAACAACCAGTCTGATAAGAAAAAGCTGCGACTTGTTTTGAAAATGATGCGTAAAAGGTTACCAGCGAGAATATTCCGTTTGGCATCAGTTGTACCATTATTGGTGACTTTATCGCTTGCGCCGGCAAAATGGGAAAAGTACCGAAAAATGTATAATGTTGCCTGTATTTAATGTTGAAATGAAAAACAACATAAACTTTAAGAAAAGGAATTCAGTATTATATTTTAATTTATTTAAATGTATAAAATACTTTTAATAAGAGGCATGATGACTTGAATAGCTGTTTTCATATGTATATTATGCAGAAATTATATATATTTTAAAACATAACAGTGTGTTCTTTCTGCCATTATTATAAACAACATTTTCTTGCTGCATAGGATTGCTATTTTATTTCTTTTTACCTGTAAAATTGTCCATATTCTCCTTAAATTATATTTCTGAATGATTTTTGGTTTTTATTAATTAGATTCATCATTTAGATCAGAAAAGGGAGATAATGATTTTCTGGTATTAATCATTATTGATCCCTTAACTATTCTTTAATTTTACTAAAAATTGTTCTGATTTTTTTAAATTATTTTTTTTTTAGTGGATAGATTATATTTCATTAAACAATCATCAGAATATTTCAGCTTCAGTTCTGAATTTTAATTTTGATTTCAACCTTCTCAGTTTAATAGCCTCTCATTTTCTTTTCTTTTTCTACTGATTTATCTTAATAATACCGAAATTTTTATTTATTGATTTATTTAAATATTTGTTTAAGCAATGATATTCTATAAAAGAGCACCGAATAATATTATTCTTTAAAGGGGAGAGATCAATATTAGATGCTTTCAAAATGCATTTTGTTTGAAATTCTTAAATCTAAATATTAAATAATTTAAAAGTTAGTATTATCTTTCCAAATTTGATTCACTTTATTTTTCTGAAAGAGTAATTGTGGTTCTAGAATTAAAGCATCCTTTCTTTCATACTTACTCACCCCCATTTATCAAAATGTGCTACTTTCATTTTGAACTTTCTAGTCATGTCAAACTTATATTCATTCTGCTCTATAATACTTCAGAATGAGTGAAAATTTAGGTTGAAACAGAATGATAGTGAGTTCAATATATATATATTTTGTCTTCTGTGTTACATTCTGTAACTACTCCTGGTGATAAGAGTTAGAATAGCATTCAATTACTAGCTCTACTTATTAAAAAAAGATATGATGTATTTATTTGTACACCATACAGCAACATAATGCTTTGTTTAACCTTATAACAGGATATAAATATTTTATAGCATTGTAAGTAAAACTTCATGAATAAATTTTGTAATATTTTATATAATTGTCTTAAAGATTTAATAAGATTTCAAATTTTTGTAGTTCTTTTACCATCTGAACCTGGCCAGAAAAGAGCGGCATATATGGTTAAGAGGAAATTTGCTTGTGACACTTACAGTGATCATATGGCATTACTGAGAGCGTTTCAGGTAATGAAATAATTTCATTTTTTATAAGACATATTGAATATAAACTTTTTATTTTTATTTTTTATTTTTTTATTTTTCTGGGGCAAAAAAGAAGAAAAGAATTTAAAACATTTTATTGCATTTATAGGATTTTTTGAAATTAATTAATTATGAATTTTAAATTTTGGTGTTTGTGAATTTTTCAGCAGCTTAATGCACGCAAAGACTAGGCATTTTTATATTTTGTTTAAAAAAATTTTTTTTATACACATATGCATATAAATACACTCATGTCCATAAATTAAGGATAATACAAAATCAGGCAAAGGAAGAGTTAGAAGCAAATCAAATTTGACTTATTTGGAAGCTTATTTATTAAACAAAAGGTAAAAAACAAAAAAAGATGCTATATGTTTGATATTATTAAAAAAATTAGCGATTTTTTTTCCCTGGAGCAAAACAAAAAAACCTATTTACAAAAAACCAATATTACATGGTTGGTATGATTGTTAATACATTGTATGTCTGCCAGACGATGCAATACAGTCCATACAACGCCTAGGCATGCTGAGTATCAAATTATCGATCTGATCTTGGGGGATATTACACCACTCAAAAAGCAATGCTCTCCGAAGTTCCGGTAGACATGTAGGAGGAGGTTGACGGTCTGCAACTCGTCGGCCAAGCATGTCCCATACGTGCTCTACTGGATTCAAGTCCGTTGAGAATGCTGGCCAGTCCATACGGGTGATATCCTCCAATTGAAGGCATTCACTTACGATGTTTGCACGGTGAGGACGGGCGTTGTCATCCATAAACACAAATTGTGCGCCCATGGCGCTTCAAAACAAACGTACATGTTGTTCCAGAATGACGTCCCAATAAGATTTGGCTCGTCATGGTCCCAATTTGAACATGCAGGTTAGTTCTGGAACGCAGAATAATTCCACCCCAAACGAGCACTCCTGCACCACTGTAACGGTGTCGTTCAATGATGTTTTCTTGGTGGTAACGGGTACCTGGAGCTCTCCATATGAAAGTCCAGCGAGAATCAGACTGCAAGCTAAACCTGGACTCGTCGAAAAACATCACACAAACCCACTGTTGCGGTGTCCACAATGCATGCTCTCTACTCCAGGCTAACCGCAGGCGACAGTGAGTTGCAGTAAGTGGAATGCATCTGACAGGTCTAAGAGCATATAGACCAATCTGCCCTAAGCGTCTGTACACGGTCTGCCTTGAAATTGTCATACCAGTGACTGAAGAGAGCTGATGAGACAGGTCTGAGGCTGTGCTCTGCCTGTTTCTTTTGGCAGTAACTGCCAAATACCGGTCCTCATTCGGCGTTGTAACTCTGGGGCGACCTGCACTGTAACTTCTACTCACATTACCATCATCTTGGAATTGCTGCCAAAGCCTGGAGATGACACTCTGGGCAATTCCTAGTTCGTCTGATACTTCTAGTTGGGTACGCCCACATTCCAGACGGCTGATAATTCTACCATGTAAAAAATCATCCAAATGCATCCTTTGTGTCATAACTATTCAATTATTGCACTAAAATGCTTATAAAGTGCCTGCGAACAATTTTACTTCTTTGCCTGTATTCCTTATATATCACTCTCTTACACTCTCGTTATTGTGACATACCATTGGTGTCATCTGGTTACTTCCTGAAATTTGCATATGATTCTTGAAGATGTGTGTAGTGATTTTACAGGTGATATATTTATTTTAGTGTTCGCTTTCCGCGTGACTCCGAATTATCCTTAATTTATGGACATGAGTGTATATATAACACATACATTCAAGTACAGTCAAAAGTCGTTAATTCGGACACCCATAATCCGGAATGATCTATAATACGGACATCAAAGCTACAAACTTTCTGCGCTGACGCATGCGCATAGGCGTTACGGCTGTGCATAATACGTTTACGCATGCGCCTTTAATGTATAGCGAACGGTATAAGCTAAAATTATCTAATTATCTATTTCAGTTAATGTTGCAGATTGCATTGTTCCTTAATCTTCAAATTGGATCTGGCTTATTATTTTTTGCAGACTGTTAGAGCAATTTTATAAAAGTAAGCTTGAACTTTCGATTATGTCGAATAGAATTTCCGATGCTGGAGCTCCCAAATGTCCATAAATTAAGGATAATACAAAATCAGGCAAAGGAAGAGTTAGAAGCAAATCAAATTTGACTTATTTGGAAGCTTATTTATTAAACAAAAGGTAAAAAACAAAAAAAGATGCTATATGTTTCTACAAAGCAAAAGCATGTTCCGATGTCCATCAAACAAAAAGTGGAATTGCTGCAAAAAATGGATAAAGGCATATCCTTTATTTCTCTAACCATTGTAAAATCTGTTAATCAATTTCACACTGCTCTGCAGGGGGGGGGGAACGCAACGGCACGCAATGAATTGGAAGTTGATTTGTCAGCACTATCCTTATCTTCAGGGCAGATGTTTTTATTTTATTTGGTTTATAATTCCTTACTAAATGTAGTATTTCATCTCGATGTACTCCATCTTTGATATGATTTAAATCAAATTCCTTGTCATTATAATTCGCTTCCAATAGTGAAGAAGGTGACACAGAGGTTATTGAAAACAAAAAAATTTTGATTCACAAGTTAGTCGGTATTCTCAGCACAGCAATTATGGGACTTGAACAGTGAAACTTTGTAACTGAACAAGAAATTATGTCTGTTTATAGAATTAAAGAGAAAGTATTATCACATAAAATGAAGCAACTTAAAAAACTTACATTGAAAGAAATGTTTAATAAAGGAAACAAATAAATATTAAGCTTTTTTTTTTGTAAATTTTGATACCCTTTAGATCATAATTGTTCTTTATTTCATAAATTACGGTTTCATATTTTTAATTTTAGAATTTCTGCATGCCATCTTACCAGATTTAAACTGATGATGTATAATCCGGAAAAATCGATAATCTAGAATCGCCAAAGTCCTGATGAGTTGTATTAACCACTTTTGACTGTATATATAAAATATATTTATAATAATTGTTTAAAAGAATAAATTGAATTTAAATACAAATTAAATTAATTCTTTGCGCCATTGCTGCAAGGAATTAAATTTAAAATTTAACAATCATGTATATATGTAAAAAAGTAAATTTAAAGTTAAAATAATTAAAAAAATTTAAAGTCAAAATAATTAAAAAATGTGCAAACATATAAAAGATTTAATTTTTGAACTAATCTACAATATCATTTAAATTCAGATAGCACAAGTAAATCAAGTACAAAACCAAACCATGAAAATAAATTCACAATTTAGCAAATTAAAATTAATCTAAAAATTCCTTAAAAAATGTCCAAAAAGAAATACTAATAAAGTGGTACCTTGAGAAATTAGCAGTTAAAAATGAAAGGTCTAAAAGGAAAATACCAATAATGAAGTAATTTGAGAAATATGCAGAAACCAATGCATTTTAGAAACCCTTGTCTGCAGAAACCTCCCCATCTCGAATATGCATATAAATCAAAAAGAAACTAAAAAGGAACTAGACATAATATATAAAAACCAATAAGAAACTAAAAAGAACTAATTCATAATTTATATAAAAAAAAACAAATATATACTTAAAAAAATAATTTCATATCTAGAAAATACTTAAATACTACATAAAAAATACCTGAAAAATACTTAAAAGCAAGTAAATAGTAAGTTTTAATTCTAACTTACCTACCATAAAGCGTTGGGGTCTGCAAAAGTATTTCCTAAGTGATATAAGTGTGTTCTGCAAATAATATAGATGGTGCTAATGTAAGTAAAGTTGAGTGCCAAGCTGCTATCTTTGTTTATTAAAAATTTTGTAAACTTTAATTAAAAATTTAAATAATATAAATCTAGAAAAAATCAATGAAAAAAATCAAAGAAAAAAATTATGTAATTCAAGTTTTAATTTTAACTGACCATTTATTTATGGTAGGGAGTTTAGTAGCTGAGCCAATCAAGAGATGTAAGTTTGCTCTGCAAATATCATAAAAATAGTACTCTAATTGAAGTAGAGTTAAGTGGTAATTGTGAATTAATAAATGTAAACTTGTTTGTAAAGTTAAATGTGTGTTCTGTTGCGAAATTGTGTAAATGCAATTAAGTGAAAAAAAATTTTTTTTGTGAAAATTCCAAATTAAAAATTAAAAATTAATAATTAAAAAGTAATAAAGTAAAACTGAAAAGTTTTAAAATTTAAAAAAATTTAAAGTAAAATTTTAAATTAAAAAAAGTCTTAAAAGTCTTAAAAAATTCCTCAAATTTTTTCAAGTAAAATTTAAATTCTGAAATGAATTCCTTTAAAAAGTTTTTATTTATTAAAATTAAAGAAAGAAAATGTAAGTTAAAAAAGAAAATTCCCATAAATTTCCCAAAATTTCTTAAAAAATGTTTATTAAAAGCTAAATTTAAAGAAAGAAAATATTGAAACTTTTAATAAACTTGATTTCAACTGGTAGATCAAAACTGTACTAAATACTGGCATATCAAAACTTTACTAAATACTGGCTAAAAGTATGGAAAATAGAAGAAGATTAAAATCTTCACTCAGTTCGGGCTATAATTGAGACTTTTGAAAAGAGTTAGCCCTTTATTAGTAAAAGGAAAGAATACAGTATTGATTAAATATACATATTTACAAATTTATTTACAAAAAAAATTTAAAGATAATTCCTTTACTCTTCTGTATCCTCCATTACCCTCCAGCTAAGGTTTAAGGTAATATTATCATACCATAAAGAGCCAAAAAATTATAAAGTAAAGTTAATGCCAGCCTTTTTAATATATAAATTAATAAATTTTGGTGGTACTTAGTTATCAAGTTGAACACTTGTTCAAGTTGAACATTAATTAACTTTATTATTTCTTCCTTTAAATCTTCTATTTCAGTACATATATTTTTTATTCTGATTATTTGGCTAGCAAACGTGTTTTCTATTACTTTTCTAGAGATATTAGAGTTCCAATTAATTAGTTTAATAGTAGGAAAATGGAAATTCCTTCTTTTATCATATAATTTAATTTTGCTGTGTTTAATAATTAGCAGGTCAAGGTATTCAATAATATCTTGATTCGTATTCGTTTTATTAAGTGTTAAACTATTTGGGTAAATTTTGAATTGTTCAAAAGCCGAATTATTATTGAAAGTTATAATATCATCTATGTATCTAAATGTATGTGCAAATAGCTTTAATTCATTCTTATTTAAACTTAGTTGGAATTTATATTCATAAGTAAAAAGAAATAGGTTACATATTTGTGTAGAACTGTTTGCTCCCATAGGAATTCCTCTCACTTGCTGAAAGATCTTATTATTGAATTTAATGTAGTTATTAAATAATACACAATTCAGGTAAGTATTCCATCTTTCAATACAAAGGATGTCAAGTATGTCAGGAAAAAGTTGTGGGAGCTGCTTTAAACTAGTAAAAATTTCTTCTAATGGTAGAGAAGTATAAAGGTTTTTCAAAGTCATAGCAGTTAATGTTCTTGATTTCTAAACTTTTAAATCTGCTGAGAACTGGAGCATTATTATAAATAATCCAACTATAGTTGTGTAGTTTGTTAACGAGTTGTTGGATTAAATTAAATTTTTTTTAAAGTTTAATTGCAAATATGTAATCTCTATTCTTTTTATAATTATTTGTACCATCAGCAATAAATCTAAATTTGAGTGGTGATTTATGAAATTTTGGGAGAGCATATAGATTTGCTAATCTATTGTAGTTAGATGGTTGTGATTTATTTACTAATGGATTATTGAGTATATTATCTCCTTTGAGAAAGGTAGTAGAATTTTAGCTTAACAAAGTAACTTTTAAGCATTTAAAAATGAATCTTTAAAATATGTTTAAAATGAAACATCAAATATGAATCATGAAAAAATTAAAAATGGAAATTATATATATATAAAGAGAGAGAAAAATTACAATGTAATCAATGTAATGTTGGCTTTTTGACCAGGTGTAAGTATGAGTAGTAGGTCTGTTTTACATAAAATACCTATGTAATTTTTTTTATTTATTTTATTGTAAATTAAAAAATAAAAAGCAAGTAGTAATAAACATTTTACATAGCTTTACGTTTCATATTCATTATACATCTGGAAATTTTAGAGTAACTTAATATTTCATCTCTGTATGTTTTATTTTAGAGCAGGGAGTGCAGGAAGGAATTTAGTTGGTATATTTTAAAACAAGGAACAAACGAAAATTAAAACATGAAAATTACAGTATTATGACTTAAAAGGTATTTTATGCACTTTTAATAATAGTATATGAGAAAAACATTTAGCAAATTCAATACTCTGTGTTAGAAAGCAATTGTTTCACTATGAGTTCACTAATAGCAAAAAGGGAGAAAAAAAACTGTACAGACTTGTTCTTATGTCAGGTAATGCCATCTAGAAATAGAAAAAGTAAGCTAAAATAAATATGCAAGATGGGTACCACATATATGCAAATCATGTTGCACAAAAAAAGTGTTACTGATATGATGTACAGGGCAAAAATGTTAAGCAGGTTAGCTCCTTTCTTGATCTTTTTTCATTGTTCTTTGAGAAAAATTCGCCAGGTTTCATTGAACAGATAGAGAGAAAAAAAAGGAATTTTACTACAGAAATAAGGTCTACTGGAAAAATCTGTCTGTCTGGGAAGGGAAAGAAAATAATACTACAGTCAAAAGTCATTAATTTGGACACCTATAATCCGGACCTCAAAGCTACAAACTTTCTGCGCATGCGTCTCGTTGACACATGCGTATGACGTGCGTGCGTAAGACCTTTATGGCTGCGAATATGCTTGTGCGCATGCTCATAAAACGTTTACGCATGCGCTTTTAATGTATAACGGATGGTGTAAGCTAAGCTAAAATTATCTAATTCAGTTAATGTTGCAGATTGCGTTGTTCCTAAATCTTCGAATTGGATCCGGATTATTATTTTTTGCAGACTGTTAGAGCAATTTTATAAAAGTAAGCTTAAACTTTCGATTATATCAAATAGAATATCTTATATATATTTGTTAATATGTAAAGGATCTAAAGCGAAAGCATGTTTCGAAATCCGAAATCTGTTTATCAATTTCACGCTGCTCGGCGGGGGGAACGCCGCGGCGCGCAATGAATTGGAAGTTGATTTGTCAGTGCTATCCTTATCTTCAGGGCAGATGTTTTTATTTTATTTGGCTTATAATTCCTTACCAAATGTAGTATTTCATCTCGATGTACTCCGTCTTTGATATGATTTAAAACAAGTTCCTCATCATTATAATTTGCTTCCGATAGTGAAGAAAGTAACAGAGGTTATTGAAAACGAAAAAATTTCGATTGACAAATTAGTCGGTATTCTCGACACAGCAATTATAGGACTTGAACAGCGGAACTTTGTAACTAAACAAGAAATTATGTCTGTTTAATAGAATTAAAGAGAAAGTATTATCACATGAAACTAAGCAACTTAAACAACTTACATTGAAAGAAATGTTTAATAAAGTAAACAAATAAATATTAAGCTTTTTCTTTTTGTAAATTTTGATACCCTTTAGATCATAATTGTTCTTTATTTCATAAATTACGGTTTCATATTTTTAATTTTGTAATTTCTGCATGTGTAAGATGAATCATAGAAGATGTATGCAACATTGTAACAATGTGCATGCAGAAATAATATATGCATTAATTTCATGAATTATTTTAAATATAAATGTCGTTAAATTTGTGTTAAATATAAAATAAATTAAAAATTCAGGCTTCAGGGTGTGCATATTTGGGTATAGAACTATGCGAGTTTAAAATTTTGTAGCTCTAGATGCCACTCTTTCCACAATGCAAGGATTTCAGAGATTCTTCGTTTTTTAATGATAAGGATGAAAGCATTTTTTCGTCATTTTATTTGGTCATGTTCATTTTTGTAGCAATTTATGAATATCTCTTTTTGGTAAATATTCATAAATTTATACAAAAGTGCTTTCTTTATGGTTTTCTTACCTATTATGTCAATAATATTAATAGAAATATAAATAATTTCATATTATCTCTTATCATTTAAGATGTGAAATAAAATTTGTGCAATGATTAAAACTGTTATTTTATTTTTAATTTTAAAGGTGAGAAATTCAGACAAAATGTTTTATAATCAGTTTATTTGCTAATCAGTCAATGCATCAATTCAATGTATTTTTGTAGTTTACATTCCTTACCTGTAAGCATAAATGTCATTGGTGATTATGTTTGTTGCAAATGAAGAAATGTAAGGTGTTTGTACTTTTAAGCAATGCATTGGTAGCAAGCTCTGTTGCATATCTAATTTTTTTTGTTTAATATTTTGGATATCATACCACAGTGTTTTTAACAGAAGCTTTCTTTACATTTTGTTGTGATTCTCATTAATGTTATAATATACCTATTAATATGTTTAATCATAACTTTTAGGCATGGCAGAAGGCCAAAGCTGAAGGCCATGAACATAGCTTTTGCTCTAGAAACTTTCTTTCTGCTGCTACAATGGAAATGATAGTCGGCATGAGGTCACAGTTATTAGGGCAGCTCAGGGCATCTGGATTTGTAAAAGCCCGTGGAACAGGCGATATCCGTGACTTAAATAGCAATTCTGAAATATGGGCTGTTGTTAAAGCAGCACTTTGTGCTGGAACATATCCTAACTTAATAAGAGTTGACAGAGATCGTCAACAATTTATAACGCAGTAAGTTTCCTTTATATAGAGAGATTTTGTTTTTAAACTGTGTAATTAACCTTGTGAATTAGACTTCTGATTGTGAATTTTTTTATGGAATATTTCTTTACTTATTAGAAATAATGTTTTTTAAATTTGTTTTTGTTCTTATAAGTATGTGGTTAAAATGCTGAATTATTCACTGTATTACTATTAACGCCTGGAAACCCGTTCCAGTGTGAATAGTACTATTCCTACATTATCAGTACTTGTTGTTGACCAATAAAGGGATTTGTTAGCTCATAGTTTACATGTATACCAAATACTGGTATCAAAGAGAATGTATGATGTGAATTAAGAGAAGCTGAATCTTAGCTTAAGTATTTTGGATGACCATTCAGTCATTCCATTCATGAGATCCATCACCAGTGCATTCCAGAAAAATTCCAGAAAGTAAGAGTCAACAGTGTAGTGAGATGTAAGTAAAGGAACTATAAAACTCTTTCCTGGCTTGGAAAGCCAAAAAATTGACAGAATTGATTACTGATGCTCCAACTTGTGCCAAGTCAGACTGGTAGGTCTTATTAGAAGCTGTAACTGTAGTTTTTTCCTGGCTTTAGAAAGTGAGGCCACCTCTCATTACCATCCAGTGAGAAGTGGATTCCATTGGATTCTACAGATAAACTGTAGCATATAAATCAAGGGTCATTACATGAAATGCTGCTTGTCAACTACAGTAAAATGCCTAACCAGTAAAAACTGAAACAATGGGACAATTTGGGAGTAATGAGTCATGCTGTATATTGTTGGAGAGTCATGTGCATGATGATTGCTAAGGAAATACTTCTTGCTGGATTGTATTAGCCCCATTATAAAATTTAGTGAAAGAGGAATTCTTGTGTTAGTCTGTTTTTATTGTTTGGATCATGGTGTTCACTAACCTTTGCACATAGAACTTTTAATGCTTTCCGGGCAAGTCTATTCTGCCTACTTTGAGGCAACAGATTGGCACATATTCTTTGAGCATTATGATAGGACCCATTCAAAAAGGAAAGATCATCACCGAATGGTTTGACAAAATGATAATGAATGAATTCAGTCAAAACTCTGTTCTTGTTCCGATATAGCATCTTTGAAATAAATTGGAGAACTAGTTGTGTTTTATACCAAATTGTCCCTAAATCACTGCAAAAGTATTTACTATGCACCTAACTACCTGGAGATATTTCCAAAACCTTATTAAATAAGTGTAAAGTAAATTTAAATAAGTCTTCTGTGAAAGAAAGAGCCTGCAATGGTAACAAATTCAGGACCTACATTGTTTTAACTCAATCTGAGCTCAGAATAAATATTTATGAGGTTTACTATTTAAACTCCATAAAAAGAGTACAATCATTTTGCATTTTTATTTTGAAATTGATTGTCTATTGATTTCAAATAAAGATATGAATGATTTTAAGTTTTCTCATGAGTTAGGTTGTTTTATATTTTTATGCTCTCTTTGTGCATTTTTTAATTAAAAATTATAATATTTGATTTTTATTACATTCATTAATAAAGGAAAGAGACTAAAGTTAGATTTCATCATTCATCTGTTTTGAACAAGTTACCACTATCATCCAAGCAAACTGTGGCTCACATGCGTAAACAAATAGTTGCTGAGTTGCCTTGTGATTGGTTAATATATGAAGAAATGATGCGTACTGGCAGTATAGCACACGCTCAGTGCTGTACTCTTGTCACACCTATAACTGTTGCTATATTTTCTGGTCCAGCTCGTCTACCTTTGGATGCACTGCATGAACCTGATCAAGGTAAGTGATAATGTCACATAATTAATTTATTGCATTATTTATGTTTCTAAATGTCTGAAATTTATAATATTCATGTATTAATCATTCGTAAAGTGTAAAAATGAAAGGAATATTCACAAAGTTTTAATGATTTTAATAAGGTAATTCAAGTCACTATTTCAATTATGACTTTAATCAGTAATTGATTGAAAAACTCACTGCATAAAATTTTTTACATTCGAAACCATATTTTGCATTACCTGTTAGCTAATGCAAAGGAAAAAGTCATAAAATTTTTACTGGAAAAGTTTGCTGAACCTCAATTTTTAAAATATGTTACCGAGTTTTATATCTCAAACATTACTTTTCAGTGATCCACTACCTCAGGGTTTCCTAAACTTTTTTCAGTCGTGACCCCTTTTTATCACTGAGAAGTTTTTACGAAACCCAAGACCCCATAATATTTACAAAAATTTTGTGGGACTCCATAAGTATTCTGCAAATCCGACACATATGTGAGTGAAACTGTTAATTTTTTCACTTTACTGTATTATAGTATTGCAGTTTTAACTTTAATTTCTAATTTTAAGACAGAACAATGTGAAAATTTTAAATAAGTAACAGACGGAATGACAGCGTCACATGCGAAACAAGGAAAATGAACCTTTATATTATTATAAAAAGAATGTGTCAACACGTTTTCGTTCTTTTCTTTGTATGTATTGTCATATCTTTATCTATTTTCAGATGCATTGTGTAAAAATATTTGATAATTGTAAAATTTTTATGATAAGTTAAAGAAATATCAAAACTGTTAAATGTTTTGATAATCCCTGCTGCAGGTCCCACAACCCACAGTTTAAGAAACCCTGCACTACATCATGATAAAGCTGCACCAGCAATGACTGCATTAGATAATACAAATTGGTGACTATAAAAGAAATAAGTGTTACTGAAACTCTTAATTCACTTAAGAATTATCTGCTGCTATTAAAAGAATGTTTTCAAAATTCAGGAAATTTAGAAACAATTTTAGGATGTGCTCAAATTTAAAACTTGCATTTTTAAATTTAAAATTTATATTTTTCCTAAATGGAAATGCAGGGTAGCTCAAAGTGCACTACCATTTAAAAGCTGAATAACACTTTTATTGCTTTATTTAAATGATGTAATGTTTCTACATATGACAATAGAACATTAAGAAATTCTTTTGTTCCAATTATGGGAGATGATGATATGTAAATGGCCTCTATCAAATGCTTCACAACTGTGCATCCTTTCCAATGCATTTCCCATGACATGGATTAGCATGTCTACCTTCAGTGCATGAATTTCTGTTCCAATGTTTTCCTTCAGCTGGTGAACATTGAGGATGGCCCCAAAGAAAAAAAATTGGGATGATTAAATTGGACAAATTCACTGTCCAGATGAAATCAGCATTTCTTAAAATCATTTTCCAAGTATGTCTCTAAAGAGCTAGTCTGTCTCATTCTAAGGTATCCTGGGAATGCCAAACTTGTAAGGATAGCATTGAGTCAACATTTATGCATCATCTTATTGTCTGCTTTTCTCAGAGCTGTTTTCCTGGATTCATGTAGAACATAGTCTTATGATTCATGATAAGTCATGTACAGATCCCTGTAACTGGAAATGATGAAATAGGTTATCACCAATTTAAAGGGCAGATAGACTATATAACACTTGATAACTTACACTTGATAACTTACACTTGATAAGGATACGCGTATACTCTTTGACCGAGTACAGTGGGCCACTGATTTATAAAATTCTATAGCTTTTGGTTTTTCTTCAAGGGTTGGAATGTTAATATATAAAAGATTGTAGAGACATTAGGTATTTTTTTAAAGCAGTTGAGATGAAAAATGAGCAATGCTCTCACTGGGATTTGAACCACAGACCTCTCAAGTATGCTCGACGCGTACTCGAGGCAACCATGAAGTACCACTACACCATGAAGTCATGGTGTAGTGGTACTTCATAGTGTAGTGTAGACCACTACACCACTACACCATGAAGTGATGCTAAGAAGGCAGGAGAAATACCTTATATGGTAAAAAAAATTATGTGATAATGATTGTAGTACTATACCAAAAATGCATTACCAATATTAGGAATTTTTCAAAAGAGGCACAAAAACACTGTTGTTTGTCATATTTATTAGTTTAGTACAAAAAATACATAAACTATAAAAATGTAAACAATTTTTTATGTACTAAATATAAAGGAACAAATGTTATCAAATATTATTAATAAGAGCTGTAAAATAATAATTTATAATAAGAGAAACCAAAAATATAACATAAAAAATAAACCATTACAATATTACAATGCAATAAAGGAACAAAATATATAGTATTATTATAAAAAAGAGTAAATATCACATGAAAGTTTTGTTATGTTGTGTATCATATATATTAATAGGAAAAAACAACTAATTTATTAACTCTATACTTTTAAAATGCAATTGTAAAAAAAATAATGCATCTATTGAACTGTCATTAAGCATGGAACATACTTTTTGTGCACGAATTACATGCAATTGAAAATGCTGTTTCTGCATGCATGCTGGCTGGTGATACTGTTAATAACGAGTAATATACTTCCTCTTAATATTTACCTCAAAGTCTTTTATCTTGAATTATTTTTATTTATGGCTAATTTTAATTTCTTCTCAAGAGACAATTATTTTGTGATATTAATATCAACATCTTCAACAGATTTCTCCAGATAGGTTTGTGTTTGCTTTTCATAAATGTTTTTTGTTGAAATTTATGACCAACTAAAGTAAATTTGACTTTATTAGCCTCTTTTCTTCCTTTTCATTTTATTTTATGAAGTTATTATCTAAATACCTTAAAAATATTTTCTAGTTTACTATGCTTTTTCTCTATTCAGATTTTCAATGCACACTGTAATTCCTCAGATAGTGATGCCTCCTGATCTTTAAGTGATTGCAGCATAAAATTTATTCCTACATTCACTATTAATAAGTTGGTATCCTTCTGATATAATACATCTACAGCTAGCTGTATTGTAAGCTGATACAGTTTTAGATATTAAATCAAATTTACTGTTGAAAAAATTTATTTTTTAATTGAAGTCAATTAATGCTTTCTGAATTGGATTTTTTTTTAATTTAAAAAAAAAAAAAAAAAAAAACCTTTCCCTTAATTTAGAGTAAATTGTTCCAGTTTGTTATAGAATCTGACAATAACATAAGTTCTTTTTTCATTTCAGTAAGTATATATTTTTTTAAATGGCATTTTTAGGAGGGGAATGTTTAAATATCTTAACAACTTTTTGAATTTTCTTAATTATAGGAAGCAGTCCTTGGTTAATATTTTGCCCTCATTGCTATTATTTTCTTCATAATCCAAATCAGGTACTTTCAACAATTATATTATTATTTTCTTTATTGTCACTCTCTTCAAAGTCAGAATCAGAAGTTTCTAAATCCAGAGTGTTCTGCTTCTGCTGCTCTTGATTTTGTTGATATAGCACACTGATCATTCCAAGTTGAATTCTGTGAGCATAGCTTAATTGCTGATTTGAATCAATGAACTTACCAGTGTTTTTCATATCAAGTTGTCATATTAGATAAGACTTCATTACAACATTCATTTTTTTCTATTAAAAATATTTTGGTTTAGTAATATTATTTTTGCATGACTTGCAATTCAATAAATTAATGTTATGTTACATTTTTAAATGTGTATGTAGCCCACATATACTTCCTCCAAAAATTTTAACTATCCTTGAAGATGTTTTGCATCTTGCCAGCATATTATTTTCATCATATAAATAGTAAAATCAAGCCAAAGTATTACTGGCAGATTTTTTATGTTCTTTGAAGACATGATTCATTATTGATAATTAAAAATAAAAAAAAAATATGTTGTAAATATACATACTTTGAACAATAAAGTATAATGCAAAATTTCTTCTTATTTTTGAAAAAGGACCTCACCAACTTAAAAAATATCTAAATGTTTAAACATATAAAACACTGTGCACAATTTTACTGTGATCATTGTTGAACTAAACAGTTTTGACTAAAGGGCTCTTGGGTGGTACTGGCCTATTCCTAACAAATGCAGGAGTCACATTTCGAACGTAAGCATAGAATTATTCAGGGCAAATAATAAGCTTGAAGATCATCATGTAGCAATAGCTATAAGGCTACTGAGAAATGCTAATAAAGAAAATGAGGTCTGAACATTCTGGTGAAAGCTGGTTGTTGAAGTGTCACGTAAAGGGAGGTTAGGTTTCATACATGCTTCATACTTGATATTACGCAGACAAAGAGAGACAAAAATAGAATCTTTGAATCGGAAATGCGACAGCAAATGATTGATATTAATACTGCCACATTGATAAAAAGATGTATATTTCAAGTAGCACTAGGTGCCTAAAAAGTTAAATTAAACCCTTTAGCTAATACCAGTATTTTACCTTAGCAAATACCAGTTTCACAAAAATGCAAAATAACATGAAATATCGATATTCTGTATATTGGTGTATTAGTATTGCAATCGTTGGTTGCTGTGAATTCTTCCAATGGTAGCATGACTTTTGGCCCATCCTGTACTGTTCATTAACATTTGTTGTGGGAATTAAAGCCTAGATTACAATATCTTGAATATTTAAAATGCAAATTGAAAAGTAATATGTTTAAAATCATCCCATATTCAGTTCCAAATAAAAAAATGTAAAATCCAAATACCAGATGCACAGTTGCAGATTGCAAGGAAAGAGGGGGGAACATATCAAAGCAAAAATGAAATAAGAAATTTACTTATTTTGCTGCATCATCATCAGGGGGTTGGTGCAGCGAAAGAAGTAAATAAATCAGCCTGTTTTTGAACCAATAAAGATTCAAATTAAAGTTCAAAACTTAAAATAATCTCAGAAGAACAATCAAAGTAATCCGTGCCTTTATCAGTTCAACCCCTACAGGCTAAAGTAAGCAGTGTAAACAATTGCAAAATTATAGCATCAAAAAATGTAAACAGATTTTAAAAATGCTATTTTGAGGAGATTGAGTCCAGAAAACAAAACTTACAAATACAAGTAATCCAACATATGCAAAAATATTAAGTTTTGAAACCATGCAGGCCAGGTTAAACAGTTAAAAAAATATAGCATGAAAATCAAATAACAGTTTTCAGTTTAAGCAGATCAAGACCAAAAAGCATACTGAAACAGAATTAATACAATATATGAAAGAAAAATAAATAAAAATTTGGTCCACAGGCACGCATGCACGCACGCACACATACACACACACCAAAAAAAAAAAAAAAAAAAAAAAAAAAAAAAAAAAAAAGAGAGAGAGAGAGAGAGAGAGAAGAGTTGATTCATAAAATGTGTAACAACAACAGAAGTTTTGAAATTAAAAAAATATTTTGAACAAACAGAAGTTTGGAAATGAAAAAATATATTCTATCTGTTTAGTAGCTAAAAATTTATAATTAGTGAATTTAGATAAACTAAGAATTTAACTGATTAATGTTTTTGAAAATAATTAGAAAAATTCTCCATTGTAACATTAAATATGTGTTTTGCTGTTGATGAAAAATTTGTAAAAGAGAAAAAAACATCGAATTACAGGGATTCTAAAACCTAAAAGGAATCCAAAGATAACTGGCATAGAATAAAGCTCAAGTGTAACATCAGCTTGCAGATGAAAAAATTTCAACAGATGGAAAAATTTGTATTTAGTTCAAGGAATGGAATACATCGTACTGTTTAATTCAAAAAGTTATTTTTTAAAAAAATTCAGCATTTGAGAAAGCCGCACTGCATTGCGAAAAATTATTTTTGAAAAAGTTAAAAAAATTGTGTAGTATATATAATAAATTCAAAGAAGCTAAATAATTATAATGAAGTTAGGATAGTGTCTAGTAAACTGTGAACTTAGTTATGAGAAATCTTAGGCAGTGCAAAGGAGGAATAAAGCAAAAAAAGTAACCTAAAAGAGAATGATGTAATCCTATTGTGAATATGGTCATCTGAAAGCCCAAATTTGAAATTTGGAATTGGTTTTATTATCGATTTCACATTTTGTAAAACTTTAACGAATTTTTGATTAACACACTCAAGGATTTCAAAGCAAAAAATGGCAATGTTGTACAGAAAAAACATTTTTATCTCCGGTGCGCGAGAATGCGTATCGGAAATTCTAAAGATATGCTTTAATAAACTTTAACGAATTTTTGAGTAACAAACTCAATGAGTTAAAAGCGAGCAATGGCAACACTCTACAGGAGACAAAAAAAAAAAAAAAAAAAAAAAAAAAAAAAATTATCTCCAGCGCGCGGAACTGTGTATCGGAAATTCTAAAGATATGCTCATATTAAAATTATTTTGCGATATTGCTCTTGAACTGAATTTTATGGTTTAAGTGCAAAGAAAATGACATTTAATAAATAAAGGTAATACACAAAATGTTAAACTCCCCTTTGGACATAATTTAAAATCTGAAATCTTTCAGATTTTTGTGATTTTTTTTTTCCTACTATTTTTGTCCATATCAGTTTCAGTATACTACAGTATTTGATTTCTTTAAGCACCCATGCTAGTGTCAGTCTTGAATTTTCCACAGCTGGGATTCTTAAACCTGTGCATGTCCTAGCGTTGTGCCTTCTGCTGCAAGTTCTTTGTCATATAAAGTAAATATTTAAAAGACCGTCACAAGATTTCGAAATTAAACGCTTAGAAAATAAAATACTCTTGTCTTGTAAGTCATATTTTTTTTCCTCCCGCTACAATTTTTCAATTTATTCATCAAGAAAGCTTGAGTATTTGCTTTAAACTTAACATAAACTGACTTTAACTGTCCATTTTTATAAAAAAAATTGACTTAAAAAAAGAAAAAAAAGGCAATTAAATGTTTAAAAAATTTGAATATAAACACAAATCCAATTTAAATTTTTTTAAAAATTTGATTTTGTTTCTATAGTTTGGAAAAAAAATGTAATTTGTATATATCTCTTTTGTACGTAGATATTTCTGAATTACAATCGTTGTTTATTTTGTTATAGCATTCCAACCTTTTTGCGACAAAAGGTAAGATTGTAGAGACATAAGTATTTTTAGAAGCAGGCAAGATGAAAAATTAGCAACGCCTTTGCCGGGAATCGAACCGTGGATCTCTGGAATATATGCCCAGTGTGCAGACCATTACACCATGAAGGCATGACAAGAAGGCGGGAGAAATACATTATAAGATCATTGCAGAAAATATTTTAAAATTTCTGCTTTTGAGAATTTTAAAGATTTTATCTCAAGATTATTCTAAATTTAAAATATTTATTTTTACTGCAGAATATTTACTTTTGCTGGATGTGTAGACTTCTGATTTGAAAGGGAAATTTTTGTTAGTAGGGCATCTGGTATATTTTATAACTGCTATCATGCTTTGTGTAGAAGGCAGGCAGAAAAGAAAAATAAATAAAGTTTGTTAAGAAAAGCAAATGAAAAAAATTCTGTATTACAAATGTTTTTTATGAGACTACTAAACTGGTAGTTTTTAAACTTGAGATGATGTTGTATATTATATGAAGTTCTATGTACTATTGAACATTTTTCCTAGTGTAATAATAATAATAAAAGTATTTTTTAATTCTTAATTGTAACAAAATATGTATTTAAAAATTATGATTTATTTGATTTTTCATATCTTCATATTAATAATTTTAGTATGCAAACCATAATTTAGTTTAATGAAATTTTTACTTCTTATACAGTAATATAATCTCATTTTTTCAGCTCATCTAGAAGGCTACATGGAAGAAGAGGACAGTGAAGATGATTCAAAATATGACAACCAAAAGGCTATGTTTAAAATAGATGACTGGATATCATTCCGAGTTGAACCAGAGGTTCGAATATAATATCAATGTTACAAAAATATTATTTTCCCTTTGTGAAAATTTTAGCCTATTTAATTTACAGTTATTAATTACTTGAATGATTACTATTATAATTAACTCTGATTTAGTTCTTTTATTCTAATATTACAAGGAAACCTCAGTTTACAAATTTAATTCATACCTGAAAGCCATTCATCAACTGAAATGTTCATAAACTGAAACAGTTTTTCCCATAAAAAATTAATGTAGAATGGATTAATTTGTTTCTGAGTAACTGATGATTGTTTATTTAAACTCTGTGCGGTATTGTCTCCAGAAGTTCATAATAAAAAACCAATAAAAGTCGTTAAATAAAAAATAAATAAATAAATAAATAAATAAATAATAAATAAATAAATAAAAATAAAACTAACCACAATAACAAACATCATATGAAACCTAGATGAAACACTAGATGATACTTAATTTTATTTAATTGTACCTGTTAAAAAAACAGTGAAGACTAGGTGAAAAATGATGAGGAAGATGTTATTGTCTGGATGTGAAGTTGCTTTCTATAAAAACATTAGATTACTAACTTACTATCTTTAGAAGACATCTTCTTTTATCTTTTCTTTGTCTGTAAGCATAATTTGTTTGAAACTGGCTAGGTATCTCTTTCACTTGAAATTTGTCCTATATGATTTATTGTTACATAAATTGAAAAAAAGATTTTTAAAGTCAGATACAGCATTGTCTTTCAAAACTTTTATGTTATAACTTCCTACTGTTTTTTCAAGGTAATTTTGTTACATGAAATATTTGTATCTTATTGAGTTATGTATACATTTTGCAGATTAAAGAATTAAGATTATAGGGGTTTTTTCCCCCTTCTTTTTCCAAAAGTATTTCACCCACGGTCTCATTTTGTTGCTCTTTCTGAAATTATTCTTTCTTGTTGAGTTCATTTCAAAGTTTTGTAGTTACTTCTTCATGTCTTCATTGTTATATTCTGAGCCTGTGGTTTTACCTTGAGAAACAATATCATAGATAAGAAGAAGTCCTAATTGTAAGTCCTTGAATTGCCATAATTTCCTTCAGGCCGAATATAAGCTTGAGTCATGTAGCAATTGAATAACAGTGTTTGAACTGTGATTTTATTTTTTTTTTAAATTTGCTTTGTTTTGATTTTTATTGTTCTGAAATGAAACAAAATAAAAATAGGAACATATTTATCTTCATTTTGATGCATTTTAATAGACCATTTCTTTCTGTTAGTATTCCTGTGAGAATATTATTGTTACATATCGTGAAACTGATTTTTAAATGAACATCCACCATTAAAATAACAATTGTATCATCATATTACAGAGGCTTGGATACATATTAGAATTATATTGCTGGCTGTCTGCACATATGTGCTCACTAATGCCATTAGTTTTAATTATTGGTAACTTCACACAGCACAGCTACACAGCAATTTGTGACTAAAATGAATGATTTCTTTAGTACTATTAAAAGACACAACAACATTAAAAGATTTATATGACATAGAAATAAAAACATTAATGCAGTTTTCTTTTGTCTCTTGCCCACCTATCTGGTCTAATTATAGATGATACCACATTATGACAGGTAAGAAAGGATTCCGAAAATTAATATAAGA
The DNA here is from genome assembly GCF_044657685.1 of Stegodyphus dumicola. Lineage (NCBI taxonomy): Eukaryota > Metazoa > Arthropoda > Arachnida > Araneae > Eresidae > Stegodyphus > Stegodyphus dumicola. Next base: position 31,715,318 of record NC_140769.1, read on the forward strand.
TGATACCACTGCTGTGGATAACTATCATTTGATTAATTTAGAAGTCAGATTGTGTCATTTGATTGTACACACACACACACACACACACACACACACACAATGGGGAGAAAAAAAAAAAAAGAGAGAGAGAGAGAGAGAGACAGTTCTATATCTTCCATTCTATTGGACCGATTGATGAAATTCAGTTTGTGTTTTTCATGTCTCGAAAGCATGACTTTGGATATATATGGATATATATTAGATTTATATATACCATTATTTTAACATAAATATTTTGACACAAAATCGGACAGTACAAAGTCAGTAATCCGGACTCATCGGGACTTCGGCAATTCCGGATTAGTGTGTTTTCCGGATTATAGATAATTAGTTTTAAATCTGGTAAGATGGCATGCAGAAATTATACAATTAAAAATATGAAACCATAATTTATGAAATAAAGAGCAATTATGATATAAAGGGTATCAAAATTTACAAAAAAAAAAAAAAAAAAAAAAAAAAAAAAAAAACTTAATATTTATTTGTTTACTTTCCAAACATTTCTTTCAATGCAAGTTGCTTCGTTTTTTGTGCTAATACTTTCTCTTTAATTCTATAAACAGACATAATTTCTTGTTCAGTTACAAAGTTCCACTGTTCAAGTCCTGTAATTGCTGTGTCGAAAATGCCGACTAACTTGTACATCGAAATTTTTTCATTTTCAATAACCTCTCTGTCACTTTCTTCACTATCGGAAGCAGTATGGCAGCTCCAGAATTGGTAACTCTTTTTGACATAATCGAAAGTTCAAGCTTAATTTTATTAATTATAATTGCTCTAACAGTCTAAAAAAAATAATAAGCCGGATCCAATTAGAAGATTAAGGAACAGCGCAATCTGTAACATTAACTGAAATGCCTTAGAATCAGTAAAAATAATTTTAACCTAGCTTATACCGTTCGTTATACATTAAACGTGCATGCGTGAACGCATTACGCGCATGCATAAAGCATACAAAAAAAAAAAAAAAGTTTGTGGCTTTGATGTCTGGATTATACAGGGTGATTATAATTAAAGTTTAAGTTTCAAAACGCTATAAAAAAAGAACCACTGATGAAAATGATGTGAAATTTGAAAGGAATGTTATTGAAGAAGGCGGAACGAGTATGGCAGAAGAAAAAATTTAGTTTCAAAAGTTAGCAACAGATGGCGCTGTAAGCGGCAGAATCACGACGAGAAACGAGAAATGTTTCGTAAAACAACGGCTAAGGTGGAAGTTACACATTAAAACGCATTGACAAATTAGAATTGTTGAATAATTTTATTTGCATGACTGTACATATCACATCGGAAGGGACAAATCGGTTGGTTTCAAGAGTTTTGCGGTGGCATACCGCATAAGAACCATTCATCAAAGAAGTTCGGAACCGTCGCAAAACATGTTCAATATGGTGTCCACTGTTGTGTGCAACAAGTTGAAAGCGACAAACAGCATGTTCCACAACGGATCGCAATGTCTCCGGGGTGATGTTCAGAATGTTTTGCGAAATGCGTGCCTTTAATTCCGCTAAATTTGCAATTGGAACATGGAACACAACATCCTTCAGATATCCCCACAACCAGAAATCACACGGAGTTAAGATCAGGCGATCGGGACGGCCAGGCTGTAGGGAAATGACGGCTGATAATTCGAGCATTTCCAAAATGGCACCTCAGCAGCTGCTTCACGGGATATGCAATGTGCGGAGGAGCGCCATCTTGCATAAAAATTATTTCATTCACACATCCACGCTGTTGCAGAGCTGGAATCACGTGGTTGCGCAAAAGAGACGCATACCTCTGACCAGTGACGATTGCGGTAACAGGACCGGAAGCACCCGTCTTCTCGAAAAAATATGGTTGTAGGATGACTAATGCCGTAAAGCCACACCATACCGTGACCTTTTCAGGATGAAGTGGTACGGGGTGCGTTGCCAGTGGATTTTCTGTTGCCCATATTCGACAATTCTGGGTATTCACATATCCTGTCATATGGAAATGGGCTTATGGTCATATGGTCATAAGGAAAGTGGATAATGAATGGCCGTGGAAAATTTCCAACGTCTCCCTAGCTGTCAGGTCAGAAGGATGCAACTCCTGCACATGGCCAATTTTGTACGGATAGCATTGCAGGGTGTTTCGTACCTGTCGTTTCGAATTTTTGCATCATTTTCTTTAGACCTACGACACTCATTGGACCAACGCCTTCTTTTATACCCTTCAGTGTCCTGAATTTTTGCAGAGCTACTCTTGCACAATCATCATTCTTGTAATACAGCTTTACCAGCAGAGCGCGGTCCTGCAGTGAAACACCCATGGCGAATGCCTGAGTCGCGAAATGAGGAACAGCCTGGTACCTGGCGGCTTTATAACACTGAAATTTAACTAACATTTTAATTTACGTCTTCTTCCGCTTGCAGTGCCATCTGTTGCTAACTTTTGAAACTAAATTTTTTCTTCTGCCATATGCTTTCCGCCTTCTTCAATAACATTCCTTTCAAATTTGATGTCATTTTCATGAGTGGTTCTTTTTTTATAGCGTTTTGAAACTTAAACTTTAATTATAATCACCCTGTAGATTATTCCAGATAATGGACATCCGGATTACAGACTTTGTACTGTATAACCTATAAAATTTTTAACATCATCTTAAAGTAGATGTATTTCTAGACAAACCTGCAAAAAAAAAAAAAAAAAAAAAAAAAAAAAAAAGTTTTTTTATTCAGAATTTTCTAAGATATACATGAATTTACTTTTATTGTTGCATTCTGAAGTTTGCCATCTTTTTTTTTTAAGTGATAATAATGCCAAATGTGGTTTACACACTTTATTAAAATTATTTGAAAGTATGGACACTGACTTTTTTTCCGTGCGTCTGCAATGAAAAAAGGAAAATAAGTTGCTAAAAACGAGGTGCCTTTTTTCCCCTCCGCCATAATGGAAGGGAAAGGAAAATGGGTTGCCATATATTAAGAAGTTTGCCAAGTAAATTATTTTTGGCACAAACTGCAAAAATTGCGCCAAGCTAAATTTTTGAATTACTCTGTAAATTTTACTCCAAATTTTACAAAATTTAATATTTAGACATAATTTGATGTGTAGAATCGAAATATGGAAAAACAATGGCATGTCTTTTCAGAAAATGTCCAATTTTGTGCCAAAATACCTATGTTAGAATAATGCTATATATTAATCTAATACATATCCTAAGTCGTGCTTTTGAGACATGAAAAACTCAGTTTGAATTTTGTCAGACCAGTAGAATGGGAGATATAGAACCGTCCCCGCTTGTTTTTTGCACATTGTATCATTGCATAATACACCAGGAAAATCTATGCGGAACATTTTTAAAATTTGATCCTGTTATGTAAATGAGCATCAAGGCCATATATTTTTTATAGCCCACCAATTAAATCATCGCCACTTTTAGGAATTTCTCAAGTGGGGGGTGGGGGTGGAATATGGCAATATTGTATACTTTACTGAAGTAAGGTAGCTCAGTAGAGGCTAGATGTTAAAAAATGTTTTATAACATACTTAATGAAATCAACCCATTTATGATATCAAAAATAAAATTTGATCACTCTTCTTTGATCGACGTTTATAAATCATATCTATCCATAGACAAATATGTCTTGCTCCATAGTCATGTATAATTTATGTCATTATTTGGCAGCCTGTACACTGCGCACAAAAAAAAAGGGGCAGTTCTATATCTCCCATTCTACTGGGCCAATTGACGAAATTCAACTGGCCTTTTTCATGCCTCGAAAGCACGACTTAGGATATGTATTGGATTCATATATAGCATTGTTCTAATATAGGTATGTTGACACAAAATCAGACTTTTTCTGAAATAATATAACAATTTTTTTAGATATTTCCATTCTACGACTCTACAAATTACACCAAACTACCAAGTTTTGTAAAAATCGTGTGAGTAGTTTTCAAAAACTAGCTCTCAAAAATTTTAGAACCTCAATATTTATTGAGTTTGGTATATATTTATTAATCTCTCTTTTTTTAATTAAACTTATTTGATTCTTCCTTTCACATGTGAAAATTTTGGTTCATTCAAAATAAAATTCACCCATTTTTTTATGATTTATTTTTAAATAATTTAAAAAAGTTTTTCAAAAAAAAATTGAATTATAATATATAAAATGTTTACCATCATCTTAAAGTAGACATATTTCTAAGCAAAAAATTAGTTTTCTATGCAAAATTTTCAAAGATGTACGGGAATTTATATATTGACACGTTTTGAAATTTGGCATATTTGTTGAAAGCGATAAAACATCAAACGTAGTGTTTAGACACTTTGCTAAAATTATTTGGAAGTAGAAGTGATGAGACTTTTTTTATGCTCAAGCACAATGTAAAAAGTTAGGAACAAGGTGCCTTTTTTTCCACTCTGCCATAATGGAAGGGAAAGGAAAATTTGCCACATATTAAGAAGTTCGCCAAGTGAATTATACTTGGTGCAAACTGAAAAAATTATGCCAAGATAAATTTTTGAATTTCTCTGTAAATTTCTCACTAAATTTTACAAAATTTATTATCTAATTGTAATTTGTATGGTAGAATCGAAATATGGAAAAAAATTGGTATGTTATTTTAGAAAAAGTCCAATTTTGTGTCAGAATACTTATGTTAGAACAATGCTATATATAAAACTAATATATATCTTAAGTTACGCTTTTTAGACATGAAAAATGCAATTTGAATTTTGTCAATTGGCCCAATAGAACAAGAGATATAGAACTGTCCTCCCCCCCCCTCCCAGTGTACAATTATGAACAACTTTTTTCAAGAGTGAAGTGCATTAAGAATAAAATTAGAACCAACTGAATGAATACTTTGAGAACTCAAGAATTTCAACCATTTCAATCAACCAAATATTAAATTTTAAATAGAAATGTTGTCCAATTGTCATGGATGGACTGCTACTGAAGGCACTAGCAGGTTGATTGTTATTTTTATAATTATAAATAAAATTTATAATGAAATGTTATGTGTAAAATGTCAAAATAGTTCAATATTGCTTTCATTATATTAAAAAATCATTAGTTAAGATCCAATCACTTTCATGTTTTTACTCCCCACCCCTTCTTCAGTCATCCTTACTGTTGGGTAATGCCACCTCGCCATATGAATCTAGTAAATGACTGAATAACTTAAAATTTTTCTATATACAGTGCAAAGTCCGTAATCCGGACTCGGAACATCGGCGATTCCGGATTATAGATCATCAATTTAAATCTGGTAAGATGGCATGCAGAAATTATACAATTAAAAATATGAAACCGTAATTTATGAAATAAAGAGCACTTATGATCTAAAGGATATCAAAATTTACACACACAAAAAAGAAGCTTAATATTTATTTGTTTACTTTATTAAACATTTCTTTCAATGTAAGTTGTTTAAGTTGCTTCGTTTTTTATGCTAATACTTTTTCTTTAATTCTCTCTTCTATAAACAAACATAATTCGTAATTTCTTGTTAGACATAATTAAGACATAATTACAAAGTTCCACTGTTCATATCCTGTCATTGCTGTGTTAAAAATACCAGCTAACTTGTCAATCGAAATTTTTTCATTTTCAATAACCTCTCTGTCACTTTCTTCACTATCGGAAGTAAATGCTTTACTAGCTTTACATGCATGCGTAGCGGATGCGCGCATTAAACCCACATGCATAAACGCTTTACGCGCATGTGTAAGTTTGTGCCTTTGAGGTTCGGATTATAGATCATTCCAGATAATGGGTGTCCGGATTACAGACTTTGTACTGTATACGCTTTCTTATATATAGTACACACCAGAGAAATTTGAAATAACACAGTCAAGCCCATGCTTTTCTCCTAGAGAAGAAATTCAAAAATTTCTTTCAGTTGTCAAACCTGAGCAAACCTGACAGTTTTCAACGAAACCCATGCAACTGTCTGATTCACTTATTTTGGAAGTCATGAGCTACCACTGTATTAGAAATAATTTGTGTGGCCCAAAATATATCAACTTCTTGCAGTGTGGCCCAAGAAATTGTTAGATGCCTCTGCTGTATATTATGTAATTTGCCTCTGCAGAAGTCTTTAGCATTATTACTTGTACAGTGCACCAAAAAAAGGGGGGGGCAATTCTATATCTCCCATTCTACTGGATACCATCCTACTTCCATTCTCTACTACTCCATACTACTGATTTACGAAATTCAACTTGCATTTTTCATATCTCGAAAGCGCGACTTAGTATTTGTATTAGATTTATATATAGCATTATTCTAATGTAGGCATTTTGTCATAAGATCGGACTTTTTATGAAATGACATGCCAATTGTTTTTCATATTTCGATTCTATGATTCAAATTATGCCAAACTGTTAAGTTTTGTAAAAAATCGCACAAGTAGTTTTTCAAAACTCCTCATTGTTAATTGAATTTGATATATATTTATTAATATCTCTTTTTTTTATTAAATTTACTTGATTCCTTATTCCAGAATTCAAAATTTAGTCTTAATCCAAATGTAGTTTGCACGTTTTTTATGATTAATCTTTTTAAATTTGTATTTAAAAATATTTTTTATAATTTTTTAGAAAAACTTTTTTATATACTTCTATATAACTGTGCAAACCATTCCATGAACTTTGAACATTTATCTTATGAAAAATACAAAAACTTTAATACTCGGACAATTTTTAATGACATTAGAAGTCATTATTCATCACTTGACTACTCTGCATGTTCAATCAATCAGATTGCACTAGGTGTTGTATTTAATCTCGCTAACTCTCGCCGTCATCTCAATTGCTTCGCCAAGGAAGACATACAAATTGTACTGTTTAAGATTTTCATTAAGACTGCCCAGTAGCGATACTAATTTTTCGACTAAAGGCTGATAGGCCGAATACTTCAGTCTGCCGTAATTCACATCACTTGTGTTCCAAACTCCCAACAGGTATGTTGTGTATTATTCATTCTTATGCATGCAAGTATCTACTCTCTGCTATATTGAGTTTTTAATAGGCTATGGGCCCACTCCAGATTAAGAAATGAGGATAAATAATCTAATGACTAGTTTAATTTCTTTATTTAATTCTATTTGTAAATTTTTTAGAATTACTTTAACCAAAAATTGGCCACATGGTTATGTTAGGGTTAGCCAAAGCACATGGTTGCAAAAGCTTAACTAGTACAAATATTTTTTGACTGTTGGTTATTTAGGCAAATGTTCCTTTGAGAATAAAATTAATTCAATAGAAAATTTATTGAATTTATCTCAAATTATAATTTTGTCTCTTGTTGATTAAAGTTAAAGAAAAGGGAAAAATGCCAAAGGGAGAAGGTTCATTTAGTCACAAACAATTGAATGGAAGAGAAAATTACATGGATTGGAAATTTTCCATGAAAATGCACCTTATTAAATTAGATTTATGGGCTTATGTAGAGGGTACAAAAGAAGATCCAGTAAAGGATATCAAAGCTTTGTCATATATAGTTGAAGTGGTAAGTGAAATTATTTTCAATGATATAAGAGATTTAACAAGTGGAAATGAAGCATGGAAAGTATTAGCTGAAGCATATAAGAATAAGGGAATCACAAGAAAGGTTTCAATAATTAAAACATTGGTGAATACCCGTTATACCGATAGCAAGGATATGTCAGACTATTTACATGGGGCCATTTCAGCTTACCAGCAATTGGAATCCACTAGTATTAACCTTTTCACGACGGTGCACCTTTGTTTAAGACGCTCTAGCGGGACGGAAGGGAATCGAAGGCAGTCACTGTACAGGGCGGAGGTTTTGCATTGCTAAGTCTAATTTTATAAAAAAAAATCAGACAAAAAAAGTTTCACTTCTAGCCTCGTAATTTTTGGTATCATTTTACATTATTACCTGAACTCTCCTATATGTTAAAATTAGCACTTAATAACGTTTGTTTCTTTATTTTACATGAAAATATACTTAAAAATTTCCTTATCTTTTAAAATAATTTTTGGAAGTGCTATTGAAATTATTCCAAAGTTTTAATTGATAAAATTAATCAATAAAGTTTAAAATTAATAAAACAACACAATAAAGACTATTTACAGTAAGAAGTAACAAAATTTAAAATGAAGATGGAGTGTGGTACATCTTGAAGCACGAAGAAGTATCACTTTCTAACTCTAGAAAAAGTATCACTTTCTAACTCTTTAGAAAAAGAATCATCATGCTCATCTGTGTTAGTAAATGGTTCATTAACCATACGAGGGTATTATTCCTCTGATAAATAGCGCCTTCCCGCCATAATAGACTGGAGGTGAGGCTTTCCGAAATAAAAAGAGAAGAAACAGAAATATATCTGAAGGCAATGCAAAACTTAACATGTTAATCCTAAAAGGCCATACATAGTAGAAGAAAAAATAGAATAAAAAGAGGAATTGAATATAAATCAGATACGCGAATATTTATATTAGCACGCGGCTATTTAACCTGTTAACTGGGGAATAAGCTTTCAGTAAAATCGTTTCACAATGGGGACTTTTCCCTTTGCAATAATTTCAGCACATCGCAAGGAATAAATAAAAGAAAATCGTTTTAAAATATTTAATGATATTAAATATTAAAATTAAACATTTTTAATCCGGAAAAACAAATTAATTGAACGAATTTAAACAATTATTTCGTATGATATTCCCTAAAGCAATGCGGCATACACAAACCAACACTACAGTCGGAACACCAAAATCTCGATTCTTTCCTAAGACCTTTGGAATAGCATAATTTGCATCTCCTCATTACATTTACTCTTGAAGAGTCGGATGGTATATAGTCTGCAAAATGTCTTTTAAAGAGTTGAGATGGATTTACTATGGAAGTGATGCTGGGGATCCACGATCAACCACTGGATATGTTTTTCTCATCAGAGGTGGTGCAATATCATGGTGTAGTAAGCGTCAACCTACCATTGCAACTAGTACAACAGAAGCCGAATATATGGCTCTTTCTGCAGCTACTAAAGAAGCCATATGGCTCAACAAAATTGTTAAAGAACTTGGGATTATTACTGCAAATCCAGTATTATTATACTGCGATACTATTAATCTCAGCAAAAATAGTGTGTATAATGGTAGATCAAAACATATTGATATACAACAGCATCTCGTGCGAGAAGCTGTGAAACTTCAGCACATTGACATACAGTATAAGACTACTTATGATATGATTGCAGATTTTTTGACAAAAATTATAAATAGTGCAAAACATGAAATGCGTGCAAAGATGATAGATTTAAAATGAAGACTAGTGTTATATTATATGTATGTGTGTGCTGATGTAATTTTTCATTGTGTTTAATTAGGATGATGATATTTAAACCTAAATTGGGAGTGTAAAAAGGTTAGCTTTAAATATGTTCTTGGCTCATAGATGTTTTTATATACTTCTATCTCACTGTGCAAATAATAAAACTTCACTTGTGTTCCAAACTACCAACAGATATGTTGTGTATTATTTATTCTCATGCATGCAAGTATCCACTTTCTGCTATATTGAGTTTCTAATTATTTCCCATGCAATGGTTCTATTGCTGTTTACAAAGAGAATGTTGACTTGGTTGGAGGTAATTATTTATATCTATATTAATGCTGAGAAATTAGATTTACATATTTAAAACTTGCAATAGTTAGACTATAATCTCCTGTAGTCTAACTGTTGCCAGTTTTGAATGAATAACTCTGCTTATAAAAGCAGAAAATGTTGATGTAAAATTGAAAATCATCTTTGTGTGTCTTTTAATAAATATTTGTTGTTAAATGTTTTTTTTTTTTTTTTTTTTTTTATAAAAATCTATGTAATTAAGTATAATTTACATTGAATCATAAGAGGAGGGAATACTTAAAAATGAAATTTAATAAAGCACATTTTAAAAAACATCTAGAAATAACAACTGAGCTTGAAAGTGATAATGAAAGTCTCAGTGTTGTAAATTACTTTTTAGTAATGTTTTTAAAATCATAAATTTTATGGTAAGTAACTTTATTTTAAATTTCAGATTGCTCGTTTAGTGCTTCAGTTACGTCAAAAATGGCATGCATTATTTTTAAAACGAATGCATTCACCTTCTAAATTACTTACTCAAGCTGATGAGGCTGTTTTACGCACTGTAGTAGGTGTTTTAATTGCTGAAGATCAAGCACTTAATCTTCAGCAACCATCTGGAATTGGACAGCGTCCTCGGCCCTTGGTGATGGATTACTGTTCTCCAGTTCATATGGGTAGACAGATGCAAAGTAGCCCAATTCACAGTACTAGCTTTTATAATTCTTCAGCTGCATACAGCAATCCAGGTACTTTGTTTTATTATAGGTATAAGCTTAAAGAAAATAATTTTGGCATTTAAAATTGAATCAAGAGATTTTTCAAATGTAATTTGGGATTTCAATGCATGTTGGAAGTATAATATGTATTTTAAATAATGTACTATTTTGTGATGTTGACAGATGAAAGTAGATCACTTATAAAGGTGACCACTTTTTGTACTTTCATATTAATTCTAGTACTTTTAATCTTCCTGAGTAACAACAATGAATATAACATGAGAGAGTTAGATATATGAATTAATACGTATTTCTTCTTGGGACTGTAGAATATAAACTTTAAGAAATCAAATCACTTGTTAATTGCATTACAAAATATTTTTACTGAGGTGTATTTTTTATCCTTTATTCACTTTACCATAGAAGTAGGTCTAAATTTAGATTTATACATTTTATTAAATGTTGCCTTCATCTTTAAATTTCATCGCATTAAAAACAAAATAAAAATGATTCTGAAATCTCAGTGCGTTATGAAAAGTATCCTTTGAAAAGATAACAATCTAGCCAGCAATAGTCTATTTACAGATGTAGGAAATATTAATTTAGGAGCAGGAATGGAAGTTCTGAAATGAATTAGATTAGAGTGAAGTTCCAGAAAGAGACATTAAACGCTTCACCATTTCTCCTGAGACAGACTTGTTGATTTGAAAATTGTCATCAGTTGTCAGTGATGAGACACACTCATCAGCATAAAATGCGATTTGGATAGTTACTTCCAAGAGAGACTCTTCACTTTGTTTTCTAACCCCCAGAATGCAGCAAAAATGAAAAAAAGAGATTTATAGCCTAATAGAACATGATATCTTTAGAGGGGAGTTGTATCAGGATCTTACAAAAGCAAAGCTGACTTAAAAAGATGGGAACTAGGTAGATGTGAACTAGGAATGCTCTTTCATTCTCTTTCAGCTGGCATTGCAATGGGAACTACTTTTTCTTAAAAAGGATACCTAGAGGGGTTCATCTTTGTTGATTTTTACATAAGAAATTAAGGAACACTAAAGAATTTTTTCTTCTGTGAAGGGCGATGCCATTCAACATTCTTGGGTGTAGTAAGTAGGTCGTTCGAGTTGGTTTGGCAAGAACTTCTAAAAAGGTTTTGTCAATTGGAAAAAGGGGAAAAGAAACATTTTTATTGGAGGTAAAAAGTTTATCTTTGGAGAGAAAAGAAGGTGGAGAATTTGAGTTTTATAAAATGGTGAAGTCAATCACTTAAGGGTGAAATGAAATACTAGTTATTCTGTTTTGAATCCATAACCAAATTTTCAAACAAATTTCAAAGATTCTGTATTAAAAAGTTTAGCAGTGTTGAATTCAGAATTCTGCATTATTTTTACATTATAATACCATTTAATTTGAATCAGTATCAGGATATTCATAAATTTGCAGGATTTGTTTCAAATATTTAAATATAGAACCACCTTCTCCAGCTGCAGAAGTGCAAATGATGAAAAATAAGCTGGGCTCAAGTGATAGTAATGAGAGGCAGGAAGTCAAGATACTGGTGGAATTGGGTTTAACTAGAACTGAAATTTTTTATAAATATAAAGTATCTCTAAAAAATCTAATTCCCCAATACAAGATGTTTTTTTGAATAATTTTTGTTGCAGAAAAATGGAAGATGTGGTTTTCTGACAGATGGTATTGGGCAGCAGAGGATTTATAAATTTTATTTTCCTTTTTTTCTTAACATGTGCCTCATATTCCTTAGTGCAAAATTTTAAATCTCTCTTAGTTTGAATAATGTAAATTAAACCATGCTGACGAGGAATCCTGTGTATATTCGGAATGGGCTTTAAGTACAGAACTGCTAATATTATTTATTAAAGAGAAAATGACCTGAAATTAGATTTTTAAAAAAATATGTGCAATTTTATATCTAAAATGATAGAGAGGAATGAAAACAGAATTCTTAGAATCTCCTAAAATAAGAGAGTATTTTTTTAATGTGTTGAAGTGAGAAATTTTTAACCTTTGATCATAATGTTAAGTAAAAAAGCCTTTAAAAAATGCAAATATTGATCATACAGATTTTTCTTCCTCCCTCATAAAACATGTTATAAAATGCTTCTTTTTATTATTATTTATGAACAGAATGAACCATAAAGATAGCCAAGCAAATGGCTTTTGCTATTTTGATTGGAAAGCAGATAATCAGAAGTACCATTGTTTAAACTAACATTTAAATGATCAAAATCTCCCTTCTTTTTTTCGTTTGTTCTGCTATCAATTTTGATTTATGCTTCTACTTTACAATTAATACTTTTGAATTTTAATATGGGAAAACTTAAAATTTGTTTATGCATATCTAACCTGGTGAATAAAAGATCTAACTAAATTATTTTAGTGTACTATAATTAAAACAAGGTATTATCCTTAATTTGAGTTAAATTTATCCAGATTTAATTTTTACAAATTTCATTATTATGTGAAATGAAAATACTTGTGACACCCCTTCATATGCAAGATATTTGTTTGCCAAGAAGTACATTATAAGTAACAGTTATTTAAAACTTAAGCTTCCAACATACATATATTTTTTAAAACTTATCTTGAGAATTGAAGGGCTTACTTATTAATATTTAAAAAATTTGTACGACAAAATATAAAATTTATTTAGTACTGCATGCAGAAGTTATACAATAGGCAATTATATAAAATTATGTTATCATGGTTTAAAAATAAAAAATCAATTTTCTAGGGTTTTCATGCTTCTCAGATGAACAATCTGGCATTTCACGATCTTGTTCATCTGCTTCCAGTTATAATGCTGCATACAGCAACTGCAGTTCACGCACAAGTTCAATATCTCAAGCATTTAATAGCCATTCAAAACTAGAATTTTCTCAGTCTCATATTGGAAATTCCAGAATCCGATACTTCATAATAAAAGCCAATACCTCAAGAGTTGTTGAAGTATCTATGGCAAAAAATATTTGGGCTTTTACACCAACCACTGAAAGGAAGCTCATATCAGCAATAAAGGTATATAGTTAAATAATGTAGTAATTTTTATTATAATAAAATATTTTCAATCCGGTAATGGTGTTTTGATTGTAAGTTTTTTGAGATATTAATGATAAAATAAAGGATATATTTTCAGGAATTTATGATATATTTTAAGTTATTTAAGAAAACAGTAAATGATATATAAATTTATCAGTATTTACGTATCTTGTGGAAGATATGCTTTTGCTTAGTTATTGCTAAACACATTTTATGAATTTCTGGTTAGAAATCCAAATTTTTCTGTGCATTTGATTATTTAATATAGCTCTGTAGTTTATTTTATAGGCATGTGTATGTATTTTCACATGTATATTTTATGCATAGTAAAGAATTTTCACCTATTTTATAATCAAGCTTTGAGTTTTGGGCTATGTATGGTACTTCATTACATTATTGAACTGTATTTTATGTCTACAGCTTTTCTTCTGTATAATTAATTTATTTAACATTTTATTAAATGTCATTTTTTGAATGCGCATTTTTTCAGTACTGGTTATTGTTTTTCGAAAAAAGTTTTTTGGGGGCTTAATAAGAAATGTAAAATTCATTTTTTGTTAATCTTGTTATAAATTTACATGGGTTATTGCTCAGAATGTATAGTAGATAGCATATTGCATGAATTAATAATTGTTGAAGTTTTGATATTACTTTAAATTTTTGCTAGAAGTATCATATTATTATTTAATCTGAATTCCGTTTGAGATGCTTTGTTAAGTGAGTTATTGCAATATTATATTTGCGAAGAATATATCAAATTCTAAAAGATTATTGAATAGCTGAAATAATTACTCTTAGTTACATGTTTATATTCCAGAAAGAGTAAGCGTGTAGGATCCTCTTGTGTTTCCTCTCTCTTCATCTTATCTTTAATTTTTGTACGTTTTAATTTTCATAAAATGGCATCACAAAATGGCTATTCAAAAGATAAACATCCATTGGAATTTCGTTTTAAGAAGGTCACTTGGTATTTGTTCCAATACTGTTTTCTCGTTAATAAAATTGTTTAAAGAAGTTCATTCTTTATAGTGTATTAATAAGACTTTAGATTTTATGCAGTGCACCTCACTGGTGACTACCAGGCACGCTACTCAAGAATTCAGAATGAAAAATAAAAACAGGAGTTAAGTAAGTTAAAGATGTGTTAAACATTTTGAACTTGTAACTGAAATGGAGCTATGAAAAATTAAGCAAAATTTGTGAAAATGTTCAAAGTTATACGAATTATTTTAAAGTTAGATAATAAACTTCTGATGTTTAAAGAACAATATCTAACTCACCATATCAGACAATTTTAGTCATAGACAGATGTTCGCAATATGTGTGACACATTTGTAGTCACATCTAATGACCGATGTGTAAATCTCTTTATTCTGATTAATTCCCAGCAAATTTTATAAGTTTGTACTGGTTCTTAATAAAAAAAAAGAAAGTAATGAGATATGATAGTCGTGTTACAGCTGCTTTGCTTGTGTTAAAGTAAAAATACTTTCTGGCTTTCTTAATTAAAAAGAAAAAAAAGGCAAATGAAGGCAGAAACAAAAGCGACACTTCGACATCGATTGCTAGAGTTAGTATTAAAAGTCCCAGTGTTTTGGAAACTGGACCCAAAAATATGCTTTCTCCAATTGGAAGCTCAATTTCGAAATGCTGAAATTATGACACATGAAACAAAATACAATTGTGTCATGAGTTCCATTGACACTGAAATATTATCACGAGCCTCGGGCATTCTGATCAACACCCCCAAGCGACGACAAGTATGTGTCTGTTAAAGACAGACTAATTTCAGTCTTTGCTGAGACTGAAATACAAAAGATCCAAAAATTATTAACTGAGGTGGAAATTGGGTGATAGAAAACCTTCACAGTTGTTATGCGAAATGAAGAATTTAGCTTCAGATGAGGTAGGTGAAGCTTTCCTTACCCACAGCAATCTCAAGCATTTTACACATCAGCAGCAATGATTTAGCCAAATTAGCAACAATGGCCAATAAAATATCGGAAATAAAATCTATGTCACATCAGAATGCCGCTGTAGCTTGCTCTAGAAATGACAATGTTTTAGTTAAATTACAGGAGCAGATTTCAGAGTTATCCCTACAAGTTAGCAAACTGAATAAAAGACATTGTTCTAAACGTCAGCAATCCAGATCTTGCTGTAGGAGAAAATTCTATCAATAGCCATAGTTGGGTAAATGAAAGTTTATATTACTATCACTCAAGGTTTGGGGGATAAGGCTTTTAAATGTAATAATCCTTGGAATTGGACTAACAAAACCAATGTTCATCCGCAGGAAAACTAAATCCTCGACTCTTGCAGACGACAGAGGGTCAAGGGGTAGAGATGTGTTGTCTTTTTATTCATGACAAGGAGAGCGCCACCCAATTTTTAATCGATACTGGCGCTAAAATTTCCATGATTCCACCAGTATTGCAAGAAAAAAAGAGCTGTTGCAAAGCTGGAATTCTTTGCTGCAAATGGAACCAAAATTAAGACTTATGAGCAAAAGTTGCTAGGACTGAGAAGAGTATTTGATTGGCCTTTTGTCATAGCTGGTGTTAATAAACTAATAATAGATATTGACTTTTTATCTCACTTTCACCTTTTGGTGGACAGCAAAAATCATAAATTAATGGCATCACTTCATTGTCTTCTATTGGTGATCCCTCTGGTGTTGTTTCACCAATGGTCCATGCAGTACAGAATCAGTGTGAAGTAATTCTCAAACAGTTTCCAGATCTTTTGCGGCTAACACTCATCAATAATAAAATCAAAAGTCACAACATTGAATATTTCATCAAAACAGAGGGGGCTCCTGTTACCACTAAGGTCAGAAGACTCTCAACCAAAAAATTAAAAGCAGCAAAAGCTGAATTTGAGTTTATGTTGTAACAAGGTCTTTGCTGCAGACCTTCAAAATGTTGTTGGGTCAGTTTTCTACATCTCGTCCTAAAAAAATCAGCTGATTGGAGGCCATGTGGAGATTACAGGGTTCTTAATAATATCATCACTCATGATCGATATCCTCTACCATTCCTCACCAATTGTGGCTATATTCTACATGGAAAGAAGATTTTTTCATCCACTAAATTAGTGTTTATCAACAAATTCTAGTGCACAAAAGCAACACCCCCAAAACGGCATTAGAACTCCTTTCGGGTTGTCTGAATTCCCATTCATGACATTTGGTTTATGCAACACTGCACAGACATTTCAGCGATTCATGAATGTGGTGCTATCAGGATTAGACTTTACATTCTGCTGTTTAGATGACATCCTAATCCCTTCTCCAGACAAAGAGTCTCACTGTAAGCACTTAAACATAGTTTTTCAAATGTTAAACGACTATGGTTTATGCATCAATGTTGCAAAATATATTTTTGGCACTTCTAAACTTAATTATTTGGGATATGAAATCACACCTGAAGGAATAAGACCTCTTCCGACAAAAGTTAAGACTATACAAAACATACTCAACCCAATTCAGCTACCAGCTTGCGCAGGTTTTTAAGGAGGATCAATTTTTATTACCTCTTCATCCCAAAATGTGCCAAGTTTCAACAACCTCTAACCTCAGTACTCAGTGAAAGATTTAAAAATAGCAAAATACCACTAACATGGAGCAAAGATTATTGCAGCGCATTCAAAACCTCAAAAATGCGCTTTGTCATGCTACTATGCTGGTTCATCCCCCAATGAACATGACTATATCTCTCACATACGATGCTTCAGATACAGCTATTAGGGCCATCATTCATCAAATTGACCAGGGAGAGATGCGCCCATTAAGTTTCTTCTCACGCTCCTTAACTCTCGCATAGAGAAAGTACAGCCCATGATCGAGAGGTCTAGTCCATCTACATTGCAATAAAGTAGTTTAGGTACATATTAAAGGGAAGGTCTTTATGGACCACAAACCTCTCACCTTTGCTTTTCAACAGAGTTTAGACAAAGGCTTTCCCAGGCAAGCAAGATAATTGCTCAATTTTCAACGAATATTCACTTTGTCAAGGGAGAAGAAATGTTGTTGCAGATGCCCTTTCGAGAATTAATGCCATCTCCACACCATCTCAAATCGATTATGTAACTATTGCAGAATTTCAAGATGATGAAGAGTTAACAATTTTAAAAAACAACACAAGGCTGAGAATGGTTCAGATTCTCATTCCAGGCACTGACAAATCGATTTATTGTGATTTCTCCACCAACAGTAACCGCCCATATATCCTCTCAAACTTTCGCCGACAGATATTTTCTTCTATTCATACCCTATCTGATCCAGGGATTAGAAGCACAAGAAAATTAATCATGAAAAGACTCATATGGCTAAATATCAATAAAAATTGTCAGTTATGGTGTAGGGAATGCATGGAATGCCAACGATCTAAGGTTCAAAGACATACAAAGTCAGCTGTTATGGACTTCAAGGTTCCACCTGAACATTTTCAATACACTCACATTGATATTGTTGGACTCTTGCCTTCATGTCAAGGTTTTCAGATACTAACGATGATTGATCATTTTTCAAGATGGGCTGAAGTCCTTCCTATGGTGGATCAGTCAGCAGAAACAGTTGCAAAGGGGATGATTTCAACCTGGATTTCTTATTTTGGAATTCCACAGCATATTACATCTGATGAAGAACGTCAGTTTGAAAGTCAACTCTTCTCATCTTTGAGCAAATACTTCGGTTTTCAAAACATCCACAGTTGGAATGGATTAATTGAAGGACAACACATGATTATAAAGGCAAGCTTGAAATGTCATTTACAACAAAACAAATCTTAGGTAGATGCTTTACCTTTGGTTCTTCTCAGATTACACCCTGCATTTAAAAGAAGATATAGGATGCTCTTCAGTCGAGCTTCTTTACGGAAGTTTCCTCTGTTTACTCAGAGAATTCATCACCATGATCCCTAAGAGTTCACTCAGAGTTCTTGCAAGGAGTACAAAGTATTATCCATAACAAGAAACCTTCTGCAATGACTATCCATGGCAGTACGAGCATATTCGTTTCCAAAGACTTTTGAATTGTTTACATGTTTTTGTCTACAATAACGCAGCTACTTCATCTTTGCAATTAGTTTATCTTGGGCCGTATGTTGTCAAACACTGAGCACCAAAGTATTTTGACATTGAAATTAATAGAACTGTCAAAAGAATTTCAATCGATAGACTGAAACCATGATTTACCATAAAAGACAATGATGAGCAGCCTCTTGAAACTCACAAGCGCATGGATTATCCAAATCTGCACATACGAGGGCTATCCGGAAAGTAGATTACGTTTTGGAATAAAAAAATAAACAAAGTATAGGAAACAAATTTTATTATATACAGATGAAAGCCACACTCAAATACTACTTTTCTACATAGTCACCATACAAATTAAGGCATTTATCGTAGCGATGTACGAGCTTGGAAATTCCTTCGTCGAAAAATTCGGCCGCCTGCGCCTTCAACCACTTCGTTACCTCTTCTTGCAGCTGTGCGTCGTCATCAAAACGCTGCATAGCCAGCCACTTCTTCATTGCTGGGAATAGGTGGAAGTCGCTCGGTGCCAGGTCGGGACTGTACGGCGGATGAGGAAACAACTCCCACTTAAAAGATTCAAGAACTTTACGAGTGACATTTGCCGTGTGGGGCCGGGCGTTGTCGTGAATCAACAAGATCTTAGAGCTCAACATTCCTCTGCGCTTGTTTTGAATTGCTCTTCTGAGTTTTTGGAGAGTTTGGCAATACCTTTGAGAGTTTATTGTAGTGCCTCTTTCCAGGAAGTCCACCAAAATTACACCTTTTCTGTCCCAAAAAACAGTCGCCATCATCTTCCTTGCCGACATTGTTTGCATGCATTTCTTGGGTTTTTGGGGAGAACTTGTGTGCCCCCACTGCATTGATTGCAATTTCGTTTCACAGATCACATGTTTCACCCATGTTTCGTCACCAGTAACGATGCGATCGAGTAAAGAGTCACCATCCTTATGGTAAGCGTCCAAAAAGTTCAACGCTGCAGCCATTCGCTGATTTTTGTGGTCCTCTGTCAAGATTTTTGGAATCCATCTTGCACAAAACTTGTGGTAACCAAGCTTTTCGCTGATGATTTTGTGCAACAAACTTCGCGAAATTTGTGGAAAACTCAAAGAAAGTTCCGTTATTGTGAAATTTCGATTTTCACGGACTTTAGCATCGACTTTTTCGAGAAGTTCGGTGGTCACTATGCTGGGTCTCCCACTTCGATCTTCGTCGTGAACATTGGTTCGGCCATTTTGAAATCTTATGACCCACTGACGCACTCCACCTTCAGTGATAATGTTGTCCCCATACACTTCACGAAGCTGCCGATAGATTTCTATCGGTTTACAGTTTTTTGCAGTCAGAAACCTTATTACTGAGCACACCTCGCAGCTCGCGGGATTTTCAATTAATGCAGACATTTCAAACCGTCACAGTATCTGAACGGAGCACAGCACGAACCTCTCACTAGCACGGCTAGATGCAGACTGAGCTGCGCAACGCTCTGACCCCAAGATGGCTGCGCTAGCCCCGCCCCTAGCGGACACAGACGGAAACGTAATCTACTTCCTGGATGGCCCTCGTACAGTGCGAAACTGAGGGGAAAATTTCACCACCAGTCAATCACAACCATACCACACGCAGTGGAAGGACTGTCAGGTTTCCACCCCATTTAAAGGATTATGTCTCCTAATCAATATCTTTGGGAAGGGAGTGTTTAGTGTCCTTTATGTTTCCTCTTCATCTTTAATTTTTGTACGTTTTAATTTTCATAAAATAGCGTCACAAAAAGACTGTTCGAAAGATAAACATTGGTTGAAATTTCATTTTAAAAAGGTCACTTGATATTTGTTCCAGTCCTGTTTTCTCGTTAGTAAAATTGTTTAAAGAAGTTCGTTCTTTATAGTGTATTAAAAATACTTTAGATTTTATGCAACACACTTCAAGTGCAATTTCCCCGTATAATGATTATTAAAGAGATTTTTAAGTTGCAAGCAACTTAAGTTTTGTTAAATAACTACAGTATATTTATTTATTTGTGACTTTATATATATTCTATAGCTTAAAAATCTTCATATTATAATGAACTTAAAATATATGTGTTATTGGCAATGTATGAAAGTAGGCATCGTATATAGCGCCTAGCCTATGAATAGAATGCCGAAAATTGGGCATAAAAGTTTGAAGCAATTAATATTTCACGCATTTCTTTGACATTCCATATAGCGTCAAAAGACTGGCAAAGTACAAAATATTCCCACTAATAATTTTTCTAATATTATTTGTCAAACTTATAAGGTATTTCTCCCACTTCCCTAGCGTGCCTTCGTGGTGTAGTGTAGTGGTTCTACACGCTGGGCCGGTATTCCAGAGGTCCGTGGTTTGATTCCCGGCGAAGGCGTTGCTAATTTTTCATCTCTCTGGCTTCCAAAATATCCTAATGACTCTACAAGTGGCGCCCGAACTAAAAGGGTTATGGATGATGATTCTCCACACCCAGGCTTTGGCGACTAGGTCCCCTAAAACCCTAGTCGCCCTTTAAAAAGGGCAGTATATAAGGTATTTCTCCCACTTCCCTAGCATGCCTTCGTGTTGTAATGGTAGCACACTGGGCCGGTATTCCAGAGGTCCGTGGTTCGATTCCCGGCGAAGGCAGTTGCATATTTTTCATCTTTTCTGCTTCCAATTAACTTAATGACTCGAGAAGTGGCGCCCAAACTAAAAGGGTTGTGGATGATGATTCTCCGCACCCAGGATTTGTGGACTAGGACCCCTAAAATCCTAGTTGCCCTTTAAAAAGGGGAGTATATAAGGTATTTCTCCCACTTCCCTAGCGCACCTTCGTGGTGTAACGTTAGCATGCTGAGCCGGTATTCCAGAGGTCCGTGGTTCGATTCCCGGTGAAGACGTTGTTAATTTTTCATCTCTATGTGTGTGTGTGGGGGGGAAACTAATGCTTCTACAAATTTACCTGGCTTTTGACATTCGCTTCAGAAGAAGTTCCATGTGCATTTCATTCCTTGTTCAGAAATAACAAACTGCACTACTTCAAATTTATTCAGCAAAGAATTTAGCTCTTACTGTATGAAAATGAAAGAGCAGCCTGTAGTGTTCTGAGAAGGAATAGCAACTAAGAGTGTCAGAGAAGGAATCTTGTTGTGCACTAGGTGCTAGGAGTGTCAGAGAAGCAACTGAAAGTATTAGAGAAGGCATAGACATAGAAAGTTGATTCTGCAGTGAATTATGTAGAGTGCAAGCTAATGCTGCAAAAAAAAAAAAAAAAAAAAAAAAAAACAGTGTTCCTACCCAAAACTACTTACCAGAAGTTAATGAGTGATATGAAAAACGCCTAGATGACTATTAAGAAGCCTAATGTGATTGTTGGCTGCTAAATTACTATAACATAATGTTAGTGGAAGATAAAAGCAAACTGATTTATCCTGTTATAGAAGCCATTAATGATATTGATTTCTATTTCACGTATTTTCAATACAACCTTTTTCATGACTCACTTTAAATTTTGCCTAAAAAGCATTTATCTTTCTATGCAATGCCTTTCTTTAATAGCATATATCTTTCTATATAATGCCTAGGAAAAGGATATATAATATTAAAATAATTCGGTATTTCATACTTTGTTTGAAATTGCCCAGGTATTTTATATATTGCCTAGATATTTTACAGAATACCTATTTTTTACACATTGCTGATAACACTTGCATTCATTCAGGTGAATGTTTTTAAAAATTATCTTAATCATACCTCTTTTAAAAATGATTAAACTTTAAAAAATTAGAAGAAAGAAGTGTAATCACGCATTTATAATGATAGATTGTTATTCTGTTATGTACTGAAATGATTTTGATATATAAATGCACATATTCATAAAGTTTCTAATATTTATTATAATTCTTAGGAGGGAAGGGATGTAATCCTGATATTTTCCATACAAGGAAGTGGACATTTTCAAGGATTTGCACGATTTACTCCTCACATTTCAGATCATCGTCCTCCAGAATTTCGTTCAGCCAATCTTGGGTCATGTTACCAAATTGAGTGGCTTAAAAAGTAATTAGTTATATTTCTAGTTATTTATAGTTTATATAATAGTTATAGGTTTTTAATTTTATATAGAGAATGTATTATTTACTAGTTTTTTTTTTTATTTTACTCACTATTTTATATATTTATTTGATATTTAGAACAATGGTAATGATACACAAACAGTTTCATTTGTGTGTCATCTTTAACACTGAGTGCAACTTTCTATGTCATCTTTAATAGTGAATATATGATTATTAAGTATTTTTTCAATACAAACTCATAGCAATAAATAAATTTAAACTTTATAAATAATTTATATATATATTAATTTATGATTCAGTGCAATTAAATATAAATTTGCAAACATTATATTATCTAAAAAGAAGTGCTTATTTCTCTTTTCATTTCATTTATATTTCATTTTTAGTATTAGTTTTCAGGGAGATAAACAATATCTGTTTTTCTGTTCAGATGAATTTTGAAAATCAGTCAATGAAATAAATAGTTTTTTATTTGTAAAGGTATTTAAAATTTCTATCTGTTTTTGAGTTGTGACATGAAAATAATCTCCCTAAATCCTTTACTGTGTAATTTGTTTTGCACCCAATAAAGTATCATGAAAACTGCAGGAGTGGTCAGAATGATTTCAGATAAACTTTGTATCTGTGTGTCTTCTACAGCATTTATGTAAACTTGCATGATTTTTTTCTGAAATTGCTCAAACATATAAAATTTCAGGATAAATAATGCTTTAGTATGAAGTTTGTAAGTTTCTGCAAGTATAAATGTGACAATAGTCAGTTTGATTGCTCACTTAATGTATGATACCTTGATAAATTTTTTATCACATCTAATTTTCATAATGAAAGAAAATGTATATGAATTTAGCATTTTTCCAAACATCAGTAACGCAAAGCTTATTTTGCAAAAGTTTTTGTTTCTTGTTGCATGAAAATATGGAATACTATATCCTTAATATTATAGGGAAAAACATCATCACTATTTTTTTCCTTTGCTTCCCTAATGCTTGGCAAAACTTTTATATCTAAAGTAATAAAATCAGTGGCAGGTAACAAATATAATAAAACAAGTAACAGAATATGTGCAGTTTGTCACATGAAGAATTATACCACTTGCTAGGCAGAAGTGATGATAAAACACTAATCACATATCAAAGGAAACTAAACAAAAACAAAGTAAAAATATCTTGGTTCCAGGCAGCTTACTTTCAAATGTAGAAAGAAGTAAAAGAGAATATGGAGTTACAGAAACAGTAGCAACAGAGTGGCACAGATTGTATCTATACTTTAAAAAACAGAAAGATGGTGTATGCGTGTAATAATAGCTGGTTGTAATGAAAAAGTTAGAAAATGAAAACATGAAAGCAATATCTTTAGTGTGGATAGCAATCGCTGCCCAAATTGATGATATTCTGCCAATGCTTTTCAAAGCCAGAAACTTGGCGGCCACGAGCCCAAAAACAGATCAACTTCATTTCGAACATCCTGTGCAGAACGGGAGATAGCACCAGCAAGATGTAGCTGCATTTGTGAAAAAAAAGTAGGAGTCTGAAGGAGCAATGTCGGGGCTATATGATGGGGGGGGGGCAAAAGATCCCATTCGAGTCTGTACACAAGAGTCCAGCCAGTGAATGCAGACACATGTGGTCTTACATTATCTTGATGAAACATTTCCTTTTTGCACTGGATCTCAGTTTGACGTTTTTCCTTGATGGCAGCATCAACACGGACTAGCATCTCTCCGTACACCTTATTGTCGAGAGTTTACCCTTTTTCTAGATACACTTTGTGCATAATACCATGACAATCTCACAAGATACAAAGGGTGATCTTTTTGTTAGTCAAATGGTACTTTGTGAAGCTGCCAATGGTTTCACCGGGTGCAGACCCCCCTTTGGCCTGTGTTGTTGAAATAAATCCACTTTTCATCGCAAGTTATGATCTGGTGTAGAATTTTGCCCTTGTGTTGATATTCATGCAGATTAGTGCAGGCCCCAAAACATCTGTCATTATCTACTTGAGTCAGTTCATGCAGCACCCAGCGATTGAACTTGTATATCAAGTTTATGCAATACATAGCATGATTAATAGACATGGCACTTAGCTTGCTAAGGAGTTAGACAAGCTAAGGAGTTAGACATTCTCTAACTCCTTAGCAAGCTTTCGATTCATTGCATACTGATCTTCTTCCACAAGTTTTCACAGGCAGGCCTCGTCAACATCAGTAGGCCATGAACTTTTGATACCAAACCTTCAGAGTATCATATGATACAACATTAGTACCTAAAGCTATGCACATGATTTGGGGGTATTCTGTGGCTAACTTTTTGCAACAGAACTGGAAATAAATGATGCTTCTAACCTGATTGCATGATAGTTTTATTTCAGGCACCTTGTACTTAATGATAACAATATATTTTTTACAAATTTCGCAAGTGTTCTAAAGCAAGTATCTTTCTTTCAAATGCCAAATCTCGTTTGACAAAATATGATTAAACATGCCAATGCAAACTGTCTGCACAAACAATATTTGCAGTGGCTGGAAACTTTTGTTAAGACTGTGGAATAACAATATATACATAGGTATTTACTGCAGTGTATAATGCAGATATCAGTGACTTTGAACATAATGTCCTTCCTTTTGAATGTATTGTTCAAGATGATATGGGAAGGCTTCCTTGTTACATGTCATCAGGTCCTGTAGAGGAATAGAGGACAGTTATACTTGTGCTTGTTTTTATGCCATGCTATTGGAACCAAACTGAATCTTCTAAATGGCTTACTCATAATTCTCCCTCTAAATATCCACTGAATACTTGTCAGATAACCTGTTCTAATGAAGCCGTCTGGTATCACAATCTGCAAATACATCAACCACTGGTGTAGGGTACACTAATTGTAACTCCTAGCTTTCCATGTAAATGTGCTTGCTGCATCTGCACTTTGGCAGGTTTGCCAATTCCAGTTGATAGATACAAAATTTATCACCCTAAATCGTGCCAGAAATGTGAACGTTTTTAATTCGAGTTAAATAATAATAATAATAATAAAATATAATAATAATAAAAGCGACCTCAAGATCAGTGCTCTCCACTTCCCCCTTGAATCTGAAAAATAAGTGTTTTTCAACCCCTTGTAAAATGGGTTTCTTCTTTTTTATTTAGGAAATTACATTTATTGCAGGAGAGTTTAAGTTTTAAGAAATAAATAAATGCATACATTTACTACATATAGAATAATATATAAATTTTTAATGGCTGATTGTAACTGTAGCTGTTGGCTGTCAGCAAGGCTTTTTTTACTATTTTTGAAAGAGATGTGTAAGTAATCAGTTGTATTTAAATGACTTCTGGTTTATTTCTGTGTGCAAAGTGATGAAAATCATATTTTCACACAAGTAGGTGGTGTTAAATAGAAAGTGTCTGCAATCTGCTTTCCTAGTTCTGGATAAAGTTCAAATCAAAAAATTTTTATGAATGTGCTTCCAGAAAATCTAGTGCATCAAAGTTGTTTTTTGAAGAATTTTGGTTGCAACATCTTCTGTTGATGAATTAGATTTCTTCGGGATATTTCACAGAAATAGATAATCATATTCATTATAGACATAAAGACATATGTATTATACTATAATGTACAGAAAAAATTGCTTTTTTTATAGTTTTCTTTGCAGAAATTTTTGACTGCTACGATGTGTATACAGACTTTTTTTATCATGTATATATATTATTATTTTTATCGAGTATATATGTAAGATATAAAAAAATGATGGCTGCTCTAAGAAATAATTGTCAACCTCAAAATTAATTATTCTAAATTTGGTGTTCTCCCTCCTAAATTTATCTATTCTCCAAAATTCAAGATCTTTTCATGTTACATAATGCTGCTTGAAAGATGGAACTAAAACCCAAAATTAACTAATCGCAGATTAACTATACTTTATGCACCTACCTAGTATCGATAGTTACTAACTGCATAGTCTCTCTCTCTTTCGCCTGCCTGCTGACAGCATATCACTCAGCCTCTGCTAGCTATTAGCCATTATTTAAAATGTAATTGCATATTTAAAATAATGGGGCACGTTAGCATCCCTAGTCTTCTATTGGTTATGAAAATATGTGCCAAGGAATTTGTCATCCAGAAATAAATGACGTTTAACTATCAAGCTGGTCGTGCTTCTTCTAAAATTCCATTGTGTCATTCTACTACGTCGTAGTATTTTCGGCCATGACTAGAATGTGAATTTTAATAAATATTAAAACCAAAACTCTTCAAGCAAGCAATAATCCAATTAAAAAAGAGTCAATGAAATTTAAAGAAAAAAGAATCATTGAAATCTCTTTTCCATGAAAATCCTTGCTTTTCTGTTTAATTTTTCATTATTTATAGTGTCGAGCTTTTTCTCATGTCAGTGGTTTTTTAATTCTTCCTTTCAGTTCAACTTAAATGTTGATGTCAAGTTTTGAAATGGAAGTTAAAATGCAAAACTAAAGATATTTAGCCATGTTGAAAAGAAACTAAAATCTAGAATTCCTACCTTGTAAATTCAGAAAGCAATTACAGCATACTGAGAAATGAATGTATGTTTAAAAATAATTAGCTATATCAGGAGTAAAATTTTTTAATACTGTTATATATAAATTGTGTAGAACAATTAATTATCTAACATTTAGAGTTGCTTTTTTATTTACAATTTTTATTATTATTATTTTTTTAAGGGCAAACATACCTTTCCAAAGCACTCGTCATTTGCAAAATGCATGGAATGAAAACAGGAAAGTCCAGATCTCCCGAGATGGCCAGGTAACAAGTTATTTTGTAATTCTTTTTCTATTATTTCTTTATGGAAGTTTATTATCTTATTAGGATGAACAAAACAGATCAAATTGTATTCAAATAGTATGATATGCTTGTTAATATTCTAATTAGATGTGCTGTATTCTACGAGAGACATTCAATATGTTCTAGACCTAAGTATGATATGCTTGTTAATATGATGAAATGAGATGAAGTTTACATCCTTTTTTAAGCATACAAAAGAAAGTGCACACAGTAGGTATTGTTTGTTAAACATTGTCAGTCGGAGATGTCTTTTAATTTTGAAAATATCAAATATCATTAGGTGGTTGAGGTTTTGATCTCCCTCCTCCCCTCTCCCCCCCAAAAAAAAAATCACTGACAGATATTCATGAATGCATTTTTATAGCCTGTGATGATGCAGTACTTTTGTATGCTGCTGTTAAAAAGTGGGCTATCATGTCAACAAAGGAGAGCATCTTAGGTCAGGCCACAGTGTAGATGTGACTACTGAAAAAATATACCCCCTGAGGCATACACACTGACTTAGCATCTTACTATGGCAGTAGCACCCTGAGGGGAGGGATGAGCCTGGCGGTTCCAAAACCCTGTAGAAAGATCGTACAATATGGTTGGACCAAAGGGGGATTGGCAGTGCAACTTCAAGCTGGTATTGGCCACGGCTTGCTGTTCAGTCCAAATTTTGTGTAATTTTAACAGTTTGAGGCTGCTCACTTGGTGCTGGCAAGGGCATTAATCAACAACCAGTTAGATCGTCAACCTTAAATTTGTAGTCACACCCTTCCATGAGACTGAGAACCGGGAGTGGTGAACCTGCGGGCCTGGTCGGATTGTTGGATTAAGTGAAATTTAGATTCTGTTACTGGTAAGTGTGGGACTGGCCGCAGTAAACAGAGAATACTAACATCATAAATTGTGGCTTTTTGTGCCTGTCTTCCGCCTCACACCTGATACAGAGGATGTCAGGAGTATGTTTGCTGAAGAAATAGGAGCATCACTGTTTAACCTGACTGTTTGATAAGTGAAAAAATTACATGAAAAGCTGGGGATTTTTAAGAATTGTATCATATGAGTATTCAGAATATCGATGCAAGAGATGAAAAAATGTTAGGTTGAATTTGAAAACTTTTTTTTCATGATAACTAGCAATAAAATTTTTTGTGGAAACACTGTAGATCTCTTTGACTTCATATTGCAGAAATCTATGGAGAAGAATTCAGACACCTATTTTTGAAAATGAAGAGAGACCACTAATTATTGATTCTATGCTATATGCAAGGAAAACAAGAGTTTACCATTTTAATCTGTTGATTCAGCTTTGATAAAACATTAAATAAAACACTGTGCCTAACTCAACAAAAAGTGTTGTTTTTGCTTGCCAATGCACACGAGGCTCAAATTTCCGAGATTGCTGTTTAGCATTACACACTTAATCTTCTCCGTCTTTCCACCATATATACCCAGGCCTGGATCTGAGTAACTTCTTTTAGTTTCAGAAACTGAAACAACATTTTCATGGTTGTAACAATGATGATGATTTGAAGGATGCTGTTCAGAAATGGTTTGAAAGTGGTGAAAAAAGTTTTTTTTTCTGCTAGCATCCAACCTTTAATCGATCACTGGGTTAAGTGCATTGGAGTCAAGAGAATTAAGAAGGAAACTATAAAAGTAATGTTAGGATTTTTCTTGTATAAGTGTGTTAGAATTGAAATCATTGAATATTTTGAAGTATATTTCAAAGACATTAGTTAAAGTTATTACTCTCCCATACTATTCCTTTTACTTCTACATTGTGCTTTACTGTCTATCCATACTTCATGTGTTATTGCCGTAAATCAGATATTTCTAAATTACACATTGAAAATGCTAAGAGGATGTGCCTTGTATGTCACCAACTATTCTATTGGGGATAACAGTAAACTGAAGAATTCAAATAGCATGAATGTTATTTAGAATTTTGTATTGATTTTCTTCTTTATTTCTGACAAGGAAGATTTTGACATTAATTATACATTAATTATTTGCAAACATATTGACATTAATAATACATTGACTGTTTGCAAATGCCTACTGCATGTATGCATCAGATAATTTATATAATATGGGGACCGGAAAGTAATGTCGTTTTTGCGCATGTCAACAACAACATGCTAAGGGTAGAAGTGGAAGCAAATCCATGTCAAACACTCTTAACCAACCTTGTTCGACCATCCAAGTAAAGCAGAATGGAAAAATAACCAAAGCAGGTGTTTGAGTCCTCCCATAATCTGTCTGAAAAGAACAAAGCCAACCTATCCATCACATGCAACGTATTGCTTCAACGGCACCATACAGAACCATTTTTTTGATTGTTTGATTAGTGGAGACAAAAAAATTAAGTCCTATATGATAATCCAAAACTCAAAAAGCAGTTTTAATAGGGGTTACAAAGGGTTTACATCCCGAAAAGGTGCTTCTGGATGTTTGATGGAGTATTCGCGGAATTGTTCATTTTGAATTGCTGAAACCTGGAAAAACTGTTAATATAGACCTTTATTGTGAACAATTGGATCTAGTGAACCAAGTTTAATCGAAAAATATCTGGTGATTGTGAACGGAAAAGGCGTCATTCTGCAACACGACAATGCAAGACTGCACTTGTGCAAGACGATCACTGAAAAAATATAATGAATTGGGGTGGGAGGTACTGCCTCACCCACCATATTTGCCCAATATGGCACTCTTGGATTTACATTTATTCCGATCCCTACAACATTTTTTTAGTAACAAAAAATTTGAAAATTTGGATGATGTCCAAAATGCCATCTCGAGATATTTTACTCAAAAATCAATTGATTTTTATCCATCTGGGATTGAAATCGGCCTACTAGATGGGAAAAAGTTGCTGATAACGAGGGTGATTATATTATTGATTAAGAATAAAAACTTGTTACAAATTTATTCGTTTGAATTTAATGTAAGAAAGCGACATTACTTTCCGGTCCCCCTATTACTTATATCAAGTAGAATCCTATTACTTATATCAAGTAGAACACATCCATATAGGGTTAAGACACTCAACTAATTTTGCCGAGTTTGGGAATAATTACGGTAAAAAACTTGGGGAATTGCTGAATTCCAAATAGTTATGCATATAAAAATTTGAATTAATGGTAGAAAAGCCAAATAAATAGGAAAAATTTCAATCTAAAGTTATAAAAAATCATCCTATTTGTTACCAATTTGAATATAAAAAAACTTACATTTAAAATTATATAACATTTCAAAAACAAAACTCATTTTAGACATAAAAGGCAACATATTTCATATTCATTCCTTAAGCATAAAGCATCTGATCCAATAGGAAACCTCACCAAACATGAACATAGGTGGAAATGCCACAAATCATTGCAGCAGAAGTTTACATGAATAGATCATTCTTTATTTAGTTTAGTTAGATAATAAAGAGATACAAATTGTGGATGTAGCAAATTAAAAAACTTAAATACCTTATCATAATTGTTTAAGTTATATTGCTATTGTTTATCTGCTTACAAAGTCACTTTTTTTTTTTTTTTTTTATATACTCAGTTCCTGTAACTTTGAAAATACTCCAACTTCATGCTGTTCTAAATATTAGTCATTTTTCAAAATTCAAATAAAAATATATATCCTTTGTTACAGAAATTAAATGAGTTTAATCTAAATGAAATCAAATTTCTTATGATTGTGTTATGACCATTTTCAATGCTAAATCACTTTGTTTTGATAACAATTATGTGTGTTAAAAGTATTGAAAACTCTATAATGGCATTACAAATCTTTCATTTACTAAATTTTTCAAGAAAGAAATTTTCTAAAGTATTCTATTTTCTTGAGCATTCTAATAAATTGAATGCCAGATAGTCAGATTTTTCACTATTGAGTTCAGTTGTATTGTATGTACGCTGCGAAAAAAAAAGGGACAGTTCTATATCTCCTGTTCTACTAGGTTGATTGACAAAATTCAAATTGCGATTTTCACACCTTGAAAGCGCAACTTAGGATATATGTTAGATTTATACATAACATTGTTATAATACAGGTATTTTAACACTTAATCAGACTTTTTCTGAAATAACATATCAATTTATTTCCATGTTTTGATTCTATGACTCAAATTATGCCTAGATATTAAATTTTGTAAAATTTGGTTCTTAATTTATGGAAAAAATTTTCAGTTTGTGCCAAAAATAATTCAATTTTCCTTTCCCTTCCATTATGCTGGAGTGGGAAAAAAGGCACCTCATTTCTACCTTTTTACATTGTGCATGAGTGGGGGAAAAGTCACATCGTTCCTACTTTCAAATAATTTTAGCAAAGTGTCTAAACCACATTTGATGTTTTATTGCTTTCAATAAATATGCCAAATTTCAAAACGTGCCAATATATAAATCCCCTGCCTTGTATTTTCTGAAATTTTTGAATAAAAAACAAATTTTTTGCAGGCATGCTTAGAAATACATCTACTTTAAGATGATGGTAAAAATTTTATAGATTATAATTCAAAATGCTTTTGAAAAATTCATAAAAATTGTTTCTAAATTTCAAAATGTGAAAGGAAAAATTAGTTTAATAAAAAAAGAAAGATTAATCAATATATACCAAATGCAATTAACATTGAGAAGAACAATTAACATTTTGAGAGCTAAATTTTTTAATACTACTCGTGCCATTTTTACAAAACTTGGTAGTTTGGTGTAATTTGAGTCGTAGAATGGAAATATGGAAAAAAATTAGTATGTTATTTTAGAAAAAGTCCGATTTTATGTCAAAAATACCTGTATTAGAACGATGCTATATATAAATCTAATACACATCTCAAGTCGCGCTTTCGAGACATGAAAAACACTAGTTGAATTTTGCCAATCGACCCAGTAGAACGGGAGATACAGAACTGTCCCCCCTCTTTTTTGCACAGTGTACATTTCGTTAGACGAACTTATGGTTATTGTATAAAATATAAATGAGTGGATTAAGGCTCAGAAGTTCATCTCAGATATTTAACAATTTTCATTAGGAATGAGAAAATGACTTAACTATATAAATGCTGTAAAAAGAAAATATTATAATAAAGTCAAATCTGATACTACAAGTCAAATCTGATACTCGTAAAGAAAACAACAAATTGTTAATTTGTTGTAATAAAATTAATATTATAATAATTAATAGTTAATTTGTTGTAATAAAATTAATATTATAATCTGATACTCATAAAGAAAACAAATGTTTATTATTACATAAGTTTTTATTATATTATTTTAAAAATAAACTTTTGATTATTTAATTTCTAGGAGCTAGAACCAACTGTTGGTGAATCATTGTGCCAGCTTATTGTTAAAGGTCAGCCTCAGCCAATTTTTACATCTGACTGCATAAAAACAAATCGAAGGCATTTAGGTTATTGTAGAGAAAATTTTACTAATGATTCAAATCCAGTAAGCAGAAATCAAATGCAATGGGATCCTCAAAATCAGGTTTCAGCTTCATGGTATGATTCATCTTGTTCAGCAGGCCAAAAATATTGGTCCCAATCAAATAATTAACTTGAAAGTATTTATAAATTATAAGTGGTTACAAATTACTATTTTTTGATTAAAACTTTTTGCTCTTAGCGGTGTTTAAGTAATTGCAGATTTTAGATTATATTCTAAATTAATAACCTCTAAGAGAAAACTTTCTTCATTTTTTAAATATTTCTGCTCATTTCAAGAATAAAATTTTGATGTTAGTTCAAGCATAAGCTATGTTTAGGCAAAAAAACACCAGAATGTTTAACAATGCTTGTCTTTTATAGAAACATCGAAATTTTTTCAAAAATATTTTCATTTGACAATTATTATGTTATTCAATTTAAAACAATCAGCTACCATGGTGAAAGACCCATAATTAAAAAAATAGTATATTTTAAGTAAGCATTTTGATTTACTTATAGAAACATGACATTTTGATTAACTTTATAAGTATTTTGTGTTATAAAACAATAAAGATGATGTGAAAGTTTTTAGTAATTTTGAAATTAAGGAAAACAAATTTTACTTCTTAAGGTTATTGATAAATTTTTCGTATTGTTAAAGATTAAAATGATGTATTTATTTTAGTATTAGTCTTTTTGATTAATTAATTAATCTCTGAATATGCATGAAACATAAGTTTACTGACTATAATAATATGAATCATATGGTTTTTTCCCTCTGATAGCATTGATAGAGCATGTATATATATGTTGAAAATACAATGAGTTTTATAACCTTAATAAATATTTTTCCATTTTTATGGCACTTTTTTCCATTGATATTTGAACCACTGATTAACGAAGCACATATTATGTTGTGTTGCTATTTTCTGATGCATAATAGATTTAAAATTGTGATTGAAAAATACAATTTCTTTATAAGCTACTACAATTGTTTAAGAATAATCTAATTCTCTTATGTAATGTAAAGTTACTAGCTTGATATATAAATAAATATTACATCTTTTGATTAACATATCATCTGTTGCATATAACTGATATTTATTATGAATATTTTGTTTTGTGACACGGGATGTCTTTCAGCCTTGAATATATATACATAATATGAGCAATATATATGTGCTCATCTAAAAATACATAATGTTAGTAAATAGCTTCAAAAAGTGTTATAGACCAGCAGATAAAAATAGGGGAAAATTATATTTTGTGATACAAAAACAGAGGCTCTTTCAGAATTTTCAGGAACATATAAATGCCATTTTTTGAGGTCCTAGAAACAACCAAATGTCGAGTATTAAACTAAGAGATGCATAAATCATTTTTATTATATTTATTATTTATGGTTATCAATATATTTGCTTTCAGTTACTGTATGTTCACACTTTTACAGTAGTTCAAAGGAAGAAAATGCAAATTAATGCTGCATATTTGAATCATTGTGAACTCGTATACTTTGTTCATTAAAAACGAAATGTTTTCTTTAAATTTGTTAATGGAATTGATTGGAATATTGAGCCAGAAAGCAGAATATAAAAGAAATAACATATACTTGTCAAAAGTGAAATTGCAACAACATGAAAGAAAGCACGTAGTGATGTGAAAATAACAG
This sequence comes from Stegodyphus dumicola, assembly GCF_044657685.1. NCBI lineage: Eukaryota > Metazoa > Arthropoda > Arachnida > Araneae > Eresidae > Stegodyphus > Stegodyphus dumicola. The sequence continues at coordinate 31,749,703 of NC_140769.1, forward strand.
TATTGGTAGAGGTGAGACACATATGCAGATGATTAAAGGAACAAACAAATGAAATGAAAAATTAAACTGTTTATTCAGTATCTAATGTGGCCGTTATAGACCTCTAAACAGTGAGGCATACTGTCTATGAGGCTGTTAATGATCTCCTGAGATATTCCTTCTCAAGCAGTGCCCAATGCACCTCCTGGTTCTCTACAGCAGAGCTTCTTAAACTTTTTTTCTGCCACGACTCCTTTTTATCACTGAGATTTTTTTCGCGACCCCCATAATATTAAAAAATTTTTTGTGGAACCCCATAAGTATTGCACAAATCTGGCACACGCGTGAGTGAAACGGTAAATTTTTCACTTGTACTGTAATATACTATTGCAGTTTTAGGTCATTAACTTTAATTTCTAATTTTAAGATATAGAACAATGTGAAAATTTTAAATAAGTAACAGATGAAATGACAGCGTCACGTGCAAAGCAAGTAAAATGAACATTTATATTATAAAAAGAACCCGTCAAAACGTTTTCGTTTTTCTTTGGCTGATCTTTATCTATTTACATTGTGTAAAAATATTGTAAAATTATTATAATATAATAAGTTAAAGAAAAATCAAAACTGCTAAAATTTCTAGCAACCTCCTGGTGCTAGGGTCGCGACCCATAGTTTAAGAAACTCTGCACTACAGTATGCACCTGTGCACCACATGTCTGATGGCAGCCCACACATGCTCAGTGGGAGAAAGATCAGAGTGAGGCTGCCAGTCAGGGAAGTACTAGCTTAATGTTAAACTGCTAGTAATATGCACAAGGGTTGTCCTCTGTCCGAATATAATGCCATCCCAAATCATAAAGCCCATTGTGACGATGGACAATATGGGCTGGCAGGTAACATCCTCTGAGAATCCGCCACACATATCTATGATTGCCATTCTTCAATAAGCAAAATCGGCATTTGTCTGAAAATAATACCTGATGCTATTCACTCCTCTGTTGATAATAACTTTAACACAAAGCCAGACAGTGTCAAGTGGTTAAAGGAACTTCAGTGGCTGGCCGCAGTGCACACATTCCTGCCTCGTGCAACTTGTTACAGATGGTTTGACAGGAGACAGATGCTCCTTCTGATAATGGTAGGTTTGAATATGACTAGCCATGACAAATGGGTTCTCCCTAACATTCCCCGAATTCAGCTATTGGTGTGAACTGACATGCACCTGGATCATCCACTGCTCCTTGTGTTCTCAGATGGTGCCGTGTCCATCATGCCACACATTGCTGAACTATATTTAGTCCCATTCAATATGACAGGCAGTTATGTGTATCGACAAAACAAGCTCGTGCAGTTCTAAGATATAGTCTTCTTCCTCAGACACTAATTGCTGGTATTTAGCTCACTGATGTTTCCAACGCATTTGCTACCCTTCTTCAAGAGTTCTGTTACAACAGTTTGTCATTGATAGCATATACAAAGTGAGCCAAATACTGGCTTTTATAACCAGAAATTGGGTAGCATGTGCACAGAAATTGAATAATTTGCATATGTGTCTTAACATCTACCGATCCTGTTATTCTGACATTGCTATGGACATTTCTTCATGGTGCTGTAATTTCAATTTTGATGAGAGTAGATTCATTAAATTGAATAAACAATTTGACATTACTGTGAAGTAATCTGTTTTCTGCAGATATTTTTTAATAAACATGTTCTCCTTTTCATGAATATATGTTTTTCTGTATTTTTTATATATTCTATGAATCTGAGACTATCCAGTACCTCTTTCACCGTTGGAACAATTTTTATGTTACCATCACCTTATTCATTTTCTTCCAAGTTGGAAATGCCTTTCACATTCTCAATAATATTCATTTTATTTAAATGGAGTTTTTTATTACATTTATTTCAGTCAACACTGATGGAAGTCATCACCTTCACTACAATTTGAGTGCATATACTGAAGTAGACTTTTAACACATCTTGCGCAGGTGTTATCCCGTTAAATTCTCAGCATATAGCAGGCAATTTTTTGCAGTTTGTGCACAAAATTACTTCTGCACAAAATAGCTGTAGTTTTTTAACTTTAGGTTCTTTTTTTTTAGCAAAACTTTTAATTTCTCGTTAAAAATTAATTTCTTTATTCGCTTTAAAAAAAAGTAAAAATACTTTCTCAAAAATCAAAAACTAAGAAAATCAAGAATTTAAAATTGTTTTGAAGTGTGATATCTTTCAAAGCACTACCATCTTGCACTGCGTATGATGGAGCACACACAACATTTGCAAAGTATTTTTCTTTTTTCCAATTCCTACGATAAGTTCTAATGTATGTTTCCTCATTGCTCATGGAAAGTCTCCCTGGAGACTCATCCTTTGCTGCTTTTTTTTCTAATGCTGTATGTTTATAATATTGGTTCTTCTGGGTCTTGATCAACTTTTGGTAGAAATGGACAGTTATAAGTTTCAACAAATTTTTGTTACCTTATTTTCTTTTCCTTCACAAAATTATAAAAAACAAACTAGTTGAATAATGTGCAATTTATGAGCCACATAGCAACTGATTTTGTCCATTTGGTTGTTTCTCATAAAATGGAGTAATATGTTAGATACTGGTCAGCCCGATCAATGCTTTTCATGTACTTTTTACAGTCAATCAGCACGTTAGATTTAATTATTTTTTCCCTCGTGTTTCTATCAATATTATGACTTCCTTTCATTTTCGATTAATATATTGCCGATATAAGAGATGCTGTTTTCTTTGATTACCATACTGGTACAATGTCTCTTTTCTTCTGAAGGCTATTTCTCCTCTTTTCAATGAAATTTTAGGCAGTCCAGAAGTCCTCTGTTTTTTTAATACTGCTGCAAATTCTAATTTTATTTTGTAATAGCTTTTCACCGTTTTCCATGCTATTGTAATAGTTATTCATGTAGCTATCGTGCCACAAGTCTGTATAAGGTTTATAACCATTTGATCAATTATTCATCTGTCAATCATTTTCCTTGAGCACAATATATTTCAAAATGACCCACATAGCTTTTAGTACTTTGACACAGTATATAAATTAGAATTCCATATTTTACAATCTTCATTGCATTGTAAACTCTGGAGAATAACTTTCCCCTCCAAGGTATTATGCCTTCATTCAAAGAAAACTGCTGAATATGAATATAAACATTTATAAGCTTGGGAACAAAGTAATTCAGTAGTGGTCTGACTTTTGAAAGCCTTTCTGATCCATCTTCTTTAATAATAATGAAGTCAAGTCTTCATTATTATTAAAGTACCAAGCCTTCCATAACATATGAAATCTGTCTAATCCTCTTTTCAGTCCTTATGCACTTGTTCCATACTAAGAATAAGACCCAAAAATTTCTTCATGTCTTTCCATTTGAGTGTTTTTTTGGAAGTTGTAAATTTATCAATATTTTGGTAATAATATCTATTTGACTGCTCTACGAAGAATGTACAAAAAATCATCGTTAATACATAAAGCTACAGCATCCAGAACATTTTCTGTATTTATTCTTGAGCAACTTATAAACTCTTCCAAAACTGGATATTTGCCTACTGATAAACATTCTTCTTGAGTGCCAGAATACTCTGAATCCGAGCTTAAAGTTCTTCATTGAGTAGTTCTAGGATGATGTATAATATCGTCATTACTAGAATCATCATCGATAACCTCGTTCTGACAATTTGACAAACTATCTGCAGACAATTCTTCATCATTGCATTCTGTTTTATTATTAGTCCTTAGGAATAAACTGTAAAAAAAGTCAAATTAGGATGGGAATACATGAGCACAAAATTGATGTTCCTAGTGATGAATTTAATTATGCAGATGTACTTGTGGACAACATATGAGCAGTGGGCTGTTGGCAAAATTGTTGGCTGCATAGATTGTGTCTGCTGCTCAACTTCCCAGATTTATGTCAATATGTAGCTGGAAGCTCCGATGTTGAATGCTGTATTTGTTGTAGCATAACAGCATCAAAAAAGCACATTCATAGGAATGCATTTTTGCAATTCGCATTTTAACATTGAAATGCACGGGCAACGACCTAATGATCATATGTGCCCGACCTTATTGTGAAAAAATTACAAAAGCCCACCGATAACAATAATCCACCAATGATTTATTGGAAACAACTATTTTTGTTACCCACGCTTGACTACCAAATCATACAAAATGACTTTAGTCACTTCCCACACTCGACTACCAGTCCGCACAAAACGACTTTGTTCGCTTCTCGCGCATGATGAGAAGCTTTTCATCAGCTTAATTGAATGCTGTTTTGATTAGATAAGCAGAATATTTTTATGTCACACTTGTTTTTATTCAAAACGTACAAAATTGTATCCTAGTTTTTCATGATGTTAGTCACAATTGATTCATTTAAAACCATTTTTTGGCACATGTCTGCTAGATGAAGGTCATGTTCAGTATTACTGGAAATATTTACATTATCTTGCAACAAAAACACTCAGTGCTTCAATTACTCGATTTGGAAATAAATCAATAAAACTGAGAAGGTAGCAAGTGCACCCAGTCCCATATGGAGTGTGTAATTTGATGTGCTCTTCACATACTCAGTTCCATTGACAGTCAGCATTACAATAATCAGCCTGATTTCTTCTTCCTTTTTAAAAATTTTGTGTATTTCAATGGGCAAGATTCATTCCTGGAAAATGACACCTCATTTCCTCTGAATAAAAGACTGCATTAGAGGTTTTGATTTCCTATAATAGCTTCTTGTAACTCTTTCCCATGAACATACTCATAAACTCCTGAAAGGCCCATGTTTATGAAAAAAAATCACCTCATCCTGTGCAAGGAAGTGAACTGAATGTTAATAAATAGCCTAACTAACCAAAATTGTTACTTGTACCTTAGGACTGTGATAATGTAATACCACTCTTAATTTTCATCCTTTGGGTGAAACTAAATTGCAGATTTTTCAGTTGCTGCAAGTGGCAGGATAGTCAAATAATATGAATATCTCACAGATAAGGGGGTTAATGCACTGGAAGCACTGTTGAAAAAAAGAACTATTTAGATGACTAAAGGCTAACTGACAACATTTGGAAAACCAGTGAGTCATGTGCTAATGTACAGAGTGTATTGCAGACCTGGGTGTCCAAGAGCTGTTTATAATGGAGAGTTACTTTCTCTTGCAAAAGAAAGAAAAGAATCTGGAAGTCCTTCTACAGGGTAGGACACATAAAACCGACCCATACCTTCGATGAGTGTAATGATTAAACTGTCAACACATAAAATGAAATGTAGTGTTTTTAATATGAACAGTAATATGAATATATTTTCAATATGAATTCAACAATAGCAACATGCTCAGGTATCTAATACGGCATTATTACATGCTCACCCGGCTTCACACAACATGGCCTACTTCTCAACTGGTTTGGACAGGTTTCACTGGCTGCTGCCTTACACGTGCACCTGCAGGTCACATGTTCCGACCCCAGCTCAAAATACCTTCTCTTGGTAGGAAGCTGAAATAGTTTAATTGTCACTAAAAATTCAAGGTACCATGATATTACGACGTAGCGGTTTTACATGCTGCACCCTGTATTATCTTTTGGTACACTTATTAAATATACAGTGCTAAGTCACGATGTTGCTTTCAATAAAATTTTTGAAGCATTTAGAAGCTTGTTTTGAAGCAATTTTTTTGTTTCACTATGAATTAAGCTAAAAATTCAAGTTGGATGATGTCTTATATTGTAGTTATGTTCATGCTGTGCAGATGATACATGTTTCATACGGATATCAGTATCCTGATACTAAAATCGGGTTTAAATATATAGTACATATGTATGCATTACAGTGGTGAAATATTAGAAGAATGATATATTTTTCAACAGTTACGTTTATTAAATGAATAAAAGTACTGGTTTTAGAACTGTAAATATATGCAGTTTATCTACCAAATATGAATTCAAGTGTGATAGCAGTTTGTATTTGCTTAAACATATACAAGTAACAAATAAATTATCATCAACATATGTAAAAGAGTTTAATAAGTTCATATGTAAAGACTTTATTTCAAAGGGTATCTTAATTTGATGAAACATCACAAAAGTGTTTTCCATGAGTGGTGAATTATTGGAAGTAGTGAGAAAAAAATTGCAGTTTATAGGGATTTAGAAATACATAATCTTCAAACAATTAGTTGGCAAACTCATGCAAATAAGCAGTTATATGTTTGCAAGTATAAGAATATTTGGGGGATGCAACACTGTTTTGCAAGCTCTAAAACTTTTGCAAAAAAAGTGCATTTCTGCTAGTAAGAAATTCATGTTTAATAGTTTTTTAGGATTAATCAGAGATTTAACAGCTAATTTCAGTGGATATTCTTTTCTAATACATAAATTATGTTCTATTTTTCCAAACTGTTTTGAAGTTCAAGGTTGGAAGACTTCGTCATGAGCATTAATAATGATGTATTATATTGTTGTTATATGTTTACCCATAGCAAATATTCAGTTTCTGATATTCCACAGTAAGTGCATTAGATGGTAAAGCTATATCAATATTACATTTTTCTGATGACATATTTTCAGTTTCTAGTAGTAGGGAATGTATTTATCCTATAACCTTTCTCACATTTAATTATTTATATACCTATGTATCTATGTATGAATAGCATGTATTAATGTTTGTTGGTGTTTAAATTTCGTCAAATTAATTTATTTTAAAATAATCGAACATGCCAAATTTTCATCGATTAACTTAGTGCTTAGTGTAACTATTGCTGAAATTTGATTTTTCTTAATGTGCATTTTAAATTTCAAGTACAGTAATATTGCTTAAATATCATACTTCTGCTATCATTTTTATGTTTTTAAATACTGTAATTTGAGATACATAGTAAATGAGGAATAAAAACTCTACTATATTTCAGTATATGGGACAATTCTGTAATCTACATTCAGTTTTGAATGTAAACAAACAAAATTTTGATTTTTCAGAAAATCCAGCGAGAATATTTTTTACATATGTATCAAAATAAACTTATTAAAAAACATACTTTTCATATTTTGACTGAAGAAGCAAATTAATTTATTAAAATTATTTAGCATTTTCTATGCTCATATTAGTGCTCTTGGTACTTTTGTGATATTGAGGCCAGATTTAGAAATATATGTATGTATGTATGTGGGCATGTTTACACACACATACATGTCCACATAAATACATGCATTTCTGAATTTGGTCGAGATAACAGAAAAGTATTATGCTTTTTGTATAATAAGTGTGGATTGTGAATCTCAGCTATTTTTTAATTCAGATAAATGCCTACCTTTAGTGCATATTCCAGTCTTTTAATATTAATTAATTTCCTCAACTTTTTAAAAGTTTCATTCAAACTTGAATGGACTTCGTGGTTGCTTTGTTCACATGTCATGCAGGAGGAAACCATATTTACATTAGCATGGAATAGGGATAGAACCTTGAGAATAATATTTATGAAGATTTCCCTGGCATTAAAAACAGTAAAGAGAGAGGTCTGAAGAAAGAATTAATATATATATATATATTGAAAATTTCAGTTCTAGTAGTTTTTGTAGGGTTATTAATCCAGTTGCACATATGCAAGATGAAATGACATAACATCAGAATTCAAATTGAGGGGAGCCCTTACTGCTAGTGTTTTTATAAACGGTTCACATATTTATTTATTTTTTCATTTAAGAGTATAAAAGTTAATTTTAAAGTAATGAGATGCATTCTGCGAGAGAAGAAGAGGAAGAATGAACTTGCGTGTTTACATTAGCTATACATAGGGTGAGGCAAATAAAAGTGGCCCAGAGAACAGACTTCCAGGTTACAAAGGAAAGGAAGTACAGAACTAACCTGACTTGAACAGACGTTGAAACTCATCCGAAATGGTCTGCTGCAGTTCTCGAAGACTATGAGGGTTATTGCGATTCACCTTAGACTTGAGGGTTCCCCACAAAAAGTAATTGCACACTGACAGATCAGGGTGGCCAACTAGGGCCGAGACCAACCTGACCTCTGCTAACAACTCTGTCAGGCATGAAGATTGTGTAAATGTGATCCAAGGTGCAGCTTGCTGTATGGGCAGCTGCTCCATCCTGTTGCAAGTAACTGTAGATACCTCATTTAATGTTGCCACAAATTGATTAAAAATGGTGGAAATGCAATGCTCAGAGTTTAGTGTCTGGTGAAAGAAGATGAGACCAGTAATGCACCAAGCAGACACTGCACACCAAACTTCTGATCATGCAATGGTGTTTCGTGGGAGGTATGCGGATTATCCGCTGTCCAGAACCCGTGAGTTGATATAACCATTCAGGTGAAATCAGGCTTCATCAGAAATAAAGAAAAGATCCATGTCCAATCCATTCATTGTTATCAGTGAACAAACAGCCACTCACAAAACTAGAGGCGCCGAGGAGCATTTGCTGGTTTTAATGCAACACATACTCTGTAGGGATGCCTTTTCAGGTTCAGGTGGAGTATTTGTCTGCATGATCAATGTGATATATTGGTCTCTTACGATAAGCATCAGTTTGATTTAGTAAGACTCTGATGCATTTTCTGGGATTTGGACACATTTGGGAATGTTTTTTGACTTGTTTAAAACAGATCCTGTCTGATGCCATTTTCAGACTAATCGTTGCATGGCACTTCCGCACCATTAAACTTATGAACAAACAACTGACCACAATGTTTCCATGACTTTGTTGTAAGGGAACTTTCCACAACAAAGACTCTCTGCTGCACTGTATCATCTTCACTTTTGCAGTGCTCAATACACACTGACACAACTCATACTAAGCTCTGAACTGGTTTGGATAATGTGGTATGCATGTAACGTTGTATGGTTATATGCATACATTCGTGTCCGATCATCTGAGCCACTTTTATTTATTTTCTTTTACTGTGTTTCTTTGTAACTTGGAACTCTTTCTCTAGGCCACTTTTATTTGCACCACCCTGTATAAGTCAAGTGATCTCTGGGGTCACTGTAATGTATGTCATTTCAGTGGTGCATATATATATGTATATATGCACATTATATTCTGTGATAATTTTTTTTTACGAAAAATTTCTTTCCCCGCAAAATCCTCTAAGCTCTTTACTGCTTTCCCCCCTTGTACAGGCATTTTCTTTCTTTGTGTGTAATTATGTTCAAAAATAAAGATTTTATAAACAATAAATCTTCATAAAATAATAAGTGTATTTTAATTCATTATTTATGCGTAAACAATCTAGATCTAACTTCAAAAAAAGAGAGGATTCCAAAAGATTTGGTCTAAAACTTGTACCATCTTTGGTCTCAAGGAGTACATATTATTGGAATTCTACTGTATAAAATATCAAAGTGATATTTAAAAGGAAATCCCTTTTAGAAATGTACAATTTTTGAAAATTTGTATGTTAAATTTCTAATTAATATGAAAAATTGTGTTTTGTATAGCAAGACACTTCAGCACTGGTTTATGTTGTCTTTTGCCTTTTTAGAATGTTAAATTCAAAATTCAGAGCTTCTGATTTATTTGAATGACAGAATTTCGAAAAGAAACCAAATCTGTTTACACATATTAAAATCGTTTCTATTAATAATAGTAATTCTAAAACATTGATTTGTTGTATAAATTTTTATTGAGAGTTTTGTTCAAAATGACTAAAAAGATATGACACGTAAAATAAATTGAGGTAAGGAAATAAAACAGAAAAATTGGCATTTTGAATTAAATTTTTTAATAGCACTTTTATCCTTACTATTTTGACTACTAGTAAATAATAATAAAAGCCAAAGAAAACAATACCTGTTAAAACTGTTAAAAGTGCTTTGGATGGATTTAATTCCATATGCTGATTTTAATTATCTATGCATGCATTTCAATTTATTCTGCATAATTTGGATGTATGCATATTATTATGGTAGATATAAGTAAATTGTACATGTCTAAAATTTCTAACTCGTTGAATTTTTTTTTTTTTTTTTTAAGAAGTATACTCTTTCATGTATAATTTTTAAAGCTAGTTCTCTCATCTTAGTAGATTGCCTTATATTTATTACATTCATAGTCTTCAGGAATATCTGAAGTAATTAAAAATTAATTGCAAAGGAGGTCACTGAAATGTTTATAGAGTTCTATTAAAAAAATTAAGCAAATTAACGCAGCAGATTGAATTAGGAATGTTTGTGCACACCATGGATCACCTTTTTTGCATTTCATTATCAAAATCATCCTTCATTAAAGTAATATTTTATTTGCTTGATATAACCAACAATTGCATTCATGCAGCTTTATATTTTATTAAATCTCATTAGATTCTTTTAAGTATATTCTGAATGAACCATAAAATTTCTAACAGTTTTTAAGTTATACTTTTCTACTGAATTTGATGTGTACCTTCAAAAGTAATCAGTTAAATATTGCTAAAAGCAAAATTAACTTTCTATAAATTCTTAACACCATGGATCCCCTTTTTTGCGTTTCATTATCAAAATCATCCTTCATTAAAGTAATATTTTATTTGCTTGATATAACAAACAATTGCGTTCATGCAGCTTTATATTTTATTAAATCTCATTAGATTCTTTTAAGTATATTCTGAATGAACCATAAAATTAAAAATTAACTGTTTATTATATAATAGCTGTTCCTTTAGCTGTATATTTAAAAAAATGTAGTATTGATGAAAAGCATATTTAATATTGTACATTTTGTGATTAAACATTTTCCTACATGTTGGATTGTAAAAATTATGTATTCTTTCATGCATTCATACACATGCATATTTATATGAAATTCTAAGGCTCACATTTCATTCACACAAACTGGGTTTTGTGATAGAATTTACCACCACCACTAACTGAAAATACTAGTCTCCATTGAAATCTTTAGTTCATGAAATTATAATATCCTTGTATAGTTTTAATTTAAATGCAAGATTTTTATTAATTTTTTCCCTAAACTGTGACTTCTACCATTTAAAAATACTCTTTTATAATGTATAAATGATTTATTAAGTAAACATGGTCTTGTAAAATGCTTTCATTGCTAAGCACAAATTCTTAGCACAGCTACATTACATCTATTTTTAAACTGCATTCATGCAGTTTTTAAAATATTTATATATTTATATAAATTTCCAACAGTTTTTAAGTTATACTTTCCTACTGAATTTGATATGTACCTTCAAAAGTAATCATTTAAATATTGCTAAAAGCAAAATTAACTTTCTATAAATTCTTAAGTTGAAAATTTTCTCCATAATTTCATATTAGTTTTTTTTTAAAAAATCTGCTATATAATTCTTTATTTAAATATCACCGGGGGGGGGAACCCTGATGATAATAAAAAAGGAAACAGACTTGCATGGGAGCTAATACCTTGCTTATTTAGTAATCAGTAGTATATATAGCAGTAACCAGATATAGCTTTGGATTACATTTTTTAGTAGTTATTCTGTAAATCTGCTAAGAAATACAGGTTTTAGAAAGTAATAAACAAATTTATATAGTGTTTACAAATGTAGAAAACTCCAAATAAACAAGCATAGTCTATAACTTTTAAATTGTTAATGTAATTAAGGTTTATTTTTGTTTGCTTTTAATAACAAAATGCCAAAAATGTAAAATTATTAATTTAACTAAGCAGTTTCTTGGATTTAATTTAAATTCATTTACACATTTTATATATAGTATATATTTTACAAAAGATTATTAAAACATGAACAGTTCTTTCTTACGGTAAAATAATTGAAAGACCAATTTAGAAGTGAAAAATGATTGTTTTGCAATTTTGATAAAATCTAATTTTATGTTTCCATTATAATTTTGTACTCCATTTTACCATGGTTTTAGAAAATTTCATTTTTCTTGTCAGCCACAAAAGTCAGCTTGCTTTCCAAAAATTTAAGGTAAAAACATCCTATTCATTTATTTTGTACAAGAATAAAAATGATAATCAGATATAGAGAAGTGCTTTTAGTTTGATTTTTATCATTATAAGTCATACTTTTTATAGTACCTTCATGATTTATTTTACACTTAATTAGCAAACATTTTTTTAGAAATATTACTGTAATACTAAATATAATAGTCATATACATCATAGCTATAGAAAACTTTAATCAGATGAAATTTGAATTGTAGTCGAAATGTAGAATTCAAAATGAATTTTTTTTAACACTTTCAACAGCTGGTCATGTGAGGTTGTGTTGATAGTTAATGCTGTATCATAGAAATAGATTGTACCCATATGCCAACTTACTTATAAAAAATAGGATTTAAAAGAGGAACTAAAAGATTATTATGTGTATCACATTGACTGTTAAGCATAGATTTTATTACTACATGCCAGCACATAATCAGCTCTAAGAGTAAAATTATTTCTACAAATGCCACATTACGCGCTGAGGCATGACATTTAAAAATGAATCAAAATGAGTAATAATTTGCATCATTTTTGTATGAAACTATATCACTAACATATATATAATACAATGAATTTATTATAAGATATTTACAATGATATTGCAAAATATACATTTCAGAATGTTATTTGAGTATAATCTCTGCATGAAACAAAACTTTGTTTTCATTCCAAACCACATACATTTACAACTAGTTTCTAACCTTCACTCCACATCAGTATCAGCATACATATTCAAAACATACTGCTGATTGAACTTGAAAATAAACAACGAGACGTTATTTTTCTCACACCAGTGCATGGCTGGCGCTTGAGACATCACCCCATGCCATGCACCACAGTGTGATTGGCTCTTCAGCAATAATGGCAATCATGAGCCAGTTCGTGATGGACAGCGAACGTGTTAAACATATAGCTTAAGCATGCATGTATGTTAACAGTTGATGTTAGTTATTATAAATATATTATTACAACTGAATAAATTTGGCAGTGTTAAAAAATAATAAAGAATGCAAAAAATATATCTTAATTATATATATTTATTATATAAAAACAGAGGTATCACATATATGGAGCCCATCCTATGTACATCTGGCTAAGATTTCTAATATCCACAGCTTCCTATAAAAAAATTTAAATAAAGATATCTAAGGAAATAGAACTGATATTCATTAAATTATTAAAATGTTTGATTTAGAGGAAAAAACAAATCTTAATAAAAACATTTTATAATTTATGATGAAAATAGGAATTAAAGATTATTGTGGAAACAATTATGAACATTAAAATGCAATTATTTTCAAGCTATATATAGATATGCTAACAAAAAAACATACAGCACTTGAGCAAAGTAAGGTATAATAAAATGGCATGAAAGAAAAACATGTTTCAAATGGCCAGACATGCAACTTAATACATTCATTGAAAAGGCCCAGATCCTTCAGTTACAGCTGTTTCATCACTGAGAACACTGCTCAAGGTACATCACAAGGGGCAACCAAATTACACCCACAAGAAAGAAAAACATTATGCAGATCATTTATAGATGCTAAAGCTTTGCTTCCTCGATATTTCGAAATGTTTGATTCCGGTTAAAAGTTTCTCAAAATCAGAGATGAAAACAGTTTTAACACCTAAGACATCAAAGTGTTCTTTAAGTATAAACTCTCAATTTTTTGAATTGTTAAAACAGTTATGGAAAAGCATGTAAGCTGTCTCAGGCAGTGCTTCCAACCGATGTGCTGAGAAACATTTAACATATTTAGCTGACACATTCTAATAGGAGAATGAACTTAATCAAAAAATTCAGGGACTGCTTGAAAGTGCATTAAGTTATACTGACAAAGATGTGGTGAAAAATAGTTCCTCTGAAATAGTTAACTGTATTCTAGAGTTTTTGTAGTTTGAATTCTGAAAAACTACTACTGTTCCTTGTAGAGCAACATCTATGCATGCATGATAGGTTGGTTGGTTGTGGTTTTTAGGCACAAAATCCATGAGGGTTATGTTGTGCCAAACAAAAGGTTGTGTATTTCCAAAAACTTAAAAATAAAGACAAGAACACATGCACCATTCAGTGCATACTCACAAATGGAAATTTAAGACAACATTACATATATGTATAAAATAGCAAGTGTACAATAAAATCAAACACAGAAATTTTTTTTACAAAGAACGAGGATATGAAAACCATGAAATACAAATAGAAAACTATATAGTCAAAGTATAAAGTTTGATGATATGAGCATAACTAGATCCCAGTTAGATATGGAACCCAAATTGGGTTCAGGGCATTCAAATAATATGGTAAATTTTTGTAGCTGTTAAAAACGTTAGAATGTGGTTCTTCACCAACTAAATCTTTTGCTGAAATCTCGCAAGTATTAAAATAGTTCAGTACAAAGTCCGTTATCCGGACTCGTCGGGACTTAGGCAATTCAGATTTGGGATTTTTCTGGATACTAGATCATCAGTTTAAGTCTAGTAAGATAGCATGTAGAAATTATAAAATTAAAAATATGAAATAATGAAGTATTTATGATCTAAAGGGTATCAAAATTTACAAAAAAAAAAAAAAAAAAAAAAAAAAGCTTAATACTTATTTGTACTTCATTAAACCATTATCGGAAGCGGTATTTTTTGGATCTTTTTTACTTCCTTGTACAAAGTAAAAAGCAAGTATTGTAATTGCGAAAAGTTTCAGGCAGCATATTTCAATGAAAATATCCATTTTGACCGCTATCGAACACAATTTAACGATGTTTTTGTGTGATATCGGTACGTAAGGACAGAATAAAAGACTCGTTTCCTCAAAAAAAATTATAAAACTGCTTTAAAATTAATTCTGAAGAGAATTTTTCACGGCGTCTGTACGAACGTATGGGTGTACGTATCTCGCATAACTAAAAACGAGTAGCCTCAGAACGTTGAAATTTTGTATATAGGACTGCTAAAACATGTAGATATACATCTCGTATTTTGGTTGCAATCGGCCGCACCAAACGTATATAAATATATTTATATATATATCCACTCTGTTACCCGGCTCAGTGATCTCAGTTTCTTTACTCTTATATGTTTGTAAATTATACATTTTTTGCTTTAAAAATTATTGAATTATGTTGTTTTTATCTTCCGGTTAAGGGTTTTATGCCTTTAGTAAATCTGTATGCAATATTTTTAGAATTATCAACAATTTTAAAATTGTTTATGTGCCGCTAAGCCTAATTTGATGTCAGCCATTGCTCTTGTTTACATTTGAAACAGCTGAGTAGCGGATTTGTTGTTAATCTAGAGAAACTTAGCTTTGCAACAACAAAGATAATGCCTTCATTTGTTATTTAAATCATGCTTAATCCTTTCAGGAATTTTTTCCGAGGAAATAAGTGTTTAAGATTTACTTTGTAATTTTTAATACAGATATTTTGAGTTTTTATGTATTTTTGCCTTGTCTCGAAGTGAAAACTGAATTAATTGAATGAGAAATACTCAATTGTCTGTGAAAAACTGTTTCTTTTTTATTTTGTTTGCTTAATTTCTTTTATACATCATTCTAGCTTTATTCTAGTATTTGAATAGAACATGTGGCAACAATTAGATAATTCTATTCTTTAAATGATATAAATTTTGTGCATTATGAGTTATAATATGAAAGAAATATAATACTGTTAAGTGAATCTAGCGCCAGAGTGTCGCTATGGTAAAAAAATACTAGAGTGAATTTTAAAGAATGCTTTTATTCTATTGTGGTTTATGCGCTGTCGGCGAAGTAGATTTAATTCAATCCAATAAGTTTAAATGAAATGCAAGACAAAATGCATATAATTTAATATTCCGTACAAGGAACTCATGTGGTGTACACATCAGATTTTTTTTTAAAACTAATGGCAGGCCTTCAGCCATTTTCGGCTTGGCCATTATTACGGCCAAAGTGGTGGTCACTTCACTATGAAGTCACCTAATAGGTTGGCCACCTTTCCCTCCTATGAAGGGACAGGCAGTTACAACCATGCCTTCTCTGGGATTCAAACCCGGGCCCTTTTTATCACAGTCAGCATCCCTAACCACTATACCGATATTTTCTGGATCTAGAACCATACTACAGATTCCGCCGTCAGTTAATTGACTGATAATTGGAACTTTGTCATTGCAATGAAAAACTTCTTTTATTTCGTCTTCATTTATTACTGCTTCTCACATTTCTTTACAAAACCCATTAATTGGACAATTTCACCTGTGGTTTGTGATATTCAAAAGCCTTCAAATTTGTGGATATCATCTTCATCATCCTCACCATTAAATATGGTAGTTGGCCATAAATTATGCCATGCATTTTTTTAAACTATCTGGGGGGACATTCTCCCATGATCTCACGATGCTCCACAGAGCACTTTATGCCAAAATATTTCAAAAATTCTTGAATAGTCTTGCCATCATTCAAGAAATTTAACATGGATTTTAAAAATGCTACTTTATGTTTGCATAGCACACACACTATTCTGATATCCATAGGCTGAATGATGGACGTACAGACTGTAGCACGGATATATTATCTTTTATTACAACTTTCAGAGGACGAATCTCAATAGATCACAGTATGGTGGCTGCTCTACTACATACAGCACCCAGACCAGTACCTAAGTCGTGTACAGACGATTAAGTGAATTATGAGCCAAATGTTATCTATAATCAGGACAATTTTTACATCATCAGGTAAACCAAATGCATTCAAATTTTGCTGAGCTTCTGGTATGAAATGATTTTCAAACTAATCATACAAGGCTTGCGTTATCCATGCTCTTTTATTTGCATGATATATATCAAGAAAATCTATACTCCTTTAAATACTCAAGGTTGCATATTTTTTTCCGGTTACGAAAAGTTTACACTTGTGGTTTCCAGCAGCATTTGTGAATGCTAAAATTGTTGGTCTAGCTTTGGAATCTTTGACGGGAGTTGGAGTCTTTTCTGTACAGGCTGCCAAGGTAATTTTGGGGTACATATTGCCAGAAAAGACTAGTTTCATCAGCACTGTAAAGTTGTCTGGAGATAACGTTTCACGAGTTCAATGAGTTCATCTGCAAACAGTTCAGCAGCTTCAGTATCAGCTGGAGCTTTTTCACCTGAAATTTTTAACTGTAGAATGGCAGTTTTAAAATTTGGTTAATCTGTTGAATATTTGCACTTAGTTTTTAAGTTCATTTCATCATGAAATATTTTGGCTTGAGCCATTAGCTTTGGACCCGTGAATGACACGCCCTCGCTACGTCTCTGTTTGGCCACTCGATCACCACTTTGTCATTATCATCCCTTTTAGCATAGCAAATAATTTTTCTGTTATGTGATATACAGTTGGATTTCCAGTGCCGTACTCTTCACATAATTTTGAGACAAAATATACCTATATCCATTTTTTGCTGTAATTTCAGTTTTTGTTTAATGGACATGAAAACATGCTTTCGTTTTGTAGATTCTGTTGCAACTCCAGAATTAGAACCACTTTTCGATATAATCGAAAATTCAAACTTTAGTTTTCATAAAGTTGTTATAATTATAGCAGCCTGCAAAAAATAAGAAGCTAAATTAAATCAAAGTTAAGGAAGAGTGCAATCTGCAAAATGTTCCATTAAATTTTGTCTTCCTTCTATCGCACACTGAGACAATTAAGCCTGAATTGTATTAATTTAGTTATTTATTATACTTACATCTAATTCTTGCACATGCTTAAGGCTTATCTGAGTCCTGAATAAATAAGCTCTCACATACACTTAAGCTTATGGAGGACCGGCACTAGATATTTTGATGCCTGATACAGTCTCTGTGGTCCTAAATTCTGCTACCAAGTGCCTTCATAAGTTCTAAATTTTTCTCGACCCTTAATTTTAGGTCCCAGTGCTTTCCCTAAATTCTAAAAATTTTATGCTCACTTAATTTTGTAACTCGATGCTTCTCTAAATTCCAAAAATTTTATCTTCCCTAAATTCTGTTGTCCAATGCGACCATACGAACTTTGGCACCAGTTCTAGGTTTATGTGAATAAAAAACCTGATGTGTGCACCGCATGACTTCCTTGCACGGAATATTAAATTATATGCAATTTTCCTACATTTCATTTAAACATACTGAATTAACAGCATTACATCTCATTCATTTTAAAACTCAGAGTGCACAAAAATTATATCATCTGAAGAATTAACACATTCTTTTCAAATACTATAATAAATCTAAAACTATGATAAAAGAAATTAAACAAATGAAAAAGAAATAGTTTTTCACAGATGATTCAGTGCCGCTAACATAATGCGTAAGCAATACTAATTAATTCAGTTCTCACTTTGTGATAAGGCAAAAATACATAAAAATTCAAAATATTTTCATTAAAAATTGAAAGATATACAAAAACATAAAACACCTAGTACAGTTAAAACAATTAAAAACAATTTTTAAAATTAAAATTAGTTTCTACACAAAAACAAGATAATAAATTAAATGATAATTCCAGAATGAATTAAGCATTATTTAATTCGCAATAATAAAAGAAGACGTTACTTTGTTGTTGCTAAGCTTAGTTTCTCTAGATTGGCAGCAAATCCACTATTCTGCTAAGTTTTATGCAAATATGGCTTCAATGCTAAACAAAAATTAGGCTTAGCTGCACTTAAAAAAAAAACTTAAATTGTTGATCATTCCACAATTATTGCATGCAGGTTAACTAAAGGCATAAACACCTTAACGATAAGAACAACATAATTCTATCATTTTTAAAGCAAAAAAATGCACAATTTACAAACAATAAGAATAAAGAAACTGAGCCGAGTAACAGGGTAGATATATATATTTATATACTTTTGATGTGGCCGATTGCAACCAAAATGGAAGGTGAAGATCCTATATACAAAATTTCAATGTTCTGAGGCTACTCGTTTTTGAGTTATGCAAGATACATACATACAGATGCCACGGAAATATCACTTCAGAATCCATTTTAACTCAGTTTTACGATTTTTTTTGGGGAAAAGAGTCCTTTAGTCTGTCCTTATATACAGATGTCATACAAAAACATCGTTAAATTTCATGTAATAGCGGTCAAAATGGATATTTTCATTGAAATACGATACCCGAAGTTTCTCCTGATTACAATACTTCCTTTTTACTTCGTACAACTGTAATGTCAATGTAAAAGGTTTCCATACTCTTTGTTATTCAGTTACTAATATATAAAAAAAGTTTAGTCATCGCTGCATGAGTCATTTCTCAAGTTGTCATGTACTGATAAACATACAGTTATGAAAGCAAAATATAATGAATAATTATTCGCCAGGTTGGCATCAGGGCTGCAAAATATTAGTAGTTGTAAAATCAACAATGTTTCCATGCAAAATGTTTCAGTTTAAGATGTATGCCAAGCAGATACGCAGCTGTAGAACCAAATTATTAATCATACAAATGTAATCTAAAATGATTGTTTCTTCAACAAGGTATTTTATTTAGTGCCAAAGTGAAATTAAGAATTGGGATTTTCCACGTTTTCTTACAGGGGAAAAGATCAAATGCACATGCATAAAGCGAAAAAAAATTCCCTAAAAAATATTTTGTTGGTCTGGATTTTAGATCATTCAGGATATTGGACATCCCGATCTCGGACATTGTACTGTAAATTAATGGCACCTAATTACAACAGTATTTCAGCTTGCCATACATAGTTCAAATATATTTTGCACAGAAGAGAAAAGCACTTCTGATGCTTTAATAAGATCATTGACGAGTAGTATCTCCTTCAGTTTTTAGAGTGGAGATATCTTGCAAGATATCATACTAATGTAAAAGACAAACACAGTTTACTTTCCCCTCATATTTTTTAAGGAACAAAAGGCTGACAGGATTTTGTGCAGAAAGTAAGAGATACAAAGACACTGACTGAGCTTTGTGAACTAACAAACCTAAAGCAGCAGTTCCCCATCTTATGGTACACAAAGTCCTCGGAGTATGCAATGGCTTAGTTGGGTATGGAAAAAAAAAAAAATATATATATATATTGGTAATGGCAGAAAATAACGAAGTATTGTAAAAAATGCTGATAAAGAATAAACTATTCAAATTATTTAAACTTATCTGTGAATAAAAGTAAAAGCAACTGGTAGGATTTCCTATAAAAGTCTTTACCTGGTCTTTATTTTCAAAATCATTAGTCATATATTTACAATTACAAAAAAATTTTCATGCTCTAGCATTTTTAAATCATGAAAGTAATAATATAATCCAAAAGCATTCAGGTTTTAACATTGCAACAGAAGGTTTGATGAGGTTTTTTATGATCTAGCTGAGCTCATATTTTACCAATCTGCTTTTGGACACACTTTTTATTATTAAAGATTGCCTTCTTGGCATTTACATAAAATTCGACAGTAAAAAAAGTTTTTAAAAGCAGAACACTTTTAGAGTTCCCAACAGTGTTAAGTTTTGCCATTTATTTTTCTATTTTTTCAGTCTTTTTCTCAGTTTGTCATATGAATACTACATTTTCTGAACAAGAATATCTACATAACTATTTTATCTTTTCAGTTTTGTTATTAAACATCACTTCCTTTACATTTAAACTATATGAAATTCAACAGAAAAAGTAGCATATGGTAATAATTTGTGTTACAAAGTTAAGTATTGTCCTTTATTTCTTTTTAATCTTCATAGTTCATCATATCAGTGTTCAGTTTTCTCAGAAAGATGATTGAAGTAACTTTTTTTTCTCTTTTTATTATTAACTTTTTGTCTTTTTAACTTTATTTTATTAAACATAATTTTCTTTACATTCACACCAAATTAAATTCAACAGCAAAACCATAAAATATTTAAAAACAACATATCTTTAAAATTCTCAATAGAATATTTGCCACACACTTTTTTTAATGCTCACTATATTCTTTCTTTAAAAATGATATATGACGATGGCATTTGGTGGCAATAGCCTTTTATTTGTGTTGCTATACTTTTTTCACATTTGCTGTATTATTTCTTTAAAAATACTATATGGTGATAACATTTGGTGAGAATATCCTTTGTGAAAAGCAATATGAACAAAAAAGTCAGGATCAAGATTAATAGCACCTACCTGATAGTTTTATAAAATCGTAATGATTTTATAAAAATTACGGAATTTATCAGTCTTATGAAAATTATGGAATTTAACATTTTATACGTTCTTTTAGTCTGGGTACACTTATAGAAAAGGCAATAAAAAATACTCATGTACAACAAAAGTTGACTCAGATGTTTAGATTTAAATGCTAGAGGTTATATTCATAGGCCATATATAAACTGAAGAGCAAAATATTTGCGTTTGTACCTAACTGATAATAAAATCTCAGTTCCCCCATAGCACAAAACATCCTCAGGATGTCCTATTTAAGTCGCAATATCCCGGGACATACTTAGGATGTCCTAAGGATGTTGATTCTCAGATGTCCTGAGGAGATCGTAATTTAACATCCTGAGGATGTCTTATTTAAGTCGCTATGTCCCGGGATATGACAGGATGTCCTGAAGATGTTGATTCTCATATGTCCTGAGGAGTTCACCAATTTCACATCCTGAGGACATTCATTCTGCATTGTCCGGAGGACTTTCGTTGTCAAACATTTTGAGGATATTTGTTCTCAAATTTACCAGTTTTAATTTTTTGACATTGCACATCTGAAATTTGCACATTATTTTATTTTTCATATGTATTTTACTAAGTTGTTTCTAAATGCTGTACATTAAAAATATTGATATGATTGATGATTTATTCTTGTTATTTTGTTATTAATTTTAACTGCTATTTTTTCTGACGTTTTTAAAAATTTATTTAGTCATGGAAAAGATTTTTTTTAATGGATTAGCATTTTCTAGAATATTTGCAAAATTCTAAATAACATATATTTTTTTTATAAAAAATGTATAAATTACATGTATAATTACTTACAGATTACAAACCCTACTACAAATATAGGTAAAATTAGATATAGATATATTTAATTACGGAAACGAATTTTTTTTTAAATTTGGGTATAGAGACATTAGGTATTTTTTTGGAAGCAGGAAACATGAAAAATTAGCAACTGCCTTCGCCGGGAATCGAAGGACGGACCTCTGGAATCCCGGCCCAGCGTGCAGAACCACTACACCACGAAGACACGCTAGGTGTGGTGGTGGTGTATTTAATTATGGCAAAGCACACTAGGGCTATCTGCCTAAGGGGAGGGATGTCTTCGTGGAGGACTTTCTAAGGGAAACTGGCTTGTATACATGTTACACTTGGGGAAAACCACGAAAACACCCATGCAGCCAGCCCGTTCGCGGGATTCGAACCTCGGAATCGCACTACCAGGGTTCAGCGACTTTACCGCTCGGCCGCTGGTGGGCCGAAGACACGCTAGGAAAGCGGGAGAACTACCTTATATTACTTCTCTTTTTAAAGGCCGACTTTTTTTTTTAAGGGAATCCAATCACTAAATCCTGGGTGTGGCTATACCTCATCCAACACCTTTTTAGTTCGGGCGCCACTGTAGAGACATTAGGATTTTTTTGGGAAGCCGTAGAGATGAAAAATTAGCAACTGCCTTCGCCGTGAATCGAACCACGGACCTCTGAAATACCGGCCCAGCGTGCAGAACTATTACACCACAAAGGCACGCTAGGAAAGCGGGAGAAATACCTCATAAGGAAAATTTTTTTCCTCTAATCACAGGACAGAAAATGTTTTTCAATCGTGCAATCTATTATTGATATTGAATTACAGTCGTGCGATAATTTCGCAGTAAATATACATCTCTGATGACTATCCAAGATTCTAGAAACTTTGGTCTTATATAGAGATGGTCGTCTTATAGAAATAATGCTTAATATCAATATTTATTTATAATCTCAGAACTATTGGTCACTTTCAGAAGCGGTCGTTTGAGAGGCGATATTCTATATATTTATTTACTGATACTCTCAGATTCCAAAATTTGTTTATATTCTCAGAAATATTGGATGGAAGGTGGTCGTCCCATACATGCAAAATTTTACATTTCATTAAAAATGAATTCGGCATTATTTAACTATTTCCCTATTAATTAATTAATTAGATAAAGAAAAATTAGGAAATAGTACTGTTTATTACGGAATAATGTAGGAAGTTCTACAGAACTATATTCTTTCGCGTCATTGCACATTGTATCCGGCAAACTACTAGTTCCTCGTATTCTTCCGCAAATCCATAAACATTTGTCTGATTTGAAATCCAAAATGGCTGCGCCATGAGGTTAACTTGTATGGATATTTTTTGTTGCATGAAAGGTAAGTTCAGTTGCAATACTTGTATGTTTACTTTTTTTGCTTTTCGAATTTATGTTATTAATGTCATTTTGACAGTTAAATGTTTCACAGCTTTATGAATTGTTACCATTCTGTCGTGAATTACATGTATCTCAATGGCTGGCTGTCTTTTCAAATATCTAATTTGCCCTGCTATCCAAATGTTTATGACAGAATTTTTTTTACTCTAGTTTATGCATTCAGTTTCAAAATAATATGTGTGATCAGATTGCTTATTATTTTATTGCAGGAATAAATTTATGTTAAATAGTTTGAACAATTGTATAAAAATAAGAGTTTGCATTGTTTTGTCCAAAATATGTATGGTTGAAACATTATCTTAATCTAGTTTGTAATTCAAGTTTTTTGGGGGGTACTGTTCTGTTATTGGGACCAGAATCGGAAATGTATGAACCCGTGTTCGTAAGTATGTGCATAGATGTGTATATGTAGACATACAAATATACAAGCATACATAAATACAATTCTGAACCCGATCCTGATAACAGAACAGTACCTTTTTTTAATCTTTTTTGAATATTTTATAAAAGGATTAAGCATTTTTCAAACTGCATATCATTTTAAGATTCGACATGCAGGAAGACAAAATATGGTCATTCAATCAAATGCTTATGATTGCTTTTAACATTTTCTCATAAATATTGTTTGCATTTTTATTGTCTTTTAGATACTTTAGTTATGTAAAGTGAACATGAGAATATTAGGAAAGCTGAAAAATATGAATAGCTACCATAATACATGTATTTTTTCATCGAGCCCATTGTTTTATAAACCAACGCACCATTATTATATGCTGGTTTATTTTATAGTTATATGCAGTTTAATTTTATGTTCATGTTACTGTAGTGTTGTCATTATAATAAAAGTATTGATAATTTTTGTTGAATCTTGCAAGTTGCCTAACATTCAGAATTATTACTACCGAATTTTACTGATAGGTTTTTTTCGAGTTGACATAATCTGTCTGATAAATAAAATGGTGTTTAAATTATATGCATTTCTCTTAATGTTTCATTGAAAGTGAGATGGAAATATAAATGCTATCCAGAAAAGTGAATTCTTTTTGCCTGAAATAACAAACTGTACTAAATGATTAATGTTTATATAATTTTAGAAATGTCAATATTAAAGTTTCTCCCCCTTCTCTTCTTTGATTTTGAAATAATTTATAATATAATATATGCATAAGTGTTATTAATGTAAAGTGTCATTCAATAATATAATTTATTTTTACTGATATTTTTATATTTCTTATCTGGGTTTTCTTTTGGTGTTAGAAGGAGGAAAAGACTGTAAAGTTTTAATTAAGGAAATAATTAAAACATTACAGTCTTTTAAATAACACAGTTACAGTAATGTTTATTGAAGCAATCAGTACTGTGTGATTGCCAGTGATTGAATAATGTTCAAATGCATTGTTCATAAGGAAATTTGCTTATCTTTGTGTTATAGATTTTATTTTGACACAAGCTGAAATTTGAATTATTTGGAAGCACTTTGAAAACCCGAATTATTTCCTGAATCATTAATCAGGCCAATATATAACATACAAATTTTCATACAAAATTATTTCTTTGAGCACATTATAAAGAGCTCATTTAATTTTATTATTTGTACAAATTTTAGACAAAAGTAGCATGTAACAGTTAAAGATTTATTGAAGCCTACTTGTTACTTGTGGTAACAAAGAAGTGTGAAAGATATTGCCACATTAGCGAACATGACGATCATTGATGCTTAGTTTAGTAATTTAATAATATATTGAGAAATGCTGGGAACTTTCAGAAGTAGACATTTTGGAAATGATGGGCTTGATAAGAAATTTACATGGTTTTATTATTTATTCTTTAGTTAAGAATGGATTTTGGATGTTCATGTGAAAGAATTCTGTTTAATTATATGTGAAAGAATTGTTAAAGTTTGGCATTTAAAAAAATGAATCAATAATATGCAATTATCTTTTTATTATACATATATTACTATATATTTCTAATGCACTATGTAAATGTCAGTGCTAAACAATTGAGATACTATTGTCAGGGCAATCTTTTCTTATACATGAAAAATTCTGATACTTTCTTATCATCTGCCCTCACAGCTTCAACTTATGCTAAAACAGCAAGAGTATACACACGATAATAGCAAACTATGACTATGCATACCACATGCATGTATTTACATGCTTTATATTTAATCTTTATTTCTGAACAGTATTCATTGGATGAGAAATATGTGAATATTGACCCAATGTATATATTTTTGTGTGTGTGCATCCTAAAATTTCTTGTTTCTTATAAAGTGCTTATTTGAATTACTACTTGTGAACAGAGCAGTAGATATGAACCATAAACTAACCATTTTGCCAATTTTCACAGCTTTGCAGATAGTCAGAAAGCACTAAAATTTGTAATGTTGTTAAGTTTAAATGATGTTCTATACTTTTGTGTTAATTTTTCTATTCTGTTAATTCTGTTACTGTGTTATAAAACTTTCTGCAGGAATTTCAACTGGATAAGATGTTATTACCATGTGGAGAAGAATTTGGTTTTCAAGCTAGAAAAAATTGCAGCTGAAGGATTTTGTAGAAGGTCAGTCAAACTGGTTTTAGTTAATTATAATTTAATTTTGGGTGAAGAATTCTCAAATTTATTTATCATAAGTGTCTAAAGGTCTTCTAAATTAAATTCTGCTTGTTTTTGAAATTTTTCATGACATTCATTCTTTGATTATTATTATTATTTCTTTTTTTTTTTTTAAATTTACTAACTTATATCCAGGCACATAATGTTGCATTTAATGCCATACCTTAAATATTGTAAAATGTTAAAATAATACATTTCACTTAAAAATGTGGTTGTGACGGTAAATTTTCTGTTACATTTAATCATATCTATAAACATTGGTATACATCATTTTTCAATAATCTGTATATTATTTTGTGCATTTCTTTTACATCCAAGATCTGGCATATGACTTGCTTTTCAAACTGATAACATGATGTAATAATGTAATCTAATGGTTAAAGTTTACTATGGAACGGGCCAAATTTAATAAATTATTCTTTGATAGAAATTTATTCATGTGTTCAGTGTGTCTCATCTCTTTAAATTGCTAAAGTAAATTTTATGTACTTGCATTTAGAAATTTTGACTGTATCAGAGTAATTTTGTTTCAGTTATTATAACATGCAAGGGAAAAAATTCATTCATAGCTCCGTATTTAAAATTAGTTAATTAAAGTCCTTAATAAAGAGGGATGTTTTGTTGTTTTTAATGTCGATAGAGTTTAATTCAAAAATATGCCACATTAAGGGTTACTTTTTAACCTAATTTAAAATTTTCATTACTTCAACATGTCCAATAATTGTTATTTTAACTCCGATATTGTAATAATATCAAAATTCCTTACTTTTTGATAGGTAATCCAAATGTAAAACAAGAAAAGAAAAAATTAAAATCTAGAAGTATATTTACTTCATACCTCTAACAAATAAAAACAACACAAGCACTTTTTACTGTCTATCTGCATAGTGTGGCATGTCCCGTAAGTCTGAGATTTGTATGGTCAAATCCATGTTTCAGTTAAAGGAAAATGCATGCACAGTCTTCTGATTTTCCCTTCCATTAAGGATTCTGTATATACTAGCATAAGAAATATATTAGTTAATGCAGTGTTATACATCAATATTTATAGACAATTATTGTGGCTATGTTTATTATAATTTTGTTCACTGTAATGGCTGGAGTGCCTAAACCATCATGCTGTGTAAACAAAACTCAAATCTTCATCTCTGCATACTGCTCCACTAGTGTTTAAACCACTGAAATGGTGATTATGGTAGAACATCTTTGGTAAAAATTTACTCTACTGTAACCCTTGGCGAATCGTTTCTTTTTTTTTTTATATCAAGATCGTCACCTGAGAGGATCGGCACCAATTTCAAGGTGGCCGCTACACAAAACCAAAATAAGAAGTCAAAGACATACACAAACTCTGTGTCTATGTACACATCGACCTATTAAAACAGAGAACTGCACAAACTGGGCATTGTGCACTGCCTTAACTTTGTCCATGTGCACATTGATCTATTTTCACTTTAAGAAAATCAGAAAGTTAAAAATATCATAGTTACCAGAAAAAATTCGCCACTGTCTTAACACACAGACAACCAAAAATATACAAACAGAGAGGAATAAGTTACCAAAAATACATATTTCCTAACATAAAAACATTAAACAACAAATCTTCTAACAAAAATTAACACACAGAGACAAAAAAATAAATGAAACGTCATTTTTTTAACATACCTTTTTTTTTACATGCATATGTTTAGGCTTCCCACCACCATCCTCCAGGTAAGCAATTCAATTAAATTTTTCGTCTTAGTCACCTCAGACATACTCAAACGATGGTACCCACACCAAAATAATAGCATGTTCAAAATACAAGACCATACCACTTCCTTGCAACCAAACACAGCAATTGAAAAGAATGGTAAGAACCAAAAACCTGGGACCGTACAAAAGGTTTACTATTAAAAAAAGTAGCCCAAAACTAAATTTATCACTGCACGTTGGCAATATTTGCAGAAATAACTCCTTTTTATTGACAAAAAAAAGTTTTTTTTTTTTTTTTCTTCTTCTTCTTTTCCCAAAGGCTACTTTCGCCAACATTATCAACATTAGGGTTACCGAAAAACTTATTTGACGCAATGGGCTTCCACATTTCACAAACAACCAATACAACTTTGCGATTTTTTTTCAGACAGAAACCAAGGTGTGCCATACAGTAAAGATTAGCCACATCTTCATTTACTACTGTTACAAGTACTTCTTTGGTAAATTTCTGTAGTTAAATTCAAAAGTTTAAAATTGCATTAACATGATCAGATTCAGAGTCATAGCTAGGGTTTTCAGCACTCAGGGACAACTGAAGATTTCGCGCCCCTACTGCTTGCCAAGGATGGAAAACATTTAATTCTAAAATGTTCTAACATCAGTTTGGCGCCCCTTGGATTCTGCACCCGGGGACAGATGCCCCCCTTGCCCCCCCTCTAGCTACGCCCCTGATCAGATTTTATTTTCTGCACATTGCTAACAATTACTTATATGTTGTCAGATAAATGTTACCAGATGCAGTTAATTATTTTTTACTTGCCAATCTCATGAGACAAGTTTTTTTTGCTCCTGCAAGACTTTACTTTGTGTTGCAAAATAAATTCATTCTCACTCTTTTTGGACTTGCCTACACATTAAATTTAAAATAGTTTTATGAATAGGTAAGATGTGATTATCATAATTTTGTTTCTCTCTTTATCTTGGCAACTTTATATGTTGATTCAGTATCCAGGTTACCTACCAGTGGCTGATTGATAAAACTGCTCATATGTTCAGCTGGTGGTTTGAGTTTATTTTCTGACATAAAGAATTTTAAAAGGCATCCCCCATGTTTATTTTACTATAATCGAAAAATCAAATAATTGCTACTCTGTTTATAGGTACTAAATGTTAAAATATTTTAAATGCTTCCTTTAATTTGCATTCTAATAGTCATTTGTTTAAATTTAATTATGAATTACTATATTCACATGTAGTAATTGTGAGTGTTTTTTTATTTTAGGTGCTGTGAAAGGCAATGACAGAGATCCAATTTATCAACAGTTCTTATATACATAAGAATACATGGATATAAGATTGTTTTTCATGAATTCAAATAAAATGTGATAAATTGGATTAATAAAAACTATTTTGAATTTTGAAAAGTGTTTTTCCTCTGTTAATCATAATATAGTACCATAAATTTCTGAATGTGTTTATTTTTCATCCAAATAAATAGCTTTACAAAAATTTGTCATATTAATAGATATTGCATAATTTAGCATTATTATAAATATTTATTATAGCAGATTTAGCTGAACTACTTTTTTAGTCTCTTTGCAGATGAAGTCACAAAGGTAAGTGGTTAGATATTTTTCTGTATTCCCCATTAAGTAATTTTATCTGGTAAATTACCATTACTTATATACTAAAGGTGAAAGAATAAGCTTTCCTTGAAGATACAAAAATTTGCAGATATTTCAAAAAATTGGTATACGTAAAGTTCTTAAATTGTCACATATGCGAAACTGAAAATGTTATATATGAAATAGTTCAGAAATATAAATATTTTCACTATTTTTTAACTATAATTCACTGCATTTGTTATATATAATCACAGTTTAAGGTAGCAGTGCTTTTCTCACTGTGATTTCTCATGTATTTTGATTCATAAATACACATACATAAATCCACGTATTTTGATTTCTCTTTTGAGACCGAATAAAAAATGAACTAAACATTCTCGTTGACATTGAGAGTTGAATAAAAGCTCACCTCAAAATAAAATGAATTAATAAATTTATGGAAAATTTTACATTGTATATATTGAGCAGAAAGAGTAAACTGAATATACTTAATGGAATTAATAATTGGTAGAGTTGATAGCAGAATAAAATGCCTTAATTGCATGGTAAACAGTAGATCTTTTGAAGTTTTTCTATGTTGCGTAAAATGCAGATTTAAATTTTTGATATTGATTGTCATATAAATAGCAATTACTTTTTTATTTTGCTCTGAAATGAATAGTTAGTAATAAAATTCAGGATGAGACAACCTTTAACATGCGCTAGAATTTACAAAGTTTAATTTGGTGCTGATTTCAACGGGTAAATTTCATTTTACTGAATTTTGCGTAAAATAATACCAATGAACCATTGCAAATTATTTTCAGAACTTTTTTTTTAATCTAAAAGGGCTGTTAGTTTTGAAATGTGACTTCATATTGTCAGTCGTAAACTTGTTTCGCTTTTCATTCAAGTCTTGCCATTTGGCAAAATTTAACATATTTACCTTTAAAATCTAATATATTATTGACTAACAAGCCAAGCTATTTAAAAGCATTACACACAGTTGTTAACAATGCTTTTTTTAAATTTTTAATCTGATTGATTTAAAATGCATTTAATTCATGATATATCTAATTGAAAACATTTTAATATTTCTACATAATAGCATGATATATTTCTTCATTTTTCAAATATATAGAAGATATATAACTTTCTGGTGTCAGTATCTTATAAAATGTTTTGCTATTTCCACTGCCCCATCTGTATTGATAATCTATGCATTCATAAACTTTTAGCCTCTTTGAGTGACTGCTAAAATCTGAGGCCTTTCAGATTTTTTTTTAATTGTGTGAGCAGAAAGATAGAATTTTAGAAGAGCTTCTTGAGTTACCTTTTGAATGATATAAAGAATTGTTAACATAATGTCAAATTTTTACAACTAAATATTAAATATATAAAAAAGCCTGCAGCATTCTCATGTTACGAAAACATATTTATTTATTCTGAGGCTAGGAATTGATTTAATTTTAAAAATACAATTTATTCCTTTTAACAATTTCCCAACAGTGTCATCATAACACTATAAATTCCTTACATGTTTTAATAAAGAAAGATGATTCATTTATGTAAAGATTATTAAATGGGTAATTTTATTATTCAATTTTTAATACAAATTAACTGAAATTAGAAACTGATTTTGTAAAATAATTTAATTATGAATAATTCAATTTGGGGGCTATTATGGATGTTTAAAAATGATCAAAAGATTTTTAATATCTTAAAAATAAAAGCAAAATTTTCAGTTTTAATATTTTGTATTAATAATTCATTTTAATTTCCTTGCTCAGTTTTAATATATTCACAAATTCAGATTTTAAAACAAAATAAGTTCTGATTTTTCCATAGTAACCATAGGAGAACAATTTGAGACTATCCGTGTAAAAAAAAGTAGGTTTTAGATCATCACACCTTCACATACTTTCACTGGAATTTTACTTTGTATATATACTGGGATGTGACACTAAGCAGTTGAGAGTATTTAAGAGGTTAAAGGGATATTATAACTAGTGTTTCAAATTCTGATAACATCCCATACGCTGTCGGTGGGACGTAGATAGGATGTCCTAAGGATATACTGGGATGTGACATTAAGCGCTGAGGAGGATGAGTTTAGGAGGAAATTGGGATATTACGGGATGTCCTGAGGATGTAGTAAGTAGGACTTTAAATCCTAATAACATCCCATATGCTGTCGATGGGACATAGATAGGATGTTTTTAGGATATAATGGGATGTGCTTAGGAGGTTTGTGGGATATCCCGGGATGTCCTGAGGATGTAGTAAGTAGGAGTTCATATCCTAATAACATCCCACACGCTGTCAATGGGACTTGGTTAGGATGTCCTGAGGATATCCCGGGATGTGACGTTAAGCACTCGGGAGGAGGTGTTTAGGAGGTTCGCGGGATATTCCGGGATGTCCTGAGGATGTGCGCATATCCCGCGAGCAACATCCTTGGGATATCCCAAGGATGTTTTTGTGCTATGTGGGTTCAGGGAAAAGTTCTTTATGTTAATAGATTAAGTGATAAGCATATCTATGCAGCCTTACCATGAAAAGTATTTATTAATATAATTCTTTTTAGTCTAGTGGGGCTTTGTCCCTGAAGGTCTATTGTTTTTGTTTTGCAATTTTGTGTTGGTTCACTATAAATGTCCGTTTCACTTTTCAAATTGTTGCCACCAAATGTTAGAGTCTTGCATTATATTTGAAGAAATTAAATAATGAAAAATCTGCATAAATGTATGTATTGTTTTCGCATTGTGATAAAAAAACAGTACATAGAGCCATCGAATTTTGAATGACGTAATCCTACTGCGAATATGGGCATGTAGAAGCCCAAATTTGAAATAAGTTTTATTATCAATTTCATATTTTGTAAATCTTTAATGACTTTTTGATTAACAAACTCAAATATTTCAAAGCAAACAACGGTAACGTTGTAAGGAGAAAACATTTTTATCTCCAGTGCGCGAGACTCTGTATTGGAAATTCTAAAGATATGCTCAATTTAAAACTATTTTGCGATATTGCTCTTGAACTGAATTTTATGGTTTAAGTACAAAGAACGTGATACTTAATAAATAAAGGTAACAGACAAAATGTTAAAAAAATGCCCCTTTGAATGTAATTTAAAATCTGAAACCTTTCAGTTTTTTTTCCTTCTTCTTTCAAACAAGAGATCTTATTCATGAAATCTGACAGATTTCTTGTTCTAGAAAACACTGGCAGGTTTCAGTATTGTCATACTGCCGAGTCATAGCCTTATTTGTATAAATTAAAAATATTACTAGTTTAACCAATTTGTTGTATTATTTTTAGATTAGGATTCTAGAATCCTAATCTAAAACAGTATGAGAATATTGATAACGAATTTCTAATGTTTCAAAACTTATGAATTATTTATGTGAAATCCTTTTGGCATAACATTTGTAACAAAATTATAAACTGAAGAACATCACTGAATGGCATTAAAAAAAAATTCAACCTTGAATTATTCTAATTTATTTATTAACTAACCCCTCAAGGCAGACTGAAAAAAATGTCAGAAAATGTTGAAATATATCATTTATTTTTTGTTGAATAGGAGTTAAATTATTTTATTGTGCTTTTTATAAAGATTATAAACATTTCCTAAACATTAGTACCATATAAAAAGCTTAGAAAAATGAAAACATGACTTCTTGCAATGTACAGTCAAAAGTCTTTAATTCGGACCTCAAAGCTACGAATTTTCTGTGCATGCGTAAACACATAATGCGGTTACGCATGCGCAGATATGCGCATAATACCTTTACGCATGCACATATGCGTTTAATGTATAACGGATGGTATAAGCTAAGCTAAAATTATCTAATTATCTATTTCAGTTAATGTTGCAGATTGTGTTGTTCTTTAATCTTCTAATTGGATCCGGCTTATTATTTTTTGCAGACTGTTACAGCAATTTTATAAAAGTAAGCTTGAACTTTCGATTATGTCAAAAAGAATTTCCGATTCTGGAGCTGCCAAAGGATCTACAAAGCGAAAGCATGTTTCGATGTCCATCAAACAAAAAGTGGAATTGCTGAAAAAAAATGGATAAAGCCATATCCTTTGTTTATCTAACCATTCCGAAATCTGTTCATCAATTTCACGCTGCTCTGCAGGGAGGGGGGGGGGCGTCGGGGCGCACAATGAACTGGAAGTTGATCTGTCAGCACTATCCTTATCTTCAGGGCAGATGTTTTTATTTTATTCGGCTTATAATTCCTCACTAAATGTAGTGTTTCATCTTGATGTACTCCGATATAATTTAAATCAATTTCCTTGTCATTATAAATATCATGAATACACATCAAATAGTTTTCTGGTTGCAATTTTCTAATTTCGACTATGCGTAATATATGCTTTACGCATGCGTGCATTGAAAGAAATGTTTAATAAAGTAAACAAATATTAAGCTTTTTCTTTTGCAAATTTTGATACCCTTTTAGATCATAATTGCTCTTTATTTCATAAATTATGGTTTCATATTTTTAATTTTATAATTACTGCATGCCATCTTACCAGATTTAAACTGATGATCTATAATCCGGAATCGCCAAAGTCCCAACGAGTCCGGATTAAAAACTTTTGACTGTATAAAAAATTTCTGTAAATGGAAATATGTCTATGACCAACAGCTGTAAAAATAAAAGGCTGAACATGGACTTTTGGGGATAAGGTATATATGTGAATTCATGCATGTTTGAGCATCTAGTTGAAGTATCATTGGAGTTACAGTTTATAATGCAAATTATCCACCAAATAGCTTCCATGCCACTTGCTAAGGAAACCAGTTTGTGGTTTCAATTTTCCAGATTATGAATAAAAAATAATGTATGTTCTTTGAAATTTGAGTAGAGAAAAATAATGATTATACAGTCTCTTTGATAACTAAAGAGTTATCAGGGTATGCATATTTTTGTGTGTATATAACATATATCTAAATATAAGATAAAAAATATGTAAATCAAAATTATAATTTAAACTAATGGTTAAAACTTAAATTCTCCCTCTCTGTTCTAAAAATTGTAATAACTTCTCGGGATTGTGTCATTTGTAGATCACTCTATGGCCTGTGCAGCTCTGATGACATAATAATTGGGAACCAAAATTTTCCACATTGCATAACTATGCACTTCAGTTTCTCTCTCTGCTCTGCTTGGACGTAATTTCGCTATATGCTGCTTTTTATTGCAATAATATCAAATATATAAATGTTCTGTAAAAGGGCATGACTAGAGTGCCAAGTGATTGTGGCCACAAACGCCAACTGGAAAATAAAAATATAATTAAAACTGCCTTGACTGCCAAGTTTATTAGATATTACGAACTTTCCATATTACCATGCTACACAATCAGAATTCTTCCTCATTAATATGGATCTAAGTACGCATTAACACTGCTCCGGTTTTTCCTCAAAAATTTTGTGCATGAGCTGCAAACTTTTTAAATATTTGCACAGAAGAGGAAAGTTTAAAATAGCTAACACTTTTAAGCACATTTGACATTGCAGTACCAGAGTAAAAAGGTTATACCAAGTATAAACAATAATATAATACTAAAGCAGTAAAAGTTTTGTGAAAAAACCTACAGTAATAACTACAAAACGATATAAACTTCAAAGACAAAAAATTTTCATATTATGTATGCAGACAATCAAAAAGATTTCAAAGAGATAGAAATTATATACAAATAATAGCAATAAATGGTAAATTAGCCCAACTAGAGGTTTCATACGGACTTATCAAGGGAAAAGTGTGAGAAAACTTGAATTTTGCTAATACCATGGACACTTCATCAAACAAAAACAATTGAGACAGAAAGCAGAAGTTCATCAATAGAATTATCAAGTTAAATTATCTTAGTATAGCTAAGTCTCAATGGCTTCGCTTCTTTTCCCGACGCACCCACAATTTAAATTGAAACTGAACTTAAAGAACTTAAAAAAAAAAAAAAAAAAAAAAAAAAAAAAAAAAAAAAAAATTAAACTAGATACTGATGCAAGAAAAATCTATACAAGGTAGCCTAGGTTGGCAAATCTACAATTTAAAATAAATAGCTTAAAATTTTTTCGATGACCACCACGTGACTGGAGTAAAAAAAATACACAATTAAGGGTAATCCCTATTAACTATATATACACTCATGTCCATAAATTAAGGATAATGCAAAATCAGGCAAAGGAAGAGTCAAAAGCAAAACAAATTTGACTTATTTGTAAAGGTTATTTATTAAACAAAAGGTAAAGAGCAAAAAAAGATGCTATATGTTTGATATTATTAAAAAAATTAGCGATTTTTTCTCCCTGGAGCAAATTACAAAAAAAAAAAAAAAAAAAAAAAAAAAAAAACCTATTTATAAAAAACCAATATTACATGGTTGGTATGATTGTTAATACATTGTATGTCTCCCAGACGATGCAATGCAGTCCGTACAACGCCTAAGCATGCTGAGTATCAAATTATCGATCTGATCTTGGGGGGATATTACACCACTCAAAAAGCAATGCTCTCCGAAGTTCCGGTAGACATGTAGGAGGAGGTTGACGGGCTGCAACTCGTCGGCCAAGCATGTCCCAAACGTGCTCTACTGGATTCAAGTCCGGTGAGAATGCTGGCCAGTCCATACGGGTGATGTCCTCCAATTGAAGGATTCCAATCGATTTCTTAGCCATGTTGTTAATTTGATGCGAGTGACTGTAATGTACTATTCAGAGCTGTTTCAAAGTTTGTGGGTACTGGACAGATTCTGCGACGGCGTCTTCTGTTAAAAGAAAACAAGTGAACTTCTTGATGGAGCAAAAATTGGGGGGGGGGGGTAAAAGACTGGATGGGGGAGAAAGTGTTAGTACATTGGCTAAAGTGTTGGGAGTCAGTAAAAGTACGATTGGAGACTGGAGGAAGAAGCGAACGGAAATTAAATCATAGTGTGTTAAGAAAATGTGTACAGAAACATTGAAAGAAAGGCAAGTGAGTTTAATGAGGTAAATAAAATGAAAGAAGAGCACCCCAATTAGTGAGCCAATCTTGCAAGAGAAGGCCTTGAAATTTTATGAAGAATTAAAAGAAGACAACGATCCTAAATTTGTCGCAAGCACTGGCTAACTTGATCACTAGAAGAAACGATATGGAGTACGACAGCTTAGAATCTGTGGGGAAAAAACTATCCGGGGACATGGAGGGTATGTCTCAGTTTATAGAAAACTTTCAGAAATTTATCGAAGTTGAAGGTTTGATCACAGAGCAATTGTACAATTGTGATGAAACAGGGTTAAATTATAAACTGTTATCAGCAAAAAGTCTTGTTTTCAAGGAAGAACAGTCAGCCCTTGGTTTTGAGCAAGGAGAAGGTAACAATCCTAGCATGCAGTAATGCAACAGGTGGCCACAAATTAAAACTTTGTGTCATAGTACAGTCAAAGAAACCACGTGCATGCATGCTGAAATGGATAAACTTTCCGTTTGGTATCTAAACCAGTCAAATGCCTGGATGATCTGTTGCAGTTTTCAAAAAATAATTTCATGAAGTATTTGTTCTATCGGTTAAGCGGTTTTTAAAATCTAAAAAACTTGCCAAGGAAGGCTATTCTGATTTTGAACAATGCGTCTTCGCATCCAGACACTGAAGAATTAAAAAATAGGGATATACGAGCAATGTTTTTATCACCCAATGTCACAGCATTTTGCCAGTTAAAGGACCAAGGAGTTTTGGTTAGTATCAAGAGATGATATAGGCACAACCTGTTATCCCCCCCCAAAAAAAAACTATTAAATGTAGTTGGATGGGTGGCGGATGGCTGGAATGAGTTAGAGTCATTAACACTAGTTCGTTCTTGGCGAAAACTCCTTGATCATGAGAGAAATGAGTATGTTGAACATGATGATGATGCAGAAAATGTAAACTTACTCAAATTCCTGAAAAGAGTTCCTGGATGTGCAGAAGCCAATGAAAATGACATCAAATAGTGGTTCCAGAAATGATACCAAGCAAGATATGTCGTCTAATGCAGAAATTATTGTTACTATCACAGTCAATGAAGAAATGCCGGAAAATGTTGAAGACGTTGACTTTCAGGACTCCAACTTACAAGCTCTTAAAATATCACATAGTGATGGACTAAAGGCTATTGAAATCTCCCTACAGTATTTTGAACAACAAACTGCATTGGTAAATAGACTTCCTGCTCCTTTATTGTCTTGATGATGAAGCAGCAAAGCACAGAGTTTAGTGTGGAAAACAAGAAGGCATTACGCATTTCTTTAAAAAAAGTAGCCAGCTTTTGCAAAGTTGGCTAGTTAATTTTCATTATTGACAGCTTTATGCCTTCATAAAATATTTTTCAGAGGTTTGTCTTATCAGGTAAATTACTGTACAGTATGTATTCATTAATTTTCATTAGCAAAGGCTCTATGCCTTCATAAAGTACGTACTTCTCCTTTGTTTAAGGGTATTTGGTAGTAAGTTTGAGTTACAATATTTAATTCTTTGTAAACTGTTGTATTTTCCAGCAGCCAACAAATACAAGTACTGTATTTTCTGAAGAAACACTCGTACTTATACATTTTAAAAGTTTTCCAGATAACCCGGCATTTTCACAAACTCAACCACCCTTCGGTCCACATTAGGCCATGTTTTCAGAATTCTACTGTATGTATATATAGGGTGATTATAAAATGTTTTTACAAATTAAGAGGGGTGATAGTACTCATCCAGATGAGCAATAATTACCATAGAATATAGGGTCGAATTGCACTCTGAGAGGCAGAAATGAATACTTGAATACTAGAATTACAAACTGAACTTACAACAGTGTTGGGAGAGCGAATGAATGAGGCCAAAACTTGCACAGTTTAGTGAAAAACTCACAGAGAGTGCTTTATGTAAACGGATAAAACCGAAAACTTGGCATTCGAGTGTTAATTCGAGCTCAGACGTCAATGGCAAACGCTCAAATGCGCATCTTTGGTTGGGAAGGACTCAACCTTGCAAACGATTGCAACAAGTTAATTATCTAATCAAGGGCTGACTATTATCAACTAACTTCTGCTGTATGCCAAGATTAGCATCAAAGTTTATGTTGAGTTCCAGCTGTCAGAACTTCGAGTTCCATAGAAGGATGCTTCAAGCAGAATGAGCGCAGCAACGTAAACCTAGGAGGACAGGATAAAAGATGGCGAAGAGGGAAAATACTCCTGTCTTGATATTTGATATCAAGGTAGCAGTTCCCCCCTAATAGATAACTTCTCCCAAATAACTTAGATAATTAACTTGTTTAAATCATTTGCGAGGTTGAGACCTTGCCAACCAATGATGTGCATTTGAGTGTTTGCCATCAAAGTCTGAGCTCGAATTAACACTCAAACACTAAGTTTTCAGTTTTATCCATTCTGTGCACTCTTTAAGTTTTTCACTAAACTGATTATGCAACTTTTGGTCTCGTTCATTCGCTCTCCCAACACTGTTGTAAGTTCAGATTGGAATTCTAATATTAATCTTTTCTGCCTCTCTGAGTGGAATGCGATCCGATGTTCTATGGTAATTATTGCTCATCTAGATGAGTACTATTACCCTTCTTAATTTTGAAAAACAATTTAGAATCACCTTGTATATAAATCTTTGTGTGTGTGTAAAATAAAGCATATGTAAGATAAAACTCTAATTTAAATTTGTAACTGGTTTTTAAATTTCCTTTTTAATTAATGTATATTTCTAAATATAAGCCAATCCATGTATAATTCAAAAGTGCATTTATTCTTAAACAATTTATTCAAAATTCAAAATCTGTCTATAAGCCGAAATGAAAAAAATCCCATATTCAAACCTTTTCCCACGAGAGTGAAAATGTTTCCAAGCAGGTGAAACGGGTGAAATATTTTCCAATCAAATCTCTGTAAAGTAAAATGCCAGATGCCAATGATGACAGCTTTAACTCTGGTAATTCTTTCTGACCATAGCACATTTTCTCGATCATTTGATACAAAAAACTTCATGGAATACATTCTTTCTTTGTTGTCTTGTATATGATCTGTGCTATCTTCTGTGCATTTTATTTATTTATTTTTTGTCCGAGAGATAAGCAGAAACGGAAATTCTTATACAGTGGATTTCAAACTATTGGTGATCGCATTTACTGAAAATTCTAACAATAGCATGGGCTGCTGGGCATTTTCCCATAAATGAAAAACCAGTTCAAGAGTGGAGGAAGATAATCTTGAATTAGTAAAGATGAAAAAAATAAAAAAAGGTAGCATGTGGCCGCCAAGCATGAATTTCGTCAATATCAGATTTTTTGTTTTGGTAACATTGCAACAAACCAGCAATTTTGAGAATAAAATAACTCATTCCATTTAAAATTAAAATTTTTCTTTAAGAAATATAAACTAAAAAAATAAAGTGCTTTATTTTATGATTTATTGCTTGCACCTGACTAACAGAAAAGTATCTACATTTTTTGCGAGATTAGCAAATCCATATTTAAGATGACACACATAATTTAGCTTTTGGAAAAGTTTTAAAAATTCTTGGCATACACATGGAAATTTACAGTATTTCTCTCTTCTATTCTAAACAGAATTAGATTCTTATAATAAATCTGTCTGACTGCATCACTTCAAAATTAATCCCTTTATAAATAATCCTTTCATATGCATTTTATATAATGCTGTTGATTCATCTACTTAAATAACAACAGTCATTTAACAAATAATTAGATTAAATTTCGTAAACCAAATCCTTAACACTCTAAGGTCTAAGATCTAAGATGCAGTATTTATCTGACTGATCAAATCTTTACTGCAAATTTCATTTAAAGTTCACTCAGAATTTGCTAAACAGTGGATAAATTTTAAGTCAATTTTCAAGTGGTAAGTTTGCACTCACTAATTAGAAGTGAGAGTTTTCAAATATTTTTAAATTTAGGTGCCAAATAATTTAAATTTTTTATTTTAGAATCCATTGTAAAATTTATAGTATTCTTTTCATTAAAAAGATAACATGTAACATGCAAAAATAACATTTTTTTCTGAATTTATTGTATGAAATGTTCCCTTGAAATCTATATTGTAATGAATTTTTATATTTTGATGACTGAATAAAATGTACCTGTATTAGATGATTTACTTGACCTTCAATTGATAATGGCAAACCCTGTTGTTTGTTCTTAGATTTCACAATTCCATTCAATCGCAGTTCAATATCTTTAACATGAGTTAAACCCTGCAGATTAAAAAAAAAAAAAAAAATTAAATTCCCAAATTAAATATGTTTTAATTGAAAAAATTTACATTAAAAAGAAAAATGATACATTACTATAAACTCTACAAACAAAATTACATGAAAATAAGTAATGCACACAAACACACACATAACATATATATAGTAATGGTATGTTCAGCAGCCACCAGAGAGCATCACCTGACAGAGAAACCTCATTGCCTGCACACCTGCAGACAGCCAAGGAGATGTCGAGGGACTTTGTTCAGATTGTGAGCGTGAGTAGTCGTTAAGTGACTGTTTAAATATAAAAAAGTGATGCAAACGTTTTGTGGTCTCCAGCTAGCACAAGAAGGCACTACTAAGGCACTTTTATATCCTAATTTAATCAGTATTTTTATACATAATTACAGTCAAAAGTCGTTAATCTGTACACCCATAATCCGGACCTCAAAGCTACAAACTTTCTGCACATGCGTCAACCCATTATGCGTCGACGCATGCGCGTAATACCTTTACGCCTCCGCATATGCGTTTATGCATGCACATAATACCTTTACGCATGCGCGTTTCATGTATAACGGATGGTATAAGCTAAGTTAAAATTATCTAATTATCTATTTCAGTTAATGTTGCAGATTGCGTTGTTCCTTAATCTTCGAATTGGATCCGGCTTACTATTTTTTGCAGACTGTTGGAGCAATTTATAAAAGTAAGTTGGAACTTTCGATTATGTCAAATAGAATTTCCGATGTTGGAGCAAAGGGAAAGCATGTTTCAATGTCCATCAAACAAAAAGTAGAATTGCTTCAAAAAATGGATAAAGGCTCCTTTGTTTCTCTAACTATTCCGAAATCTATTTATCAATTTCACGCTGCTCTGCAGGGGGGGGGGGGGGATGTTGCGGCGCACAATGAACTGGAAGTTGATTTGTCAGCACTATCTTTATCTTCAGGGCAGATGATTTTATTTTATTCGGCTTATAATGTAGTATTTCATCTCGATGTACTCCATCTTTGATATGATTTAAAATAAAATTCCTCGTCATTATAAATATCACGAATACAAATCAAATAGTTTTCTGGTTGCAATTTTCTAATTTTGGCTATGCATAATGTATGCTTTACCCATGCGTGCATTGAAAGAAATGTTTAATAAAGTAAACAAATAAATATTAAGCTTTTTTTTTTTTTTTTTTTTTTGTAAATTTTGATACCCTCTAGATCATAATTGCTCTTTATTTCATAAATTACAGTTTCATATTTTTAATTTTATAATTTCTGCATGCCATCTTACCAGATTTAAACTGATGATCTATAATCTGGAAAAATCGATAATCCGGAATCGCCGAAGTCCCAACGAGTCTGGATTAAAGACTTTTGACTGTATTAAATGTTTCTGTAGTGAAGTAAAAAAAAAGGAATCCTCATTATTTACTGAGTGACATCATCTTCCACTTTCCCCCACATAAAATCTAGGGGCTTGGTTAGGATACGGCCAAGAAACAAGCAAGGTAAAGTACTATTACTATTGTAATCAATCATGATTATGTTAAATAATATTAGAAAGCAAGATTTGAAAATAATTGCAGAAGAGTTAGTCCTAACAGTGCTGGCTAAAGTGAAAGTAATCAAAATCAAAACTATTATTGAGAATGATAGTATTTATAAAACTAATCCTGAATTCGTTCATGGAATTATTAAGGCTGTCGCAGAGGATCAAAAGAACAAAGTGACTGAGAAGCAGTCAAAATTAGAGCACAGAAAAATTGTGGAGCTTAGCTTGAGAAGGAAATTGAGGTCCAAAAACTGAAGCTACAATTGGCTGGTGAAAATGCTGTGTTTACAGACTCTGAACCAGTAACACGAAGTTTAGAAAATATCATCAAGAGCGTTAAAACACTAACTATACCTGTCCCTCAGAGACCAGAATCTCTGCATTTGTTTTTTCAGTCTCTTGAGAAAGCTTTTACTACCAAAAGCATACCAGTTGAGTTAAAATCAGAAGTGTTGATTAATTTATTAGGTGATAAATGTAATTATGCTTTAATGTATACTTCTGAACAAGAAATCGCAGATTATGATAAATTAAAAGCACTAATCTTGAAGGAATTTCAGACATCACTACGTGAATGTTTGAATAATTTTAAAAATGAGCAGAGACATTCATCTGAATCGCATGTTCAGTTCCCGTCTCGACTTAGTGCAGCTTTCGATTATTATTATTGTAGGTTAAAAGAAGTAAATGATTTTAAGAAATTATGTCATCTCATTGTATCTGAT
This sequence comes from Stegodyphus dumicola, assembly GCF_044657685.1. NCBI lineage: Eukaryota > Metazoa > Arthropoda > Arachnida > Araneae > Eresidae > Stegodyphus > Stegodyphus dumicola. Next base: position 31,792,445 of record NC_140769.1, read on the forward strand.
AAGTTATATGAAATGCTTGATTCTAAAACAAAGGAGCATATTAGTGTTTGGGATTTGTTTTAGAATCAAGTTGGTTCCCAACTAATCAATTAGGAAGAGAATGTGATTTATTTTATTCATCCAGGGGTAAGTCTTTAGCTGATGCCAGTAATATGCGAATCGAAACTCCAGAAAATAAAAAGCTTAATTTTTCCAAAAACAATCTTAGAAAAGCACAGAGCAATTTGAAGGATTCAGGGTGCAAACTCGTAAATCAAAATAATAGTAAATCAGAACGTATTTGCTATGTATGCAGGAGTAAAGATGAATTGTTTCATTTGCAAGAAATTGTTCCAAACATTTGGAAAAGGAGGAAAATGGAGTTTATGAGTTGATAACAGATTATATTTTGCCCCCCTCATGCCTGAAAAAGTTCACTGGCAGCTGCTGTGATCGGGTGATGATTACGCAATATGAAAATGATTCCATCTCTTCGAAAAGGAATTTTTTTGTCTTTTATTTCTGTAGCCATTGACGGAGACAACAAAATAGATTTAACGAACATTACAGATAAAGGATTACACAATACTGTTTCAACCCTTATTAAAGAGTATAAACCATTAGAAAAGCCATGCAGTACAGACTTAAAAATGAAAGTAATATTAAAAGATAAAATTCCAGTTTCTCAGCGTTTGAGGAGAATTCCTTTTGCTGACCAAACAATTGCTGATGACCAAACAGAGGATTGTTTAAGGGATGGGATTATAAAGTTTAGAATATGCTTCGCCAGTTGTTTTGTGTAGAAAAAAATGTGGCAAGACATGGATTTGTATTGACTTCCGGGAATTAAATAAAAAAATAGTTAAGGATTCTTTCCCCATGGCACAAGTAAAAGAGGTTTTACATCATTTGGATGATGCAAAGGTTTTTTTTCGACATTAGACTTAAAAAAGATTCCCCCCCCCCCATGTTCCGGTGGAGGAAAACTGCATTAAATATTTGCCATTCAGGACACATGCAGGTCTGTATGAATTCCTAAAAGCGCCTTTTGGTTTGTGCACATTAATAAGTGTGTTCCAAAGATTTATTTATAAGCTGTTTAGAGACATAATTTGAGACAACACTGTTGTTATTTATATGGGCAATTTTATTACTCCAGTGTGAGATGTGAAAGAAAGTTTAGAATAGTTAAAACGTGTTTTGAAAGTAGCCAAAGAATATGGTTTGGGGATCAATTTTAAGAATTGAAAAGAAAAATAGAATTTCTAGGGTATATTATTGAGGATGGTACAATTAGCCCCTCATCTGAAAAAACAAAGGCTGTTCAAAATTTCCCAAAGCCCAAAAAATCTTAAGCAGATTCAGAGCTTCTTGGGTTATATGGAGTATTTTAGGAAATTTATTGCCAACTATTTGAAAATAGCAAAACCACTAAGTGAACTTCTTCGTAATGGGTTAGAATTCAAATTTGGGCCTGAGCAAAAAGAGACATTTAACAAATTGACAGAACTTTTATTGACAAGTCCTGTTCTTCATATCTTTAAACAAGGAGCACCACTAAAATTGCATACAGACGCAAGCAGTCGTGGTTCTGGCACTGTTTTGCTACAAAAACCTCCAACAAGAGAAGCTAGTTATGAGCTTGAAGTTTTAGCTATATAGTGGAAGCTCTAAAGAAATTGAGAAATTATTTTTTGGGATTTAAGGTCAGAATAACTACTGATTGTGAAGCTTTTCAAAAGACTACACTCAAGAAAGATTTAATGCCTAAAGGGCCGAGATGGGAGTTACTTCTAGAAGAATTCGACTATGAAATTGTTCACAGATCTGGGCAGCAAATGAAGCACAAGGACATGTTGAGTAGAAACACTGTCATTATGGTTATCTGTTCTCAGGGAGAAGTTACAGCCAAAATTGAAGTACACACATCACAAAGAAGTGATGAGCGTCTGCAGTTGCTAAAATCTTTAGTCGAGCAAGGACTAAAGGAAGATTTCCTCCTGAAGAATGGTGTATTATATAAGTTTGACAGTGGTCGCGAGTTACTAGTGGTACCCGAAGCATTGAAGTTAGATATCATATGTTGCAGTGTCTAAAATGGAATCTTTGCAGTGTGTAAAATGGAAGATCTGCTGAAAATGGACTTTTATATTCCTAACCTTAGAAGACAAATTGAACAAGCTATCTCAAATTGTGTAGAGTGTATTTTGTGCGACAAAAAACGAGGTAAGAGTGAAGGTTTGCTGAATCCCATACCAACAGACAGCATCCCTTTGAGCACTTTTCATATTAATTTTATAGGACTATTACCTTCAACAAATAAAAACTACAACCATATCTTGACCATGGTTGATGCATTTACAAAATTTGTTTGGCTGTACCCAGTAATGTCTACATCAGCTCAAGAGGCATTGCAGAAGCTGAAACTACAACAATCAACTTTCGGTAATCCCTTGAGAATAATAAGTGACAAAGGTATTACTTTTACCCCTAAAGACTTTGAAGACTACTGTAGTCAAGAGAAGATCCAGGACATATTTACAACTACCGGTATTCCTAAATGAAATGGACGAGTGGAAAGAATTCATCTAACTCTGATTCCAGTCCTATCCAAATTATCCATAGAACATCCTATCAAGTGGTACAAATACATTGGAGATGTACCAAGGATTTCGAACAGCACTAAGAGCAGAAGCACAAAAAGCTCTCCTTTTGAGCTCTTCACTGGTGTTAAAATGAGAAATCAAGAGGACTTAAAGATTATTGAAATTCTCAAAGAAGAAACAAATATTATGATGAAAGACCGAGAAGAGATGAGAAAAGAAGCAAGGAAAAACATTCTAAAAATTCAGGAAGAGAACAGAAAATTGTATAACAACAAGAGATAAGAGGCACAGGTATACAACATGAATGATCTAGTGGCCATACAAAGAACACAGTAAGGAGGTGGTCTAAAGTTAAGGCCAAAGTTCTTCGGTCCATACCGAGTAACAGCGAGGAAAGGCAAAGACCAGTACCAGGTGGAAAAAGTATGACACTATGAAGGTCCTGGCTGTACAACCACAGCAGTTGCTCACATGAAGCCCTTGACTGTGCTGATTCTCTGCACTTGTATTTTTTTAAAAATTTATTTTCATTAATTTCATTTTCATAATTAAATTTTTTATGCTGTCTTGATATACCAGTGTCATTGATACGTGTTTTCGAGGCTGAAAACAAAGTCAGGATCACCGAGCTGTAGTAACGGTACGTTCTGCAGCCACCAGCAAGCATCACCTGACAGGGAAACTTCATCGCCTGCGCACCTGCAGACAGTCGAGGAGATGTCGACACCACACGAAGGTGATGACAATGGACTTTGTTAGGATCGCGAACGCGAGTAGGTGCTGAGTGTTTGTTTAAACACAAAAAAGTGATGCAAAGTGTTTTTGTGTCCAACTAGTGGGAGAAGGCGCAAAGGCACTGTCATATCCTAATTTAATCTGTTGTTTTGTACATAATTATTAAATGTTTCTGTAATGTGGGGGGGGGAAGGATTCCTCGTTATTTACTGAGTGACATCATCTTCAACTTTTTCCAATATATACATGTATATATATATATATATAGAGAGAGAGAACTAGTTACATTAGGTAATTTTTCATACTTAAAAAAAAAAAAGCACAATACTTGCACTAAAGCTGCTAAGTAAGAAAATAAGAAGTTATTTATTAGAACAGTTTTAGGATTATCTCGTAGAAAAGAAAGAAAATTATGAAACTTAGTAAAGAGTGAATTTTAATGCTAGTGCAGTTAAAAAAATTTATATGTCTAGTAAAAAAGTAAAAAAATGTTTAATTACAAGTAAGCTTATGAAAACGGTAAAAAACGAAAATGTTAATAAAAAATGAATCAGTTATTGTTATTAAATGGAAATTGACTTTTCAAGGGGAACAAATCAATTTCCAATAAACTAACAATAATTAATAGAATGTGTTTTGTCATCTTAATATGCAAGAACCAATTGTAAAATACCTAGCAGGATATTGAGCCAAAACTGATTCAAATTACAGTTAAGAACAAATTTTAAGAGGATATTCAAGTTACTATTTAGAAGCTGGCCAATTTGATTCAAAGTACAAGCCACGAACCAGGGCCGTTCCTCGACCATTGGCTGCCCACGTACTTTCCTAAGATTACCGCCCCAAATATTTTTTTAAAAAAAGATCAATGGGTAGTAAAACTTGTATTTCATACTCACTAAGTACTTGCATATGACAAACAGTATAAAAAGTACTAAGATATGACAAATACAATGACTTTAAAATATTTAGGCAAGACATCGCGAAAGTCCGGCCGCCCACGTACTTTTACGCACAGCACCCCCACTAAGAATGGTCTTGTCAAGAACAAAGCTTAACTAATTATTTAAGTAAAGATTTAAATATTCTTGCTTGAAAAAAACTCCAACACATTCGTTGCTTTTCATAGTAAAACAATGCAAAAACTACATCAACATAAAGGAACTAAATGAATGTAAAAAATAAGAATTCATATTAAACATTCTTATTATTCTAAAATAAGTTTATAAAAAAGTATGAGACTTTTAAAATCTACATAATTATAATATGTTAAAAAGGCCAGAAAAGAATCAAATTTAACTTGCACGTTTGCTAAGCTGAATTAGAGAACAAAAAGGCAGAGTCGTTCAATGTTCACTGAAATGGAAAGCGAGTAGGGTCGTAATATTTAGGAGAGGAAGAGATGGTGTCAGTAGATGTGTTGGATGCTATTTTAGAAAGGTGGGAAAATTAGTTTGGGTCTGGGCTACCATAAAGTTCAGGCAATATTTTATCTATTTTGTTTTATTATATTACAATTTCAAATTTAATTTAATATTTCTGTAAAATATTTATTTTTTATTATGTCCACCCATGTTTAATTACATATTATTAAGTGGTTGATTTTTATTAATTTTTCCAGCTTTTTTTTAAAATATATTTTATAATTTTTTTCCCCCACAAAAAAATTTCTAATGATAAGCTATTGCAATAAAATAATTTCCTTATGCACTTCCAGTTTTCATGTTTTGATTGCTAAAAATTAATGCTACCGGCTTTGATGATTAAAGAAGCAACTTTATGGTATCGAAATTATGTAAATGCTGCAGAAAGTTATAATTTTCCAAACTATTTAATTATCATACACTGGCCTTCAAAAGTTAAGGAACAGCACGTTTTTCAAAGCTCACCAATATAAAAATGTCAGTAACGTTTAAATTCACAGTTCATATGCATGATAGTAACAAAGTTTAAAAAAATATATGAAAAACAATAGCTACTACTTTTATTTTAAAGAAATGAATACTTATATAAAAGTTGGAGAAAAAACACAAAAATTGTAATTTTTGTTCACAAGTGTTGATCTTCAGTTGTTATTACCGTTTCATGGACAATATTCAGGAGAGTCTATCAATGTCTAGGAGAAATCATTTCCACTATTCGTTAAGGTTTTTTACCAAATTTCGTAGACCTGGATCTATTAGCTTTTGTGCAGCATGAACGAAAGACACACACACAAACAGACTCTTTCCTTTATTTATATGTAGAGATTCATTTTTATTTCACTTAATAGCTTCAGCTGGAAATATGATTATATACTGAACTTGCAGATTTTCAAAATGCAAGTCCTTAAAAGCATCCCCATGGCAAAAAATAGCCACAAGTTATCCTGTTTAAGGAATTTAAAATGATTACAAAATTACTTTTGCAGGTCTCAAAAGTCTTTAATGCTCAAATTCAGCTCTATATTATGCTGAAAAAATTAATGAGCCGCTGCTTATTATTTATACTGCAACCATCAACAGAAAAACATGTAAGTTATCTTGATCAATTTTAAGTTGATGGATATCATTTGTGCATGACAGATTTTTTTAAATATTTTATTTTTAACAACTCTATGAAAAATCAATCACAATGTAGTTAAGGTGAATGTATAATTTGAAGAGTAGAGGCGAAAGCTGTCAAAATATCTTTTTAATATTCGGAGCCTTTCAATTTTCCTTCAGACACACTGATAGTTTAAGCATTTAACAGAATCCCAATCAGGTCCAGTTATCCATTCTCAGAGAGTATTTGACTGTTACTTTACTTTTGTTGATCAAATATATCTTCTCAAACAAAGCTCAGTAACTCAGTTAATTATTGTGCTAACTGTTATCAGTTAACCACTTTTGGACTTACAGATTTTGGAGCTGGTAATACTAATTGCAATATCAGGTGAAGAGAGATATTATTATAGCAAAGTACTATATATTTTTTATAATATGTAAAGTTCTAAGAAAAGAAATCACAGTTTTTACCTGTTCATTCATAATTTCACCAGAATCAAGTTGTAGAGATTTGCTGCTTTTAGGTTTACTCCACTCCACTAAAGGATCATGCACGAAAGGTCTCAACACACTAAAAAATATACATATATATATGTACTATTGAAAGCAGGTATTATATACTTTTTCGATTCTCTACACGAAATGAAGGACAGATTCAAAAAATCCAACTTGAGATATTTGTATTAATGATATTAAAATAATGAATGTCATTATAGAGGGGGAAAAATAACATCTTTACAATGTTAATATTATTTTTAAGAGACCAATGGACATCATATAATTACTTGGATAAAACGGTTGTAATGTACATATTACTAATATATATATTAATAATATTATATGTTGTTTTTGTTATTCAGTACTTTTCCCATGAATTAAGTTTTGTTAAGGTTAATGCTGTTTCTTTAGTAAGTTCAATATTGAGAACAACTCCAGAAAGCTTTATGAAATGATGCAATATATATTCTAACACATGAAATGAATCTTTGTTAATTTTCACTATCTCCTCATATGTAAAAATTAGAATCACCTTTGCAATTTTACATACTTTTGAATAATAAAAATCACAAAACTAAAAGAGAAGGAAATAAAGGAAAGGCAAGTATATTCCTTATTGCTGAAGTACTTCCTTATTGCAAACTGTTGTCAAACAAACTAATGAACAACTAAGAGATTTTTTAAATATAAAGAAATGGGGGAATTCTTGGAAAAACATATTTTTGAATTCTACAGTTCAAAAATTTACTGAATAAGTTACTTTCTCCCAAAACTTGGCAAATGAACATGGGTTCTTTTTAAGCTTATCAGGTCTACTATTTTTTTCTTATTGCCTTTGCGAACATACTGGAGTCCTGAGTAAGAACAGGGAATTTACTTAAAACTATGTTCCTGCAAATGTAGAAGATATGACACAAATGGAGAGGGTTTAATTACCCTTTATTCTTCACACAGTTTATAGACGTTCCTGCACTTCGGGATACAAAGACCAGTACTTATGGTCTGAAACATAAAAATAAGAACTAAAGCTAATTAAATAATAGCTAAACTCAAATACTTTACAAAGACTAGTCAAGCAAAAATTGCCTAGTCTTTTAATATTTACATATGTAGAACGCAGAATGCAGGAAAACTACAATATGTCTTCATTATTAAGAGGACTGAATTCTGGCCTTAAAGGCGGACAGCACTGACTGAAAAACGTGCGCGAGGTAAGGCAGCAAGAAGTCTCTCTCTAAGTTCTTCTTGGCTAAAAGCCACAAATTAACTAATTAACAGTTTGCAAGCTCAATTTACATAACTAAAACTAGCCTCATTTATTCTGGCTGGAAGTGGAAAATAAGAGAGGACATTAAAGTTTTAAAATAAAATGTTAGTAAAACATAAAATCCTTACAAGCTCAGGCACTGATTTTATATTTGCTCCACTACAAGATGCATATATGGTACTTACCTTAAAATAAGATCCTCCTTTTTCTGATATATATTTGTTCTAAAATTTGGCAGGATCTTATTAACATATATTTTGACAAACAGAACTGAGAATGAGTGGATAGAGTTTAATTATGCTATATAAAATAATTACACTGTTTAAACACTAAACCATACAAGTAATTTGCTGTAAATATAAATGGCATAAATACTACTAATTATAATAGCCCCATCTAGCAGAATCATTTCAATTTAAACTTCATTTACTTAATGGGTCACTAATATGCATGAGAATAAATAGATAACAATGCATCTCTAATTTTTCTTTCTATACCATACTAAGATATTATATTGCATTTCATTCTAACCACAATCACTGCTAATCTCATCAAATATTTGCTTATGATTTTAAACCATAAAATTTATCATAAAATATAAGGATGGTCTTGTTTTCCAAGTAAATACACTATGCATATAAACTGCTTTACACCTTATGAAAATAAACATCACCTCATAAATGCATCTGTTCTGCTTCTCATAACTCGCATAGTTACTTCGCATGCTTTCCTATAAACACCTTCATATCCTGTTGGTCCCTATAAGAAAGAACATTTGATTTCAAAATTTTATATATCAGGTTACAGGAACATTTACAGTATTTAATCCACTTTCGTTATTAACTGCTGAAGTGATAAATTTTAAAACTGTGCAAAATAATAATAATAATAAATAAAAAAATACAATCTTAAACTAGCATTTATTTCACAGAAATGCTCAGTGCATTTCAAAAGAATCTAATGCAACTTTCTTCTTCAATGAGCAAAATTATTCTGCACAGTTCTATCAAATTTCATCATTTAGATAAATAAACAATGAAAACAAAATACAATATGGTCAAACAGATGCCAATTTAATGCTTAAGAGAATTTTGTTTTAAGCATCAAATAGTACCCCCCTTAAACTTCTCACAACCAAAGGTAAAAAAACAGCAGTGAAGGCAGAGATTCCAACCTGCCACGAAACTCATCACTAATTGATACACACACTACACTTACAATTTTGAAAATATACAGGCAAGGCATATATTTTAAAATTAACCAATTGCTTATTTTTAATAAACCATTAAATTTATTTAATTGCATTTGAATGTACATAAAAATATCAAATGCTATAATAATTTCTGTTTTCCATTTCCAGTTACTAGGCAAAATTAAGATATGCAAATCATAATTACATAATTTCAAAATTATATGCTCTTAATGATAAAATTATAAAAGTTCAATAATTTTCAGTAAAATTTTACTAAACAAAACATTCAGTAACTGCAATACAATGTACCTGAAAGAAAGCAGGTGTTAGTACATTAACTGTGAGTCTATGAATCTTGCTGGAATCTATAGTCCAAAAGAAAACTGTTTCAACAAATAATATTTTTATTTATTTATACTGTTTTTTTACTTAACTAGTAATTTTTTCTCCAAAGGAATACTTAAAATCAAGCCTAGTTCAAATTTTTCAGCTGTAAGGCCACATATGGGGTTTAAAAAAAAAAAGGTAGGGGTGGAAATAAAGTAGTATTTTTAGATATAAATGGTTATTATCAGAGTAACTGAATTCAAGCATAAAATTTTTAACAATCAACAGTTTATTCTATTACACGATAGAGCTATAATCTCAACCTGTAACTCACTTCATGCATTATCAATTTGTCTCATAAAAAGATTGCAAATTATCACTAAACTTGTTTCAATTTTTCTTTTAATTGCAAAACTTTGCTTATGAAGATTATCTACAATCTACGAAATTCTATCTTGAATTTACAATATCTTGAACAAAACTTGAAATTACAATAAGTCCACAAACAGACAGATTCAAAATTTACTTACAGGCATCAAAAGTCAGAAAAATCTGCTACTGAAAAAATATGAATTGAAAAGAAACTGCTCACAGAATGCATAAAAATGGGTAGTCTGCAGGTGCCAGTTTGCTCAAGCCTACTCTAGATGCTCTTCACTGTTCCTAATAGCACTGAAAGGCAGTTGAACTCTAACCAGATTTCTAATGTTTTCAATATATCCTGCCCTTTTTTCAGTGCCTTATTACCCACATCCTTGAAGAATTTCCAGATTCATAGATAACAGTAAATGCAACATCTATGGAGTATGACACGTGAGTTTCTTGAAAGGGCACAAACTATATTCAGACAGTATTCTTGTTGATGACCGATGACTTGTTTTGAAGCTGGACAAACAATCAATTATTCAGATATCTCAAAACTTTCAGGGATGGCTCAGAATTCCTTGTTGTTTACAAACAATATCAAAATGTGATGGCTCCATAAGCAATATAGTTTAAATTCTGTATTCATCCAAAATATTAATTTATACTCAAGATTGTAGTCACAAAACAGAAATGGAAATGTCAGATGAGAAAAATTAAATACCATTTGAAAATTTTTGTCAAAATAGATTCAAAATTGTTTCTTAAAAAGCCTAAGGACTCTTAATGATATATGAACTCTGAAAAGGAAAAAGAAATAAAATTGTCCACAAATAGGAAAAATAGCTATAATAAGCTGCAAAAACTCCAGTCTACAAAAGAATATTATTAATTCAATAATTTTGGCAGATGAAAAATGAAAATTATGCTTCTGACTCAAAATATGGCTTGCTGATATATAAGGTGTTCAATAAGATCGCTGGATGCTTTGTTTCTATAAATGATGGTCCTTTTTATTATTTCCCCTCCCCTCCTTTACCAAACTCAAAAAGCAAATATATATTTATTTTGATTTAGATTATTTTTTATATGTTTTTATAAATTAAACAACAAAAAGGTATACAAGATGATAAGTACCAAAACTTAAACAACAGTAGTTTTTTTATTCATAAAGTAAAATTAAATAAAGGGTGATTATATTTTTCTCTGACTGCTTATTTCCAATTATTCACTGTCTCGAGGTAGAAAATCATAAAGATAGTTTAAGCTCAAGATTAGGAAGAACTGGAAGGAAGTACAATAAATGCTCCATTAACCAGAAAGCTTTTTCTTGATGCCAGGATTCAATACATCTGTAAATATTTCACTGGATGCTATTCCCTTTAGGGCAGGTCCTAAACTTTGATAGTTTTTTCAAAATGCAAGGGGCAAAAATGGATAAATAGGTGTAAACTTACACTATTCTTCACAAAAACTAATTGAGTTAATATAAAATTAAGGAAAAGATCTCATGATTGCATTGTGATGTCACGCTTATCCATTACTGCACTAAATCACATTCTCTGGTGACCGTTTTCGTTTGTTTTGAGTCGCAATCCTATACATGCTTTACAATGGCTTTGTTTCTGATTTGTTAAATTTTTCTTTTGAAAAAAGGAGGGATTTCTAAAATTTCAAAACATTTTGGTTATTAGAATGGTGCATAATCAAGTTTTTTTCAGTATTAAATTTTTATATATTATACAGTAAAATTTCCAATTAGTAAAATTTTTACTACATTTAATTAGTTAAAACAAAATGAGTTCTATAAATTTATGATTAATATTCCTACAGATATTCAAGAATGATATACTGACACCGTTTTTCATGTTTATTACAGTTTTCTGGCTTTTGACAGTGAATTTGGAGAACAAATATAAAATAAAAATTGCTAGATATAACAATTAATATTTTCATCCTAGCATGAAAATATTAATTATTTCAAACACCATTTGTCATTAAATTTGTACTTGAACTAGTTATTTTTGCTAAAACTTTTACTAAGTTTATACTGAGAAATTTTCTATGCAAAAATATCAGATTTTGGCTTTAACTAATGATTAGGACAATAAAGACTTCCTAGAAGAATAGCTCGCATTTTACAATAAGTATTAGAAACTCAATATAGCAGAGAGTGGTTACTTGCATGCATGAGAATAAATAATACACAACATACCTGTTGGGAGTTTGGAACACAAGTGAAGTTTTATTGAAGTGCACAGTTATAGAAGAATATAAAAACAGTGGCGCCATCTATGGGCCAAGAACATATTTAAAGCTAACCTTTTTTACACTCCCACTTTAGGTTTAAATATCATCCTAATTAAATACAATGAGAAATTACATCAGCACACATACATATAATAAAACATTAAATTACATTGGTCTTCATTTTTGCAGACATTTCATGTTTTGCACTGTTTACAATTTTTGTCAAAAAGTCTGCAATCATATCATTAGTAGTCTTATATTGTATGTCAATGTGCTGAAGTTTCACAGCTTCTCGCACGAAATGATGTTGTATATCAATATGCTTTGATCTACCATGATACACACTATTTTTGCTGAGATTAATAGCACTGTTGTTATCGCAGTATAATAATACTGGCTTTGCAGTAATAATCCCAAGTTCTTTAACAATTTTGTTGAGCCATATGGCTTCTTTAGTAGCTGCAGAAAGAGCCATATATTCAGCTTCTGTTGTACTAGTTGCAATGGTTGGTTGACGCTTACTACACCATGACACTGCACCACCTCCGATGAGGAAAACATATCCAGTGGTTGATCGTCGATCCCCAGCATCACCTCCATAGTTTGAGTCACTGTAACCAAGGACATCAGCACTATGGTCCTTTGAAAAAGACAATGTAGCATCTGTAGTGGCTCGAAGATACCGCATGATGTGCTTGACAGCATTCCAGTGAACCCTTGCCGGATTATTGGAGAACTGGCTAAGGAAATTCACAGCATAAGTTATATCTGGCCATGTTGCTTGAGCTGCATAAAGAAGACTCCCAATGGCAGCCTGGTAAGGAACAGGTAGCTTTTGTTCCTTACTAGTTGGTATCTGCAGTTTAGATAACACTTGATTTTGGTCTAATGGTGTTTTTACACCATGAGATTCATGCATATTATATTTGCAAAGCATACTCTCTACATACTGAGTTTGACTAAGGCTAAGGGACCCTTTAGTTCTATCTCGTTCAATTTTAATTCCTAAGCAATAATTTGCTGGTCCCAAGTCTTTCATTTCAAATTTTTCTTTAAGTTGTTGTTTTACCCAATTTTTAAGTTCTATGTTATTACTAAAAATGAGTAAGTCATCAACATAAATAGTAACAATAACAAGATCTTTATTTTCATTTATTTTAATATAGACACAACTATCAAAAGAACTTTGCCTCAGTCCCATTTCTATTAAACCCTTTTCTAACAGTTGGTACCATAGTCTACCACTCTGCTTTAAACCATCTAATGCTTTGTTTAATTTTAGGACCTTTCCCTTTAAGTTTTGCTTGTAAAATTCACTGAAACCGTCTGGAATTTTCATATAAATGTCTTCATTTAGAGTTCCCTGTACAAAAGCCATTACAGCATCCATTTGGTCAATTTCCCAATCATATATAGCTGCATAAGCTAATAAAACTCTTATGTTACGTATCGGACAACTGGTGCAAATGTTTCAGTATAATCTATTCCCTCAATATGAGAATAGCCCTTAGCAACTAAACGTGTTTTATATCTTTCAATCTTGCCTACTGAATTACATTTAATTTTGAAAACCCATTTACAATCTACAATGTTCTTATCATAAGGTTTATCTGTTATTTCCCATGTTTTGTTTTTAATATGGCCTAATATAGTCTCCCATATAGAATCCTTCCAATGGTTTGCATCATTGCCCCTTAATGCTTCATCAATGGTTTTCGGTTCAGAATACACACCATTTGTTGCTGCTGCCATAGCTTTAACAAAGCACATTCGATCTAAATTTGGCATTGGCATTTCTGGCATCCCGTGTGTGTCATAGTCCGTATAACTATTTGGGAATCTAAGTTTTCTGTTTCTAGTCAATGAAGGTAGCTCATCAACTACACTACTGTTATCATGGCTATCATTTTGAGCAGTATTATGTTCATCGTGATTAGATTTAACACTAGCATTAACTAATTCATGATCAGACTGAGTATTATCATTAACCATCCCTTCCAATTCACCATTCTGATCATCAGCTATTGCATTCTCAGTATCTGAAAATGTCGTAATCACGCTCCCACTGAATGAGGATTCATCATAGAATTTTGGCATATTACTTGCCTTTTTGTAGTACATTTCATTTTCCAAAAATTGTACATCTCGTGCATTTATTATTTCATAAGTTTTGGGATCTATTAATCGATAGCCTTTTCTATCCTGACAGTACCCAACAAGCATTAATTCCTTTGCTTTTATATCCCACTTTTTACGTTTTTGCTTTGGAATGTGAGCAAATGCACGACATCCAAATACTCTCAAGTATTCTAAATTTGGCTTATCCCCATACCATTTTTCGTAAGGGGTCATACCTGCAACTGCAATAGTTGGAGATATATTTTTACAGTGATTTGCAGTTTGCATTGCTTCAGCCCAATAATTTTGATCAAGGTGAGCATCCACCAACATTGATCGTGCTCACTCTACAAGAGTTCTGTTACTACGTTCAGCTACACCCATTTGCTCTGGTGTAAATGGAATAGATTTTTGATGCTGAATTCCATTTGATGCTAAATAGTTATCCATCTCATTGTTTACATACTCAGTACCATTATCTGAGTGTAAGATTTTGATTGATTTGCCAGCTTGCCTTTCCACAAATGCTTGAAATATTTTGAATTTTTCAAAAACTTCAGATTTATTTTTCAAAAAATAAACAAAAGTCATTCGCGACAAATCATCAATAAAACTAATAAAGTAGCGAGAACCACCAATTGATGTAACATTCATAGGCCCACACAGGTCACTATGTACTATGCCTAATAACTCTTTTGCACGCTTAGCTTTTCCCTTGGGAAATGGTTGTCTATGCATTTTGCCTTTAATGCATGACACACAATTTAACAATTTTCCGTTAAATGTAAAACCTTCGACCATATCTTTTAATCTGGTCATTCCTCCTTCACTTAAATGGCCCACTCTTTTGTGTAATAATTCATTTGAAATATTTTTATCAGTAATTAAAGCCCACTCATTACATAAATCAAGAGAATACAAATTATCTCCCATACCTGTTCCAGTAGCAACTAAATGTTTACCATCATACACAAAACATCTTTTACTTGTAAAAGTACTAACCATTCCAAATACTTTATTTAAATACTTAATGGACAGCAAATTGGCTGTTAACTTTGGAACGTGTAAAACATTACTAAACGTTACAGACTCCCTTTTTTTATTTCTAGATAAGAGGAAAGTTATTTTACCCTTACCCTCTACTTCTATTACTGAACTTCCTGTTTTTATTTGATGAATACTAGCATCCTGATAATCATCTAATAATTCTTTATGTGGAGTCATGTGGTAAGAAGCACAAGAATCCATGTACCAAATATTGGGATGTGGATTAGAATTAGCTACACTAATTTCCACTACATAAGCTTCTTCCCCCTTTTTATGTTTTAATCCAACATTAGACTTTTTGTTAAACTTGTTTTCATTATATCTATCCTTTTTGAGAGGTGACTTCTGACAATCAGAGCTTTTGTGGCCAAACAAATTGCATTTAAAACATTTTCCTTTAAAGTACCTTTTGCTTCTGATATTTTTATTAACAAATGCGTATTCCTTACTTTCATTGGCTAGGGGTTTTGAATCTTCAGCTAACAAGCGATTTTTAACATTGTCAACTGTTATTGCCTCACCACAATTTTTCAAAGCCATTATAAGAGGTTCAAACCTATCAGGTAAATTAGCTAAAATTATTCCTGCAATTAATTCTTCATCAGGTTTAACACCAGTAGATTTTAACTGCTGATAAGATGAAATGACCCTATGTAAATAGTCAGACATATCCTTACAATCAGTGTAACGGGTATTCACTAATGTTTTAATTATTGAAACCTTTCTTGTGATTCCCTTATCCTCATATGTTTCAGCTAATACTTTCCAAGCTTCCTTTCCACTTGTTAAATCCCTTATATCATTGAAAATAATTTCACTTACCCCTTCAACTATATATGACAAAGCTTTGGTATCCTTTACTGGATCTTCTTTTGTACCCTCTACATAAGCCCATAAATCTAATTTAATAAGATGCATTTTCATGGAAAATTTCCAATCCATGTAATTTTCCCTTCCACTCAATTGTTTATGACTAAATGAACCTTATCCCCCTGGCATTTTTCCTTTTTTAACTTTAATCAACAAGAGACAAAAAAAAAAAAAAAAAAAAAAATTATAATTTGAGATAAATTCAAATAAATTTTCTATTGAATTAATTTTATTCTCAAAGAAACATTTGCCCAAATAATTAACAGTCAAAAATATTTGTACTAGTTAAGCTTTTGCAACCATGTGCTATGGCTAACCCTAACATAACCATGTGGTCAATTCTGGTTAAAGTAATTCTAAAAATTTACAAATAGAATTAAATAAACAAACTAACTTAACTAGACACTAGATTATTTATCCTCATTTCTTAATCTGGCCTGGGCCCATAACCTATTAGAAACTCAATATAGCAGAGAGTGGTTACTTGCATGCATGAGAATAAATAATACACAACATACCTGTTGGGAGTTTGGAACACAAGTGAAGTTTTATTGAAGTGCACAGTTATACAAGAATATAAAAACAGTGGCGCCATCTATGGGCCAAGAACATATTTAAAGCTAACCTTTTTTACAATAAGCTTTGAGTTCCCATATCAGTTAAAAAACTGTGATGTACTTCATTGTAAGAAAATGTTTCCACAATGATTCAGAAAGTGTATAATTCATGAATTTAACAAGATTGGCCAGGAGCTAGAACCAGGGCTGTGGAGTCGGTAGGGAAAATGACCGACTCCGACTCGACTTCCTCATATACATATATATATATATATATATATATGTAAACATATATATATATATATATATATATATATATATATATGTATGTAAACATATATATATATATATATATATATATATATATGTAAACATATATATATATATATGTAAACATATATATATATATATATATATATATATATATATGTAAACATATACACATGAGTTACAGCTTACGTTTTTTAATATAAAAGAAGTAATATATGCTATAGAAGAAAATTGATGGCATAGCAAATTATTTATATTAATTAACATTTATTATGAAATGGAAGAACTTGCATTATTTATTTCTAAGAAACAATATAGCTCTTTGGCAAGATCTTTGTTGGAGAGCCATAGATCCAATTTGATAAACTTCAGAGCTGAGAAGTCTTTCCACACTAACTTAAGTAGGAGGAAGAGCTGTTACTGTTAGGGCTACTTCTTTTAACTTTTCAGGATAGATTTTTATAAGTTCTAAAAGAGGTGTCTTGCAAGTGCAATCATATTTCTCTATTTCTTCATAGGCCATGTAAAAATCTTGTTTGTATTTTTTCATTTTTATATCTAAAGGCTCTTGGTCCTTTATTTTCATTTGCTTTGCCTTAGCCTTTTCAATGTTATCCAAAAAATATTTCTTAAAATCTAATTCATCACTGGAAAAGGATGATAGAGACACAATTGCAATGACTGCAGTTTGATTGTCCTGATTCGAATTCTCCAATTGTTCTGAGAATAATTTCATTTTTAATGAAAGTTCATAGATGGTTTTCTTTGCGGTTTTAATTTGTTTGTCATCTAAGAAAATTCAGTGTTTCGGATCTACATATATTGAACCCAGCAAGATCTCATTGTCTAGCAAACTAGTTTCTCTTTCCTTCATTGAAGAAATGATTCCTTCTGCAATAAGCCCTCCATTTCAGAAAGAACAAACATCACATTCTTCCATTCTCACCTACTGTCAATTCTTCAGACTGCAGCTTTTTTGTGGCTACATACGGTGTAGAAAGAAGAGTTTCCAATTCTGCAAGTTCATTCCACAGTCTTTCTGTTAGTGAAACATTAGGGTTATCTTCATCTTCTAAAAAAGTTCTTAATTCTAACAACCTCTTTATCATCAAATATGTACTTCCTTATTGCATTGCTTGATCAATAATTGCTCCTTTTCCTGCTTGCTTCCTAAGAATAGCATAAATTTCGGGAGTTCTTGCTGCTATTGCTGCTTACCTAAATTTACCAGTGAGATTTGTAACTAAATGAAGTAACTAAACGAATCAGTTTAATCACTAATGGCAAATATCACATCCATCCTGACCCTTATATTTATTTATCAATATACCAATAAAATAGAAAATAACTATTTATTAATGTATATAGTTCATAAATAAAAATAATAACTCAGCTTGTCATTAATTTTTTTCAATTCATTTAAATTTCATTTCAAATTCAAACTTCCCAATAAAAAAAGGGAGTCGGAGTCGACCTGTTTTTAGCGACTCCTTTTACCCCAAAATCTGCCTGACTCTGATTCCGACCCCACAGCCCTGGCTAGAACCAACTGTTGGTGAATCATTGTGCCAGCTTATTGTTAAAGGTCAGCCTCAGCCAATTTTTACATCCGACTGCATAAAAACAAATCGGAGGCTTAGGTTATTGTAGAGAAATTTTCCCAATGATTCAAGTCTAGTAAGCAGAGATTAAATGCAATGGGATCCTCAAAATCAGGTTTCAGCTTCATGGTATGAGTCATCTTGTTCAGCAGGCCTAAAATATTGTCCCAGTCAAATAATTAACTTAAAAGTAGTTATAAGTGGTTACAAATTACTATTTTTTTGATTAAAACCTTTTGCTTTTAGCAGTGTTTAAATAATTGCAAATTCTAGATCATGTTCTGAATTAATAACCTCTAAAAGAAAACGTTTTTCATTTTACTCTTAAATATTTCTACTCTTTTCAAGAATAAAATGTCATTGCTAGTTTAAGCTATGTTTAGGCTGTGTAAATTAAATATTATACCAGAATGCACAACAATAAAAAGAATTCTGAGTATTATCAGAAGTGAATAACCATTTCCATATACGTACCGAATTGTAATAATACGATTTTCACAACAGAGAAAAATTTAACATCAATTTTTGATGAAGAGAATTTTTATTTCAAGTATATAAAATGAAAGTTGTGTAAGAACTAAAAGCACCTGAATGTGAAAAAATACCTATTTAATTGCTGCCTGAAGGTGCAAACATTTTGCTTTGTGAGTAAAAATATGAAAAAGAATAGTTTACAGAGGTAAGCAGCAGAAAACTTTCGGAAACAATGCTCTGCATTATTATCACCATGAGAATTATAGCTAGTCAATAGACAAATATTTTCTTCCAAACTGGTGAAGACATTACCTTGATAACTGTATCCTTCAAATCAGTTTGAAAAATGTTTCCGTACAGAAGCATTTATCTTCCCCCCCCCCAGAATTCAGGAACTTTATTTTCACTCTGTGGAATAATAATCATGTAGCATTACCAGTTTTAAACACACACACATATGTGACAGATGACTTGAGGATTTGAAGGTAGTGTAGATCAGACATCCCCAACCCTATGCCAGCGAGCACCTTTGCACCTGGCAATGGTTTTACGTGTGCCCATTGCTGTGTAATTATGATAAAAAAATTATCTAATTTTTCAATAAAATTTTATTAAAACTTTTTTATAGTTGACAATTAATTAGAGGCATTTAATGAGTGTATTTGCTCAAAAGATTCTTTGTTTATAATTTAAAATGGGCAAACTAGACATCTCAGACTGAGAGTAAGGCCCTGGCGTACTGGCCAATTTGCCATTGTGACCCGTTTATTTATTAAAATTTAAAAACAAGTCAAATATCAATGTCAAAATTTCTACAACAAACTCTCAAAGTAGAGATCTTGACTTACTGAAGAACATCTTGATGATTGCTTACAAGCAGGAATATCATCATATTCTTCTCTTGATTATGAAGTAATTGCCTATGAAATGCAATGCCAAATACAACAAACTTCTGTCTGTATTATTTGGTAATTATTTATTTTTTCATAAAAATACAATAGTTTATTTTTAGAAGTTAAATTATAATTTTAGAATATCTTCTTTTGTATATTACGTATATTATTATCTATGCCAACCTATAAATTCATCTTGAAAGAATAAATGTACACATCAACCTCGCCAATATTCTAGAATGTGCTCTGAGGTATAAAAAAAAGTTGGGGATCTGTGTAGATACAAAAGATGACATAATGGTGACAGATGAGGCCAAAACAAGACCTTAATTTATTCATGGACATTCTTGATAAGCATAAACATGTTCATATCATTAGATGAAGCAGAGAAACATGCCACGTGTGCTTTCACAACATGGAGGTAGTAAGTAAGATGGAGTGGCCCTAACCAGTTTCCCCAATACCCTACTTTGAAGCACTGGCGATCCCTTTCTTTGGTGACCAAAACAATGGGTAATTTACCATTAAGGTCAATGGGTTTTGAACGATCGGATGTAAATATTTTGTAATTATGTCGTAAATATACATATAAATGTATATATTTTCTTTTTCTACAATACTTCAGAGTCCTAAGTATATGAAAAGAATACATTTTTAAACAACATTTCATTCTGAACGGAATTAAATATTATACTTTTCACAGAACAGTTTGCTCAGAATTGTTTAATTTGAATGAAATATTTTCACAAGTTTTCGTTAATTACATTAGAAAAAAATTTTAAGGTAATTTGATTTTATTCGGTTAAGGATTACAAAACTTAAGATCAAACACATCCATGTTTCATATTTTTCATTTCCGGCATGTGCAAATCTTTAATTTCTGTGCATTCAATATATTTTTCGAGTAAAGTAACTTACACTAATTTAACATATACCCGAAAGTTTCACATAAGAAATAAGTATAAATATAATTTGAATGAAAATTATATGCATTATTTTAATACCCAGTCAAAGGTCAGTTTTTTTTTCGAAATTCCTCCACAATGGCATCTTTCTCTTTAGGCAGATAGCCTTTGCATGCCTTACTCTATTTAATAAAAACTTAACCTGACCTATGTGCCTAATTACAAATATTTTAACATGCATAATTTTATATTTACATTTATCCATCAAGTTTCAAACTTTTGACTAAAATCTGTTTTAGGATACATTCATCATCAAATTCAAATCTTAATTTTAATCGTGGTAATTTTATTTTTAATTAACCCAAATAAGTAAAATGTTAAGCCCAAAGTAATTATTTTTCAGATATATAAAAATAAAATGAGAGTTTAAAATGAGCAAGAGTAAAGCCTCTCCTCTAAAAAATTATAAAAAGTACATGTTACAATAATATGTGGATGTGAAAAAAAAATATTTTATTTAAAACATTTTGGCGTTTGGAACACAAAATAAAAGTAGCGAATACTCTATCAAGGGTATCGAAAGATGTATACAATTTTAAATTTACCGTAAGGTTTTTTTTTTTTTTTTCCCCCAGTCTTTAAGCATAACATTTTTGCTAAAATCTATATTTTTGTAGTTCATCAGCTTGGAATTTTTAAATGTCACTAAACTATACAAATTGCTATTATCCATCACACTATGAATGTTTCTTTTATGCAGAAGTGTTCCATTTTCCGATTTATATGGAACTGTTGTGTATCGAAATACTATCAGAGTGCTGTCAAGGGAGCTTCTGAATGTAAACAAAAAACACCCCATCTGGGGACTGAAGCTTCAAAGCAGTGCTTCACTTTTAGTGCCGGTTTGGTCACTCCTTCCTTTCTTACCTCCATGTTTCACAATGAGGGGCAGGCAGGCAAAAGTGAGTGCGCATTTCAGCAAACAGCATTTACAGAGTTGAGCTGCTTTGTTTAAATTCTGGATTGTGATTAGACAAGAACTCACAGCATTGTAGGATTAATAAGATAACATAATGCAGATTAGTTTTCCATATGATGGACTTCAGATTCCAGGAAGGAGACACAGCCAAATAAAAATGAGGAATTAAAAAGACTATTCCTAAATTAAAACTAGTAGTTTTCTTTTACATATATATATATGGCAGGAAAGGAAACAGACATAAACTATTAACATAAACATATATATAAAAAATACAAAATATGAATTAATAATTCTTTTATATATGAAACCAATACATTTACCATTGCATCAACCATATTATGAGTTAGACGGAAAGGCACACATTCTGGACATTCCATAGTTTCACCCTGCATTGACAAAGATAATGGTATTAATTTGAGGAAATAACTGCAAATTCAACAAAAGCAATTAAGCATTATAAAGGAAACAAATAGTTAAATATTAAAAATTCCATTTCATATGCTAATTATATATTTAATTTGCTGCAAGTTACTAGATTACTTAACACATTTGCTACCAGTGAAAAATAATACTATTTTCATCCTTAGGAGCCGGATTACAAAATACTGTTCCAATGGTTAAATCTCTGTCAAAGACAATCTAAAAGGTTTACAATCTCCACATACATGCAAAGAAAATAGACTGCCAGGAATAAAAATCAAAAGAACAACCATTGCTTTACAGCTTTAGCTACTTGACTACAGGCATACTCAAATTACTATGATTTTCATTTTTAAGAAAATTAAGAAGTATTTTCTCCGTCCTTTCCGTATACACTGCTAAAAAAAAAGGGCGGCGGGAATTTTATATCTCCCATGCTACTGGGTTAATTGGCGAAATTCAAATTGCGTTTTTCATGGCTCGAAAGCACGACTTAGGATATGTATTAGAATTATATCGGACTTTTTCTTGAAAAAAAAAAAAAAAAAAAAAAAAAAGTCAATTTTTTCCATATTTCGATTCTACAACTCAAATTACGCCAAACTGTCAAGTTTTGTAAAAATCGCACAAATAGTTTTTAAAAAATTAGGTCTCAAAATTTTATGTCTTCAATGTTAATTGATTTTGTTATTTATTTATTAATATCTCTTTTTTTAATTAAACTTTTTTGATTCTTCCTTTCACATTTCAAAATTTAGGTTCATTGCAAATAAAATTCAGCCATTTTTTGTGTTTTATTTTTAAAATTTCTATTTTTAAATAATTTTGATAAATTTTTCTAAAAAATTTATAAGTTTTTACCATTATCTTAATGTAGGTGTAGTTCTAAGCATACCTGGAAAAAATTAGAGTTCTTTATTCAAAATTTTATAAGATGTACACAAATTGACATATTTTTGCGTATTGAAATTTGGCATCTTTTTTTTTGAGCGATAATAACGATATATGTGAATTTATATATTGGCGCGTTTTGAAATTTGGCACATTTGTTAACCCTTTGACGCACGGTGGTCGCACCGTGAAACCACCAAGTTTCAATTTTTTTTCTTCTCTTCTTTCTGAAATTTTTGAGTAAAAAACCAATTGATTACTGATCTTTTACCTCTAAATAACACAAAATGACTGCAGAATCATACATTTTTTTTAGATCTTAGTACTTCAAATCATATGCCCTTTAAAATTCATTTTCAGTGAGATAAAATAACTTCCTTTTATTAATATAAACTTCTTTAAATTGCAAATGTTATTCATTGCACATCATTATTTCTATCATAAACAATAAAAAATTGTAATAATTTAACTGCATATATATAAAAAACCTAT
The DNA here is from genome assembly GCF_044657685.1 of Stegodyphus dumicola. NCBI lineage: Eukaryota > Metazoa > Arthropoda > Arachnida > Araneae > Eresidae > Stegodyphus > Stegodyphus dumicola. The sequence continues at coordinate 31,815,710 of NC_140769.1, forward strand.
GCATATTTATGGCATTTGCTTTGTGGTTTCACGGCGTGACCACTGAGCCACTGGAGCATTGTGTCACAATGCTCAGAAACCTCTAGAGGCTCAGTGGTCGCACCTTGAAACCACTGCTCTTCACAATGGTGTTTGCTGCTTTTCAAATAGGAATGCTTATTTTTACCCAGATATACATATGAGGCTTTGAGTTATTTTATTACTTAACAATACTGCCCAGTGAAAACAGACCTTATAAGACTACTATTACTATTAGGACTTCTATTTATCCCTGAGTGAAAAGGTCTTTCTTTTTCAAAGATTTTTCTCTGACCACAACACGCTTGCTTCCTATGCTATTATTGCGATTTTATAAATTATATTGTGTGGTTTAAATATAATGTAAATATCCTGTGTTATAATTAAAAACAGAAATTGTATAAAAGCTTTATTTAAATTAAAAATATTTTATATATCTTTTGGGACGAAATATGAATAAAATACATACAAATGGGAAACAAAAGATCTGTACCAAAGCCATAAAGACCAAGCACCCTCCCCATTGATATAAAAAACCACAAATTTCATGTGCCAGACAAAAAGAGACTAAATAACGTTAGACATATACCAGAAAAATGCAAATCCAAGCAGTATACATTTTGTAGCACAAGGAAGAAACCTCATACATGTGTGAAACATGCAATGTGGTTCTATGCATGTACCAAAAAGACAAAACATGCTTTGAATGGTATCATAAATTATATAAATGATTTCACTGCTATAGAAAAATTGCATAACTTTAAATTTTTTTGTGACGATTTACTTTGTAAAATAATGTAAAATATTTACTTATAATGCAATTCTTACATAATTTTTTTTTCAAATTTTCAAATTTCGTCATTTATTGGAAATGCACATGGGAAAAGGAAAGTCCCCCCCCCTTCTACCTCAATAAGTTTTGAAATCCTAGACGCGCGCTGGTTTCAGAGTGCGACCTAGATCAATGGGCAAGAGTGGATTTTTTTAAATTCATATATTATTTGTCTCTAGGATCATAATATTCAATTTCTAGAGATTTTAGTGAAAAAATATAAAAATAACATTGTGCGCATCAAAGGGTTAAAAGGGATAATAACATCAAATGTAATTTAAGCATTTTGTTAAAATTATGGAATATGTTCTGAATATTTTATGTTTATGGAATATGAATATTTGTTAAAATTTGGAAGTAGGAATTATGTGACTTTTTTCCCACTCCCATAATTCCATTTTTTCCCATAAAGGAAAGGAAAATAGGTTGCCATATATTAAGAAGTTTGGCAAGTGAATTATTCTTGGCGCAAGCTGAAAAATCTGTGTGAATTTCACACCAAATTTTACAGAATTTAATATTTAGGCATAATTTGAATCATAGAATCGAAACATGGAAAAATTGGTATGTTATTTCAGAAAAAGTCCGATTTTGTGTTAAAATACCTATGTTAGAACAATGCTATATATAAACCTAATATATATCCCAAGTCGCGCTTTTGAGACTAGAAAAACACAATTTGAATTTTGTCAATTGGCCCAGTAGAACGGGAGATATAGAACTGTCCATTTTTATTTTGTGCAGTGTACCTTCATGGTGTAACTGGATAGCATATCCAGCTAGCAATTGGAAGGTACGGTTTTTAAATCTCAGTGAAGGCACTGCATATTTTACACACCTTTCAAACATACTTCAAAAAATCTAATGACTCTACAAGTGGCATCTGAACTAAATGGTGGTTGATAATAATTCATCTCGAACAGTATTTAGTGATTAGGTCTCCTCATCCCCAGTTGCTCTTTAAAAGTGGGAGTATATAAGGCATTTTCTCCCACCTTTTCATGTACCTTCCTGGTGTAACTGGATAGAACATCCAGCTAGCAATTGGGAGATCTGGTATTCAAATCCTGGTTACGTCACTGACTCAAAATACATAATAATTCAAATAACCTAATTACTCAAAAATAAGCAAAATACCAAATAATACTTTTCCTTCTTCTGAGATCTAAACAACGTTATTACTTAAAAAATGTAAATAGTCCTTTTGCTGCGGTATACAAGGAAAAGGAAATGTGCAGAAGAAGAAAATGCTTCATGTTTATATTTTTTTTACATACTTATTATTATTATTATTATTATTATTTTTTTTTAAGTAAGTTTAAAATGCTGCTTTCTGAATTTACTAAAATAGTAGATACATAACACAGAATAATATATTTGCTAAACTCAAGAATATTTCAAAAGTTGAAAACATACTTTATTAAATAGGCAGTTAAGGTCAACATGCACTGTATCACCACAACTTGCATCAAATAAAACATTTTCTCCATGTCTGTCTCCAAGTCCAACAATATAACCAATCATACTCATGACTGCTGTAGTACGTGCATACGCCAGATGAGCTAGATACCTATCAAATTCATTGCAAAATTAAATGTCAGTATGCTTAATGATAAATCAAAATGTGTTGATAATTTTACTAAATATTTAAAACTAAATTATTCATGCTTAAAAAATGTGAATTCTTACTATAGCAGCTTTTTTTTATTCATTCATTTATTAAATAAAAGCAACATTTGCAAATTATATTTTTATACAATAAAAATAGTATTTACAATGAAACACAACTAATATGTATATATAAATATAGAAAGTATACCAAGCTGTAGGATCTGGAAATGTCAAAAGAAACCAATCATGGAAAACAGGAGGAAAACGAGGAAGAAACTTGGTTGTAAATATATTGAGTTTTTGCCTGGAAATATAAAATAAAACTAAAGAAGTTCTAAAGCTTCAATTAAAAATTAAACTTTAATAAAAAAATTTAAAAAGAAAAAAGTGCAGTTACTCAAATGTAGCTGTTTTAGGAGGCATCATTGCTCTGATTTCTCGTCCACTAACAAACTTTCCTTTTAATTTATACAACTTTGAAAGAATAAGCCTCAAGCCTTGTAAATTTGGTACCCATTCAATCAAACCACATTCTTCATTTAAAGGGACTACAGCCTACAAGATAAAAACTTACATATAATTCCCGAAAGAACTCTGACAGAAATCTGTAAATATTTAATAGTTAAATTATTAAACTTTTAAGATACTAGCTGGAAAGATTAAAGGAATAGCTATAAAATCTCATAAAAACTTAAAAATCATTTTATAAGTAACCTATAAAGATCTTTATTTTATCAGGCCTGACGTATTTTCAAACTGTAGAATCGCATACTTCTGCAATAAATAAACTTAAATAAGAACAAAAGAAATATGATATAAAATAGGGTTGGCAAAAACTAGTGTTATAAGTTTTTAGAGGTAGACAGAAAAAATTAATAATGTTTGTGGTCACCCCTGAATGAAATACAAGCTTTAAAGAAATTTTCCATGCTGTCTAAGACTATCCAGGACTCACTGTGGTAACAAAGTGCAATCATGATAGCTAGAGAATCATGAAGCTTCTGAAGAGTGCTGAGGGAAAAAAGAGCTTCAGTCATGCAAATCAGTATCCTGTGTCTCCTACATGTTCTATTGGATTTAAATATGGAGAATAAGGAAATCCTTTTTCCTACTGGATTTCTTAGCCTAGAGATAATGTGTCAAGACAGTCTATTAGTTTAAAATTGGTACTTCAGAGTCATTTTCACCTGCCCTATTTCCACCATAACCATGGGAATGACAGCTGCAGCAGATAGCACAAGTCACCTAATATTCCCCCCAAAACGATTTTTGTTTACCGTGTTTTGCTTAACAAAAAAGTGCACAAGTAAAGGCTGACTTGAGCAGTTTCAAAGAGGTGAAGAAAATAAATGCTGTGCAGTGATTATGCCATATTATAATCACAAGTAAAGGACAGTGTCAATAGTATTGATATGAATATTTTAAAGAAACAGACTATAGTGCACCATAACTGGAATGAATATTATCATCCATCAGAAAAAAGTAATTACCAACTGCACTTTTAAACAGCTCGACATACAGATCAGGAATCTTATTTCTATAATCAGCATTCAAAACCACATTGCTAAAAATGTGTAGTTCAGTGTGGCTATTCAAAATGATGCTCACACATACCATGATTCCATCACCCTTTTATCTACATGTTTTGCAGATATTTTCAGGCTAATTGCATAAGCTTAACTCCCTCCAGAATGTAACACATGAGGAATCGCTCTCCAAACAAAAATGAGATTCATCGGCAAAGAGAACCCAGTTCGAGTCTATGCACTCCAACTGCTATGATCACTGTAACCTGGTGAATTTCGCAGCCCAAGTTAGTGAAATACAAATCATGGATTTCCCTGCATACAGCTATATTTTATGCAGATTATGAGGTGTATAAACAAAGTAATGAGACAGGAAGCATAGCATTTGATCTGGCAACTCTGCGAACTTCCAATTTGGTGGTAAGGGCACGGGAACATTTATTACTCAGCCACTATGAGTTTGAATTGTGGACAGTCTAGAAGATTCTTTTTTTTTTTTTTTTTTTTTTTGTAATCTTCCCCCCCCCCCAGTGCATTCTGAAAATGAGCAACATTTTGTTCTCAAATTTTGCTTCAAAACATTTATAAAGCTGAAATCCACCTACAGAGATGATTTTTTGTCAAGGGTCCAGTTTCCAAGTGGTTTAAGCTCTACAAATATAATAACTGACGAAAATTCTGCCAGAATTTGGAATCTTGTGTTTTCTCCATCGCATGAAAGTCAGAAATGATTTGAAAAAAGTTCAGCCATACTACCATTCATTAGATTTTGAGAAAAGAATTGGGAGATAAATAATATCTGTGCAAAAATCCCCTCCCCAAATTTTTTTGCTCGAACAAAAGAGAAATGGATTTTTAGAGCATAAGTAATATCTGTTCAAAAATCCCCTCCCCAAATTTTTTTGCTGGAACAAAAGAGAAACGGATTTTTAGAGCATTTTCTGGAATACGATATTAATGGTGATGAGTCTTGGGCATTTGAGTGAAACCCAAAAAACATAATGCCACAGCCAGGAAACAGGGGGAAAAAAAGAGAGAGAGAAGGTTGAAGATAAAAAAAAAATATATTGATTTGCTTTTCTGATGGCCAGGGAGCTGTCCACAAAGAGTTTGTGCCCCCAGGCCAAATGATGAACTAACACTTTTCCCAAGAAGTTTTTTAAAGGCTTCAAAAAAGGATCATGTGTTTGAGACTAAAAATCAAAACACACTGGCTGCTGCATCACAACAACGCACGTTGTCACACTGCATTTTAAATTAACAAGTTTGTGCATGTAAAAATATCACTGTGGCTCCTCAGCACCTTATTCCCCCAATTTGAGTCCATGTGACTTTCCCAAGATCGCAAACCCACCTCAAAGGATGTCATTTTGGGACACTAGAAAACATTAAACCAATTAACTAACCATGTGAAGGCAATTCCAGTATCTGAGTTTCAGCACTGCTATGCAGAGTAGAAAAATCATCTCCACTGTTGTGTGGCTTTCCAAGATGATTACTTTGAAGACAGTGTGAGATTGTAATTAAAGAAAATTATAAAAAAATCAGTCTCATTACTTTATTTAAACACTTGCATCACTTTATATTTGAATATACAAGTTTCTGTACCTGCAGCTAACTCCCTTGCAGTCTGAGCTTACAACAACTGTCTCTTTCTTTTAGCAATAATTTCCAAATAACAGTATTGAGAGTCTGTTTCAGAATGTTTTTTACCTTGGCCAGCTAGCTTCCTTGCAATCTAGGCTGATATTAATCGTCTATTTCTTTTAGCAGCCATTGCCAAATAACAGTCCTGATAATAGCATATTTTTTACCTTGAATGCGTTGTCTGCATACGTCATAAATGTATTTAAATGATTTCCTGATTTCTGACATGATGCTTATGGCTACTTTTAGGCCTACAGACTCATGTCAAATGCCTTTGTCACTTCTATTCTCCCAAATGCATTTCACATAATCCATTAAATGCTTTTTTAACAGCATGTTTCACCTTCCACACATGAAAATTTTATCCAACCATTTATGTAATCCTTAAAATCAGAATTTCAAGCATCCTCTGCACTTCTTTCCATACATATTTAAAACACAAGGGCAAAAACTACATATTTCTGGACAGCAAATGCGAATCCCATTGAATGACATGATAATGCTGATCTTGAGTTATTAACCAACCACCTTTCATTGCATTTCATTAAGTAAAATATAAAGCACTTAATTAAATAAATTAATTTTTCCTACTAGGGTACAATAAATCAGTTACTTTATTACTTAATG